>NC_142090.1:75325214-75629902 GCF_054644295.1 Miniopterus natalensis
TAATATAATTCTTTTTATTTTTTCCATCACCTTTTATCCCTCTCTGCCATCTTCCACCTCCACCCACCCCTCTCCAACCCCACAATCACCACACTGTTGTCCATGGCCATGAGCTCTCTCTTTTTTTTTGCTCAATCTCCCCACCTTGCCCCACCCCTCCCCCAGATGTCTGCCTGCTCTCTATGAGTCTGTCTCTATTTGGCTTGGTAGTTCAGTTCATTAATTCCATCTATGAGTCACATGGTAATCGTCTTTCTCTGACTGTAATATAATCCTTATAGGCATGGCAGAAATCACTCTGACTCACAGTGACAAAACAGAAAGTGCCGAACTACAGCACTAATGTACGCTACATCATGGATGAACCTAAAAACTTACACTAAGTGAAAGAAGTCAGACACAAGAAACTACCTATTGTATCATTCCATGTACCCAAAATGTCCAGAAAAGGTAAACCTTTGGATACAGAAGGAACATTAGTGGTTGCTTCAAGCTGGAGGTGAAAAGAGAGATGAACTATAGAAAGGTGGGAGGGATCTTATGGGGGGATGAAAATGTTCTAAAATGGGTTTATTGCGATGCTTGCACGGCTTGGTAAAGCTACTAAGAATCATGGGATTGTACTCCTGAAATGGGTGACTTTTATGATATATAAAATCTATGTCAATAAAGTTGTTTTAAAAACCCAGGAAGCATCACAGAAGAGGGAGAGCAGGATCCAGGTTTCCAATCAGGTGTTCTTTAGACTGTGGTGCAGCCATTTGCCTGCTATTGGGTGGGAGAGAGAAGGCAACCAGCAGGGGAGCAGCTACTGTTCGGATCTCCATTCAATATGAGGTGGAACCAACAACAGACAAACAAACAAGCAAACAAAGAAACGATGGAACCAAGACAATTTGGAGAATGTGGAGATCCCAGTGTCTAATGGGGGAAGATAAGGTTTTTGGGGCTGTGTGTGTAAAAGACTGCATAATAATTATGGCCTTTATTAAATTCTTAGTATTCTAAAAAGCTAGTGCTCTAAAACCTTTATATAGATCACCTCGTTTAAACTGCACAACATACTGTAAAATGAGTAGTGTTGTTATGTCCATTTTTGAGGTGACGAACTTGAAGCACAGAGAAGTTAAACAATTTGACCGAAGCCGTTAGCTAATAATATGAGGCCGAGTTAGGTGGAACCTAGGTAGTCTGTTCCAGGGCGCCTGCATTTTACTCTGATGCTATAAACCCCTATGAAAAGGAGAGAGATGCCAGGGGTTTGAGCACAAATCTCCAGTTATGTGTGTGAGTGTGTGAGCCTGGAATAGCCCGAGATTTTTGCCTAAGGAAATAGGATGTTGATTCATGTGTAAATAAGAACCATACCAGCTGTCTTGGAGGGGGTGGATCCTGTTTATTGCCGCTGGTGCCATTTTTCTATATGAATATTTGAACATGCCAGACAGCCCATTCGTTTCTGCTTGTTTGAAGTGTGGCTATGCTCATTTCTCATAGTATGAACTGAGCTCATGTTTCTGGAACAACATTCAGACTGATTTAAACAATCCCAGAATTACAGCCTTTGTCCCAAATCGCAGTCCCCTCCCAGCATCCTTCACAGTGTCCCTTCTTCAGTCAAGAGTGTCTATTCCATGCCAGTTCCTGTCCCTGAAGATCCTGTTCTACTCTGCAAGTCTTTTCCTCCATAAAGTATGAAGCCTTTCTGGATTAAATAGAAACAAAACCACGTTTTAAAGATTTGCTCTTATGGTTTGCTGCATCGGGAGAGAATCTGTGCAGCTAGGACATAACAGGCCGCATCTACACAGAACTTGGAAACAAAGGATTCAAAACTGCAAAGCTTTCAAGGGCCAAAAAATACTGTGCGTAATCTTTTCATCTGAATCGTATGAATAGATTGAGGGGAAGTAAAAGTCTCACTTCTTTCATTCTTTTGGTTGAAAGGATTTAAAAGCTGTTTGCACTTATAAAACAGGCAACTTGTAAGTTGAAAAGAATGCAAGTTTCTTGGATACAGTTCAGGGAGAAGAGATTGAAGGGCAAGTTAACATAATAATAAAAGATCAGAGAGAAGTGCACAAGTGATAACTATCTGGTGGTCTTGGGATAGGGAAGGGGTATGATTTTTTAAACTCTTTATTGTTAATTTGTGTGTGTGGGAAATACAAAACTAATGCATGCTTATTTAAAAAGAAAGCAAACTTAGAAAAAATATATAGTGTGGCAAATTAATGTCCCCCATACTCCCCTCTCACCATCACCCTGAAGATAAACAGCGTAACCTTTGGGTGTATATTACCCCAGATGTATGTGCATATAAAATATGCATATATTTCCTGTATAATCACCCGTGAAATAAAAAGTCGCTAATCATATCTGAGTGAGTTGCAGACATTTACTTACAATTCCTCTCTGTATTTTAGCAAATGTGGAATCATACCATATATTTTTACAACTTCCCTGTTTTCATTTAATGTAAGCTTAAACCTGTTCGTCTGTGAACGAACAGATCTCCTTTTATATAGAGTATTTCTCCTTAAGTATACTCATTTACTTAACTATTTTATTTATATGTTGATGGACAGTTGGGTTATCTCCACTTTTTCAGTGTCACTGAAATGTTGTAGTGAATATTTGTAATGCATTGTGTAGGGAAAATTTGAAGACGTGAGATTGTGGGGGTAATAACTGTGAATTCATAATGTCAAAATTGCCTCCAAAGAGGTTTAATCTTTTTTTTTTTTTTTTTAATATCTCACCAATAGTGTGAGTGTGGCAGGGTCCTTATACGCTGTCGTCCGTCTTTAAAAGTTCTTTTGCACAAACGGAATTATAGAGAAAATAGGCTTCTTGGTTTGAACTTGACAGAGCTTCGCCTCCGTGGAGCGCAGGCTGGGATGGATGGGGGGGCGGGGGCGAGAGAAGAACACGGCTCAGGGGCCCCTGCTGGGCGTCCGAGGGGAGGGGCAGTCAGAGCGAGGCCCCGGGGATCGGGGTGTCTGCGGGGCTCCCCACAACCCACAGGGGCCGGGCCCCGCCGCCTGGAGCCCAGGGCTTTCTCAGCAGATGGAGAATCGATTTGAAGTCCAAGCAGGACGGGCTTCCACTGTTGCTCGGGCGTCGAATTTCCTCCCGGCGACTGGATGCGTGGTTTTCGTTTCAGGGGACCCCCGGCGGCAGCGCAGGCCCGGCCGCTGTCGCCCTGGGGCTTCTCGCCAGGTGCAGCTGTGCGGCCACCGCCGGCCGCCGCGTCCCTCCGCACCTGCTGGCGGCGCTGTTTGCAGCTCGCAGCCCCCGCGCCTCAGGTGTGGCTGGACCCAGGAGGCTGGGGGCCCACAGCCGACGCTGAGCGCCCCGAGGGTGCCCTTCCTGCCTGGTTCCTACTCTTTTTTCCCTCCCTCGACAGGCAGGCCCACTGGTGGGTGGAGGAAAATAGGCCTAGGCTGACCCATACCACCTCAGGTACTCTGGGGAAACTGAGGCTTGGGTAGGAGCAGCAAGGCTCCGTCCGAAGCTCTGACCAGCCAGCCCAGCCTTGGCCAGGCCAGCTGTATCCTGCACATGGGGGACACTGCATCCGCCCCCAGCTCCAGGTCCCCAGCCAGTTGGTCTCTTCCTTGGGTCAATAGACTGTAGAAGTCTCCTGTTGCCCTAGAGGGCCACTTCTGGCCTACAGCCACTGGCCAGTACAGAATTTCATAACAATTCAGATTACTTGCCAACATGTAAAAACACTGAAAATGAAATATCTGCCATCCCAGTCTGCTCAATAGCTAACATGACCAAGGCCATCTTTCTCATTGCCACTACCAGGGTGCTCCTGTGGGCATTGGTGCTTGTCCCCGGCTGGAGTCACAAAATTCCATGATGGGGGCACCTGAGAAACAAATCCCTTTACTTCCTCTGAGACTTGATGCTGTGAATTGGCCAAGGTCATCCACTGTGTGGTAGAGTTGGGATTGGTACTCTAATCACTGATGAAGGCCCAGAGGAGCGAAATGACTTGTCCAAGGTCACCCAGTCAGGTAATGGCAGGTGCAGGACTGGAGCCCAATTTTCTGACCATTGGCCCATTCTCCTGGCTGCCCAAGGAGGCTCAGTAAAACATAGCCAGTGGCCAAAGATGTTGCACATGAACATGACCTTGGGCTTTCACCTAGTCGTTGGTCAGACCAACCAAGCTTCTCTTGCCTCCATCTGCACGTACAGAATGGAGAGACGCCATAAGGGGGTGGCATGTGTCTTACTTTCAGGAACTTCACAGAACTGTGGGCAGCCGTTCCTCATCCTCATGCGCAGTCTGAAAATAGACCTGGCCAGTACTATAGCAATTATACTTGAATGTGTTCATCTGGTCCCATTGGAAATCCATGCATCTAGCCATCAGGGGAATTTTCCCAAACCTTCAAACTTGCCAACTATAGGGTGGATGGAGACCAGAAAAGTAACAGCCACGTCATAGTGCCAGCCCTGTCATAATTCTGAGTTCTGTCCCCATTTTTCACTGGGGAGCCAGAAAGAATTGGCTAGACTAACAGAGGGCCTACAGTGGTAGAGACTGCCTATCATAAAACCAGTGCAGGGAACCACGGTGGATGGAAAATGAGTTGTTAGAGATAATAACTGGTGTGGGAAAGGAGAAACACTGCTGAAATGGTTTCTTATTTTACTTAGAGTCATTTCCCACCCAAGACTAAAGCATGTAAAAGAGGCCAGAGACCCTGATGTGTCTCCATCAAGGAAATAAAAGTTTGAGGCACTTCTGTTAAGTTAGCATATGGAATAGCTATCTGTAAAAGCATTAGCTCTTCAGACAGATCCTCTTACCTCCCAGCCCTAAGTGAAGTGCTTACAAAAGCTACATTTTTTGTGAGAGAGGCTCAGTTTGGATTTGCAATCAAGAAAGCTTAACAGTACCCACTCTATATGAAATTACCACCCCATTTTAATAAGGTCCAAGATGTTTAATGGCTCACTTAAGGTCTTGCAGCAAATTGAGAACAGAAATAGAAGAGCTGGCTGTTTTTCTCAGATGGTTTCCTGAGAAAGGCTGGTTCCTTTTCCTTCTATCTCCAGAATACTTCTCAGTTGCCCCTTTCACAATCCCTCTGCAACATCTCACTTAGGTGATATCACTGTCAGGTAAAATGATTTTTATTTTTTAAAAGTGGCATATTGTACATGTAAAAATAATTAGGTCACTGGTTGTGCTCTAGCAACGTTTTCTTTGGTTCGGCTGCCTGCCTGGAAAAAGGTTTAGCATACCCTGAAGTTCTATGAAGATGTTGTATAATTTGTCAGTGGAAAATATCACACATACACACCCTTTTATCACCACCCAGAAAAACTTGGGAAATTTACATTTTCTTAAGAGCTTTCTCTCTCCCTCACTCCCTCCTCTTTCTGGCTCTCTGCTTTGAATTTGGAAAACATGACTCCTTAACTTCCCATTCTCTTGTAGGCCTTTGGTCCTTCTGGTGTGCTGCTCCATGATGTCAGAGACCCAGGTTTCTTCCACCTTGTTGCTCTGCCATATGTAGGTCCAGGATGTCAGTAGACAAGCTCAAGGCAATAGGACAGAGCAACAATAAAGAAACCCTGTGCAAAGGGTTCGTACAGGGGCAGGCAAAAGTAGGTTTACAGTTGTGCATATACAAACCAGTTTATTCTTGTATTATTATTTATTAATTATTGTATTATTTGCCATACTAATAACTGTAAACCTACTTTTGCCCACCCCTGTCCATTTCTGTCTTTTAAAGAAGGCACCTGGAAAAAAAGAAAGAAAGAAAGAAGGCACCTGGACATTGCCATGTGACATTTCTGCTGACAGCCCAACACCACACAGCTAGTACAGTGGATGGCAGAGCTGAAATTAGAACCCACACAGTCTAACTTAAGTCTGTGTCCTTAACATTATGCTAAATTGCCACTACCATTAAGAGGGCAGTAATGGTACCTTATTGTTATTTCCAGATCACCTGACTATGCCTTTACCACAAAGGGACCATTCAATGATCACACTAGGTAAGCCTTGATTTTCTTTGCATTATCCCAGATCCCAGTGAATAAAGTTACAGAAAGGACCCGGGATCATGGATGCCATCTATGATGGCACTGCAAAGATGCCAACCAGATGATTCTTTGTTTCAGTTACGCATTTACCATCTCCATATTTCTTGAACTCCAACAAATGCATGAACGCACCCTACATACTTATTTCTGGAAAATATTACCACCAGGTAGGCAGAGGGGCGCTAACATATTGGTTTAGCGCCATTCTTTATTTCAGAATCACCACTGGCTCTCATTCAAGAGCATAATATTGAGAAAGGAAAATCACAGACACAGTAGGGTGAAGTAGGGAGACTGCCAAGGTGGGACAAGAGGGAATTTGCATTTACTGACGACCCGCTGTAGGCCAGATGCTGTGCTAGGCCCTTTCCACTGGGCATGGCATTAAATCTTTAGAACAGCTCTAAACAGCAGGCCTGGTCTCGTTCCCCGACAGCTGCATCTTGGGTCTGACATCCTGCAGCTTTGGTCTGCTCAAGGTCACAGGCTTGAACCACAGAGCTAGGGTTCAAGCTCAAGTCTGTCCGGTTTCCAAGTACATGCTCTTACCTTGTCACCAACTATTTTTTGAAGTACCAGAAATGTCAGCTGGACAAGTTTAGGAGCACTCCTCCAGCATCAATTCTGTTCTCACAGCAGTTATACCTCATCTCCTATCTTCCCAAAGGTTCCTGGGATCTGTCTCCCTCCCTCCAGGCCTCGCTGCACTTCATGTCAGCTCCTTAACTGCTCTGTTCCTGCTGGATCAGAAAATCTCGGTCCACATAGATATAGAGAATAGATCGATGGTTGCCAGAGGGGCGGGGGGTTGAGGAGCTGGGCGAAAAAGTTGAGGAGATTGAGAAGTACAGATCGGTAGCTACAAAATATTCATGGGGATGTTAAAGTACAGCAGAGGGAATATAGTCAATAATATTGTAATAACTATGGTGCCAGTTGGGTACTGGAAATATCAGGGCAACCACTTTGTAAAGTATATGATCGTCTAACCACTATGCTGTACACCTGGAACTAATACAAATAATTTTGAATGTAATCTATAATTTAAAAATAAAATAAAATAAATAAAAAACAGTAACAAACGGGAACAAATCTCAGAGTCTGTATCCATAGAGAAAATGGATTCATAGCTATTGGAAGTAAAATTTGGTATTTACAAGCCTGGGTTTTTCCCTGGCTCTCCCATTTACTATCTGTGTGACCTCAGGCTAGTTGTTCAACCTCTTTCTGCCTCAGTTTTCCTCATCTGTAAAATGGGAGACCCATATTTTCCTCTGAGGATTGTGGTGAGGCTTAGAAGAGAGTGGGCATGTCACTCTCAGCCTAGAGCCTGAGCAAGTGGGGTTTTCTTTTTCCATTGCCTGTGTGGGAAAAAGATGAAGATTGTGATGGAAGGAAGGTTCAAATAGAAGGAAAACTAGTCAATTGTTGGAGGTAATCAGGCTTTTCAGTTGTTGATGGGCCATATTTAGGATTAAAATCATGACCTGACTGTGCCACTTGTCAAAGTGCAGACCTGTTCCTGAGGGCCTAAGACCAGGGCAGAGTTACATCCTTTGGCCCTTTCCATGCCTATTTTTAAAACAGTGACCTTTCTTTCCTCTTCTAATTCTTTCCAAGAACAGTAAGGCTGACTCCAGAATAATTAGGAAAACATTCTAAAGTTGACATATTGCCAATAATGAAAGTTATGAAACAACTTTAAGTCCATTATAATAAAAACTTGCATTAGCGGCACATTATATTACCATACTTTTAAGTTATCGGTAGTATGTCACAACCGTCTGCCTTTCCTTTGTTCATCTGTCAGTATTGCTAGGCTTTAAAGATGGGGCAGCACCTAAGAATAATTCATTCTGTAGAATTCTCTACAAAGTCCATACCCTTCCTGGGAAGAGTCTGAGATTTTGCTCCTTAGTGTGGCTCTGTGACCTTGGTCAGGTCCTCTGAACTCTCCGAATCTTGTCTTTCTCAACTAGAAATTTGAAAGAAAAACTCTGGCCTTTTCTACCTCATTAGGGACCTGGGAGGAGCAAAGAAAGTTCTGGACAGAGAAGTCCTTTGGAGCAACCTAAAGTAACAGAGAGCTACCAAGGATTAATATGATGATGCATGAATATGTGTCTCAAGTGAGAATGAAAGAAAAAAATAAGAAACAAATACAAAGATGTCAAAAAGAGTAACAGTGTCCCTTGATTGCCTATGATTCATAAGCTGAGTGATTTAGGGGGAGGTACTTAACCTCTCTGGGCCTCAGTTTCCTCATCTGCAAAATGGGGATTATATTAATAGCTGTTCTTTCTATTACACAGGATCATGGTATCAAATGGGACAGTGGATGTGAAACTGTTACTGGAATAAGAAAAGACCATCCAACTGTTAACTATTATTGATAATAGTAGTAGTAATGCCTGGTGAAGCTGCAGTATTCCCAGGGCTTTGACTAGTTTTGTCATTGATAGAAATGAGATCAAGCCTGTGAGACCACAGGGCCTGGCCTGTTAGCTTCCGCAGGCAGGGGTTGAGTCCAGTGAGTAAGAGCCTGACCCCTGATCACGCTGGTGGGATTCAAATCTCATCCCTGCCACTAACAGGCTGTGTGGCCTTGAGCAAGCTCTGAACCCCCCTTTGGCCTGGTTTCTGCACCTTACCTCATGGAATTGTGGGGATTAGTGATATGATATCAGCAAAGTATTTAGAACAGCACCTACGTGGGGCTTTTCTTGGTGGCACCTCGGCCTCATGCTGCCTAATTTATAACATTAGCTGTAAATTTAACTTATTAAAGAGCATCTCAGAGTATGTCTGATACTAGAAAAATCTGACTGAATGAAAAAGCATCTATATCTGTAGACACATGGCTCAGGCCTTTTGGGCTCCTACTAAACCTGCTTGCTTTTAACCAGCTACAGCAGATGCCTAAATCACTATCTTGAGATATCAAAGATGAAAAATGCTTATATATCTCAAGCCTAAGAGTCTGTAAGCAGGAAGTGTTGGCAGAACCCCCTTGGGTCCCTGCCCATAGTCTTTGGCGAGCCCATAGAAAACTTTTTTTTTTTTTAAATCTTTAAAAAGTTATTGATTGATTTGAGAGAGAGAGACATTAATTTGTTCCACTTATTTATGCATTCATTGGTTGATTTTTGTATGTGCCCTGACCAGAGATCAAACTTGCAATTAAGACAATGCTCTAACCTGCTGAGCTACCAGCCAGGGCTAGAAAACCTATTTCCCTGCCTCACTTTTCGTTGTCCCTGGGCCCTTCTTTCCATTCTATCTGTTCTTTGGCAGGATAGGGGTACCCAGACATGAGAGATCAGCTCTTTTCCACTCTGGAGCCAGCAAGCCAATCCCACCTCAAGGCCCCTGACTCCCTTTTGTGGGAGAAATCTCTGGGTAGGACAAGTTTTCCATTCTGCTCCAGCTGCTTCAGTTCCAGAGCAGTTTCTAATCTGCCACCGAGTGAGATGTGTCCTTAATGGATGAAGGAGAGGAAGAGTGAGGGGCTAAATGAGGAGATGACACCATCAGGTAATATGTTAGTGCACAAAGAGATACACGGAGGCCATCACGTGGAAAGGACAGGGGCAAGTAAACATGGGTAACAGAGGCATAAAATTCTGTATCAGAGGTTAAACACACACACACACACACACACACACACACACACACACACACACACACACATTCCAGGCACAGGTGAGAATCATGGGAACTCAGAAGCCAGGGTGATCAGGTGAAACCATAGGGCAGCAGTTCTAAAAGCGGACTGTGCGGGGAAATCACTTGGAGGGCTTGTTAAAACAGATTGCCGGGCCCCTCTCCAGAGTTTCTAATTCAGTAAGTCTGAGAATTTACCATTCTAACAAGTTCCCAGGGGATGCAGGGACCACACTTGGAGAAACCTTGTCAAAGGGACTCTGAGAAAGAGTTGCCACATTGTTCATAAATGGGCCTCAGAACTGAATGAGTCTCTAGAAGGAATCACTGGCGGTCTACAGGGACAATGGGCCAGCTTCACAACAAATAGGGTCCACAGGGTGTGTCGCGTGCCTGACTGGTCAGACTGGCTGGCCAGGGGAATCTATAAGGCACCCCTCCGCATGTGACCCTCCTTATGCCAGCCTGGACTGGTTGCGGGGGTGGGGTTCTGCACCCCCTCTCAAAGGAGCTGCTCTCTTCCTCCAGCCCCTCACAGAGCGCGGTTAAGTCCGGGTCCCTAGAAGCCGCGGCTAAGGGGCACCGACCTGCCACCCATCCCTGTTGGAGTCCAGCTTCGCTGGCGGGCGCGTGGGACCGGTGCCGCTCCCCGATCCACTGGCCTGGTGGGAATGGGGACCTGGGCCGCCGCCTTGGCCGAGCGGCGGGGCTGGAGCCAGCGTGGATGCCAGGACGCGCCACGATCTCCGCCTCTGGCGGTCGGCAGTGGGGGGCGCACCAAGACAGCAGTTCGGGAGCTGCGCTTTGTCACCGCGGAGGCGAGGGGCGGGAGGGGAGGAGGGCGCGGAGAGGGCCGGGAGCCAGGACGGCGCGGTCGGCCGGCTCCGGGTCGGCGAGGGAAGCTCGGGGGGCTCTGGCTGCGCTTGGCACGGCCCAGGTGGGGTAGGGACTGCGGCTCCAGGTCCCGGCCAGGTCTGTGCGCGCACTCCAGTCCTGGGCCGGTGACACCCTGTCCTCTGCATGACGTCCCTCCTGCTGCGCCTCTCACAGCCGGGACCCACCCTCTGCAATCGGCGGCGGGCGCGCGCACCCTCACTCACCCAAGGCCGAGCGCACAGTCCCTCCACGTCGCGGCGCCCTCCAGCCCTTCCTAGCCACCCTTCCCACGGTGCCCCGCTCCTCTGAGACTTACGGTGACAGCCCGAGCAGGCTCCTGCCCACCGCTCGCCCGCCGCCGCATTCTCCAAACCAGAAAAGGTGGCCCCCGTCGGGGCCTTTCAGTCATGCCCAGGGCACCGCGGCCGCTGTCCTCGGTGTCGGGGAATGAGCCCTCGGCCCTGGGGGCACAACCTAACGTCAGAGAGAGAATCTGGCTTTTGGAGGCTGGACGATTTGGGTTAAAATCACAGCACGGGCAATTCCCAGCTGTGTGACCCTGGGCGAGTTCCTCAGCCTCTCTGAGAGCCAGTTTTCCCCTGCACAACGGGAGGGACTGTACCGCATCCGGGCTCTGTGAAGTTCAGTTGGAGGGAGGGGACTAGTCTGGGTCCCCCTATAAAAATCAGTCCCCTGAACTCACGCAAGAGTTTTTCCTGTTCGCCAGAGGGAGCGGCTTTGTCCACCCAACCGGCTGGACTTCCTCGCCTGGGGCGGTTCTTCTATCCCTCACTCGGGAGACTGAGTCTGGCGACAACGGGTCTCCTGACCCCTCGAGGCTGAGTGGGGAGAGAGGAAGGGGCTCCTCATTGGCCCGGGAACCAGGAGAGACAGACAGATGGTCAGTGAACACACAGAAAGAGACTCATAGAGAGACCCGCACCCGGGGCAACATTTAGGGGTAGTTAAGTTGTGGAAGAGAGATCCCGCCCAGTAACCAGTGCACCCAGATAGGGATCACCAGGTTGGACGCCCTGAGGGGTGCAGCAGGCTGGGGGGGGGGGGGCTCCACTGGGCAAGGAGCAGGGCTGTCAGGCTCCTCTGGCCTTTAGGCAGTCCAGGGCTTGGAAAGGGTGCCCGAATGAAATCTATTAAAAACAGAAACAAAAACCTACTCGCCTTTTGATCTTCCCATGCAGAAAAGGAACCAATGGCGTGGCCAGTCCCCTGCACTGGGACCCTCTCATCCCAAGGGAAGGTCAGTCCTGCTTTATAGGAGACGCTCCAGACTGGCCATTCTCTGCCCCAGATGCACCTCTGGGTCCTAGGTTTTTGAATGGAGGCCTGTGCAGAGTCAAGAGGTTGTGCTTCCTCCAGGATTCAGTGTGGGAGGCCAGGCCAGACCGTAGGTTTTATCACTTGGGCCAATCAGTCCTGGAGAAGCAGCTGCCCCTTGTAAGGGAAAACACTCTGGGAAAGCCACACCCCCTATCACAGGGATCAGGCGACTGTGTCTGGGGTTTGGTGGCTCTAGGGGGGCTGTAGGGGGTAGGGGGACCTGGGAAGCTGAAGGCTAACCTCAATGCCCCTGTACATTGAGTTTCGCCAGATACATGAAGGGGCTATGGCTCTCAAAAGGTTGGAACTGGCTGGGTAACCCTGGTGAGTTTTGCCCCTTTCCAGGCAGGCACTCAGGGCCTCAGTGGATTGTAATGGTCAAAGAGGGTCCAGACTTTGTCCCTTAGGGTCTCCAGGGTCAGCTGCTGCAGTGACATTTCTGATATTTTGGAACATAGGCCCCGAAGACTCTTCCCACCTGCTTGGGCAGGGCAGTTAGTCCCTCCTCTCCCACATCCCTAAGGGTGGTTCCAGCCTCCCATTGGGCTCTTGCACAATCCCCACCCAGCCTCTGGGTTCTGTTTTAAGAGGGCAAGGCCTGGAGGTCTTCTCCAGGAGGTTTCCAAATGGTTTTTTGGTCATATTTTTTTTTTCTTTACTCTCCTTTATGTTCAAAGCAAGTGGCCAGAGGTTAGTTGCCTGCAGTACCCCCCACCACACACGCTTCTCCCAACCCCTGTGAATTCACCTGGGAATGAAGAGGAAAGGCTTTGGCAAAAACCACGAGTGGGGTTTTTGGAAGGAAAAGCTCACGATGCAATGCCTGGTGTTTTCCAATAGTTCCAGCTGAAGCTAGAGGGGTAGGGGTTAAGCCCTAACTCTGCCGTTTATATCCGAGCCTCCTCTCTGGGCTTCAGATTACTCAGCTGCAAAATAGGGATGAGTCGTACGTAATATGTTCCTCAGGCCTGTTGTGAGGATGGAACCAAGACCAGTGAAATGCTTGGAACAGTGGCTGCTCTTACCACGTGGGGTCCCCAGACTTCCAGAGGGGGTTCCTCTTTGCCCTCCTGGGAAATCACAGGTGGGGAAGGGTGAAGACATCCGTGCGTGTGGCCCTGGGCTTTCTCTTCTGAGGGCAGGTGCGTACCCTTCCGGAGAGGCCCCGGGACCGCCCAGATCCCAGAAAGGACTGTGGAGATTGCCTTATGGGGAGTTAAGGCACCGTTGGGTGCTGAGGCACCCCTGCAGGATGGGGAGGGGCAAGGTCCCGGAAGAAGCATTGGTCCAGGTTCTGACACTCAGCCGGGCCCTGGTCATTTGAGTCAAGACCACACTGGTCACCCTATCACTGTGGGAGAGAAGGCACCGCAGCGGGCTGAGGTCTTTTAAAGGAGTGCTATGTAGATTCAACAAGCAATGGGCATCAATGCACTTTGTAATAAAAGCAAATTTCAGGACAGTAATGGTGAAGGAAAAAACCTGTGTCTTCTCTGCTAAGGTGGGAAAGGGGGATGCCTGGGCCTTTGGGGGCTTGGAGTTGGAGAATTGCTCGTTGAGCAGAACTGGGTCCTTCCAAGTTCTTGGGGCTTGGGCAGGGGCAAGCCTGAAGCTTTGGGAGGTCCTCAGGGCTCCAGTCCTGCCCTGGGTCCTCCAGTTCTGGGATGGGCAGGTGATGGATGTGGGCTGCCCAGGTCTTAGTCCACAGCTCAGCCTGGGGAAGCTGCCGGCTCGGGCCTACAGGAGCCAGGCCAACAGATGAAGCAGCAAGAGCGGCTGCAAGGTGGGCTGGCTCCGAGGGCCTGAGGAGGAGGCAGTTGGTCCGGAAAACATCCAATTTCCTGTCCCAGAAGCCTGGCCCTTCGTTTCGGGAGGCGCAGAGAGAAGGGGGTGCTTGTCCAAACCAGTTTTGGAATCCAGAGGCTCTGCCTGTCGGAAGGAGAAGCCGCATTCTGGTTCCCAGCGAAGGCACACGCAGCCATCAACTACCTCTGAAGGGTGGGCAAGGGGATGGGAGAAGTGGTCCAGGTGTAGTCTCCTGCCTGGGGAAGCAGGGCCTCTGCAGGGGTCCACCCCACAGTGCCTCTGAGCTCTGGGTTCCCAGGTGGGCCTGGACAGCTGCCAGGGACCAGACAGAACCGACCTCCAGAAGTCCCCTCACCCCTCCACGATCCCGCTCCTGAGACACCTCTCCAGGGCCTGGAAGATGATGGAGGGCTCAAGATCAAGATCCGCAACAGCCAGCGGTGCTTATTGTTTAAGGGGGAGCTCTCTTTGTTCTTACGTTTTAGCAAAGTGAAGAGCAGAACCATTATTTTCCTGATCAAATTTTTGCCAGCACCGAGGCAGGGGAACCATCTGCGGGAGCCCTGCGTCCTTGTGCCAGTCTCTTCGCCCCCTCCTTTGGGCCGGGGCTGTGATCGCCTCTGGGAGGCCCGGCGCCTGGCTGGGGAAGGTGCTCAGGCCGCAGACCTCGGGACCCGCGCGGGGCTGCAGGCCACTGGGGCTCCCCCACCCCCGCCCCTGCCCCCCGCGCCGCCGCTCTCTGGAGCTGGGTTTTCTTGGGAAGCAAAGCGACTCCAGCGGGTCGGCGCTTCTGGAGGCCGGGCCCCGATTCCCTCTAACAGGGCGCGCGCCCCGTCTCCGCGCCGCGCGGGGTTCCCACCGCCCCGCCCCGCCCGGCCCGGAGGAAGCGGGGCCGCGAGCTTTTGAAGTCCCGAGAATTTCAATCCCAGAGGAGCCGCCGGGAACTAAGCCTGTCACCCAGCGGGGAGGGGACAGCAGGCCGGCGGTCGCGGGCAGGGGTCCGCCGGGCCGGGGGAGGTGAGAAGCGGTGGGGGCTGGGCCGGACCCCGCTTCGGTGGCTCTGTCACCCCCTCTCCGGTTTTAGGGGGCTGCCGGCGACACTCCCTCTACGAACTTGCCTCCCTTCTCCATCGGTGCTGGGAAGAACCTTCAAGACACGGCGATAACCCCGCTTTTAAAATACCCCCAACCTCCACCCCGAAAAACCCAGAAAGTGTTTCCATCCAGTCCCCTCCTGTTTTCTCTTTCCTCCTGCTAAAAATCCGGTGTCTCTTCATGTGATGTTGACGAAAGGATGCTTTTAGATGTGACATTTGGTTAAAAATGATTCCCTCCTGTGCCCGGGGGTCGCAATAGGCCCCTAACGCGGGGGAAGTCGGGGCGCCTTTGAAAGCGCGGAGGCGGGAGTCGGCAGACGGATGGGGGGCCCCTGAAGCTTCACAGCCGAAGCCCAGAGGACGCGGCCCCCCTCCCGGAGAGGCTGTGTCCGAGCTTGTGCCTCCTTCCTTCCCGGGGCGCAAGGGGCAGCCCCCCTCAGCTGGGCCGGACCCAGGAAGCGGACGCCAGTGGCGCCTCTTGATCTCTCAACCCCACCCCGCTTTCATCTAGCGGGGGAAACCCAGAGCTCAGGATCAAACGCAGAGCGCCCCCATTGAGTGCAAAACGGGGGGCGGGGCGGGGGGCGCCGGGAGGCCCTCTGAGGACCCGGCCCCTCCGAGGTGAGCTCAGCGGGGGCCTCTGGGAGGAGGTGGAGGGCTCCGGGAAGGGGGGCGCGGGCGCGCCCAGGCCCAGCCTTGGGAGGGCCCAGCCGACGGGGCGCGCTGGTGGCTCCGCCACAGATGCTGGGGCTCCACTTTGACAGGCAGGAAAGAGAGCGAGCCAGATGGCCCCTCAGGCTCTGGCTGCTGGCTGGGAAGGGCAGGGCGGGACAGAGTCCTCCCCAAACTCCACACCGCAGCAAAAGGCTCGGGGAGCCCATCCCCTCCACTCCCAACCACTCCTCTCACCTTGTAAATACCCCCCAGGATTTGGGGGTTAGCAGCGCTCAGCAGATGGTGGCTTTGGGAGTCCCCCGGTGCAGAGACGTCTATGCGGACATTACCACTGGAATCCCTTCCCCAGGTTAATGAGCATCTTACTGAACAGGGAAGAAGTGGGAAGCAGGCGTGAGAAGGGAACCTCCTCTCCGTGAGCCCCTTGCTCCTTCCACCGCCTCCATTAGCCCACAGATGGGAAGACTGAGGCAGGACGAGAGGGGGAAGAGCCGAGAAAAAGAGAAAGAATGAGGAGAGAGAGGCAGGGGGTAGACAAAAACGGTAACGATGGAGGGATTTTCCTTTAGAATCTTGGAAATCGGGGCTTTGTCTTGGGACTTGGGGAAGGAGGGGGGCAGCCCTGGGTGGTGTAAAGCTAGAAGGTCTGAGGGGGCAAAGAAAGGAGAGTTGAAGGGTCGCAGTGGGAAAAGCGGCCTGCCTCCCGCCCTCCCTCCACGAAGTGGGGAGAGACCCAGCTCACCTGCCTGGCCCTGACAGCTTGCCCAGAGCTGGAGAGCGCTCAGTTTCCTAATGGGCTCTAGTTTACCTTCCCTGGAAGGAGACCCGCGGGTGACTGCTCCCAAAGACATCAGGACAACCAATGCCCCCCCCCCCCAGCTCTGCCATGGAGGTTCCCCTTCTGTCCTCATGGATTCATGACAGCCCCCGGTCACTTGCTCTTTCTGGGCAATTTGGTGATGGCTCTCTCAGGACGGAAGGTGGTGGGGTAGGGGGACCCCATGAGTCAAACCTCTGTGAACCCCAATACTGCGACTCAAGCACTCTGGACCCCTGCCCCAAACCTTTGGTGAGAGCAGTGCCTTCCTGCAGCGAGGGGCCATGTTAGCCACTGCCTCTTTTTCACTCGAAAAACCTGTTTCCGGGGGAATTCGTTGACCCTGATGAATACCTTAAAATGTGGGCAAGAAAAGAAGAAAAGGCCACTCTTAGAACCTCTCCCCACCCTACATACCTGAAGTGTAGGCGAGGCCCGAGCAAAGGCGAGAGCGATTTCTTCTGTTTTCTTCTACGAATACACCTGGAGGTCACGCCGGGCCACAGAAAGCCTGAGGCCACCTAGAAGGGGAGGGGGGAGATTACAAAAGAAATCAGCAAACATTGTGAGTCAGCAGCCAAGGCGGGTCGTTAAAGAAAAAATTTAAGACATTTATCTCTTGCCCTGTGAGGGAAGAAAAATAGCACAGTTATTATTATTTTTTGGTTCCCAGGAGGAGGGAGGTAGCTGTGGGTAGGAGGGAGGAGGGGGAAGGGAGCCGAAAGGATACCCCGGGCTCAAGCTCTCCAGACCACTTGGGGGTGGCCGGGGAATATTTTTTCGGTAGCTTGTAAAAAGGCTGGAGCCCGTTTGAGGTTAGCTCGCCAGGGACAGGCGGTTGTAATAAGGCCGGTAGAATCGAGCCTCGTGACTGGGTCTTCACACTCCGAAAATAGGGTTATGGGTTCTCTTATCAGTGTTAGATCAAGGCACCAAGTTAAGAAAACCAAAGCCGAAACCACAATAAAAAAAAAAAAATCAAAAGCGTATTCAATTACCGAGCCCCGCAGCCCCTGCGGTACTCGCCGCGCGCCGCGCGCCCCGCTTGCTTTCTGCGGAATTCCATTTGCATCCTGCCTGGGTGTCTCCCTCTCTCAGTGTGTGTGTCTCTCTGTGTTCACACTCTCCTCCCCATTCGAGCGAGGCCCACACCTGGCGCATCACTGCCGAGCCATTAGCCGCGGGGCTCCTTTCATCTTCGCTGTGGCAGACGTTTCTATTTATCCACTCGCGCTCGCCGAGTGGCGTCACCAGCGGTACTGTAATGACGATTGCACCAGGAGGATGACAGCTTAGAAAGAAGAGGGCAATGGGGCTTCCTCCCAGAGGCGGTGCGGCGCAGAGGAGCGGTCGCATCACAAGGTGACCCCAGCTCCCCACCGCCACGGTCGCCTTCCCCGTCGACATCGCGCTCCGGCCGCTCCGCGCCCATCCCGTCGCCTGGCTTCTCTTTCTCCCTCCCGCAGCCAAGATCTGTCGGACCTCTGGGGACCCGGGGACCCGGGGGCTAGGAGCTCACTTGGGGCTTTCCCCCTCCTCCCTCCGGAGAGCTCTGGGATGGAGAGCCGAAAGGACATGGTTATGTTTTTGGATGGGGGACAGCTTGGCACTCTGGTTGGCAAGAGGGTCTCCAATTTGTCCGAAGCCGTGGGCAGCCCGCTGCCGGAGCCGCCCGAGAAGATGGTGCCCCGTAGCTGCCTGAGCCCTCGGGCCGGTCCTCCGGCCTCCCGGGAGCGCGGCGGGGGAGGCCTGGAGGAGGAGCCGGTCGACGGACTAGCAGGAAGCGCTGCGGGGCCGGGCACCGAGCCGCGGGCAGCCGGGGCCGCCGTGCTCGGCCCCGGACCGCCGGCCCCCTCCGCCGCCGACAGCATCTCGGGCCAGGGGCAACCGAGCAGCTCGGACACCGAGTCGGATTTCTATGAAGAAATCGAGGTGAGCTGCACCCCGGACTGCGCCACGGGGAACGCGGAGTACCAGCACAGCCAAGGTAGCCACCGCGCGCCCTTCCCGGGCTCCCGCCGCGCCCGCGCACCTTCCACTTCAGTTCTGGAGGGGGGAAGACATTCCCCCCCCCGCAGGGTGGCTGGGGGTACCCACTTTAGCAATTCTCCCCTGCTATCTGCGCCCTCGTGGGGGTCTCCTGTGCTCCGGCATTGGCGGGGCTGAGGGTGATAGCTATGCTTTGGGGGGAGGAGGGAGACGAAAGCCCAGGGCTTGAGGGGGATTCAAAGTGCACCCCAACCCCCCAGAGTTTTGTGGTATTGCTTCAACTGCGTCTGGAAGATACGATCCCCCCCGCATGGGTGAGATCAAACGCGGTCCGGGCAGTTTGTGGCTGGCTGGGGTGTAAGGCGCATCCAGGCACGGAAGCAGGGAGTCCATAAAAAACCGTAAAATCGTGACTGACCCGGGCCGCCTGGGTGCTGAGGCCCTTCGACCAGTTTGCACGTCGGTCAGAGGTCCAAATTACCTTGTCACTTCCCGGGCTCGGTGGCGCCAGGTCGGAAATGGTCCCAATGATCTAATTGCCTTTGGTCTCCGGTTGCATTTGAAAAGGCAGAGCTCTGGCCCTCCCCCCTCCCCCTTTCCTTCCCCTTCCCACTTCTCCACCCAAAGGAAAAGGAGCTGCAGGGGGCAGGAGCCCCACCCTTCCCTGGGTTAGGCTCAAAGGAGGAGGGAGGCCTGTGACTTGAATTGGAGATCCCTTCCCCAACCAAAGGCTAGTGTGGGGTGGTGGTGAATGGCCAGGAAGGGAGTCTCCCTGAGAGGGTGGAAAGCTGGAGAGCCCACCAGCAGACACTCCTCCACGAAGCTGTTGAGGTGGTTGGGAAGAGTGGACTATGGAAGAATACCACCCCCTGGCCTTGGCAGCCAACTCCTTGTTGAGTACTCACATCCACCCATTACCACCTGGACCCAGGCTTCCTACCCATAGTATGCTCTTAGCACAGCCCATGCTCCTCTCAAGTAGTCTAAGGTGGCAGGGCACTCATGCACACACTCGTATGCCATCCAAGCCACACACGCCTCCACACAAAAGCAAGACAAGAGCCCCGTGCCCAGCTTCCTGCGATGCACTGAGACCCAGGGCTCACAGTCCCCCAGCGCAGTGATGCATGTCAATTCACTCGTCGGTCACATATGCACAACCTTGCTGGCTCCTGGCATAAAGCTCAGAGGGGCTGCATCTCACCTGTGCCCCGGGCAGGTGTCTGGGGTTTCTGGACCCAGCAGGCCATAGAGGCCTTCGGAACAGCAGCCCGCCAGGCCTAGGCTGCTCTGTGCTCATGCGGATGGTGAGCCCCTGCCCTCCATTCCTGCGCCCTTGAGGTCCCCAGCAGAAGCAGGCTACCGAGAGGGGGGAGTTCCTTTCCACCCCGGGTCTACGCCCCACCTCAGCAACCTTTCGTATCTGTTGTGTTGTGTGTGTGTGCGTTGTGCTCTGGGCTCTCCCTGCGCAGGGCCAGGCTCCGAGGCGTCGGCCAGCAGTCCCAGCGGCGGCAGCGAGGCCGCCAAGAGCAACGGCGGCGGCTCCCAGGGCGGCCTGGCCTGCAGCGCCAGCGACCAGATGCGCCGCTACCGCACCGCCTTCACCCGGGAGCAGATTGCGCGGCTGGAGAAGGAGTTCTACCGGGAGAACTACGTGTCCAGGCCGCGGAGATGCGAGCTGGCTGCCGCCCTCAACCTGCCTGAAACCACCATCAAGGTACGCGCTCCGCAGGCCAGGGAGAGGGGCTGCGTCCACTCAGCGGGGAAGCGCCACCGCCCAGTCCCCAAGTCCTGCGCCAGCCGGGAATCGGGTCTGTGGGCTCCCTGCCCACGTGGCATCTGCGCTGGGGGTGTCCGGCCCGGTGTAGGCGCCCGGTGTGGCAGATCTACCCAGACAGTCCCTAGGCAGCCACTGCGGCCACGAGGCCCACTCCGACCCTTTCCTAGCCAAATAAACATCAGGGGTGGGGTGCCAAGGAAGCGTCCCGAGGGAGAGCGGCTGGAAGGGGCGGTGTTTCTGGGGAGCCTCAAACCCGGGGCGTCCTGAGTCCCCTCTACCAGCACGGACACCGGGTTCTGGCAGCCGGGGGTCTCTGGCTGCGGGGACAGAGGGGAGGAAGGACAGGCCCGGGGACCCTCTCCGGCCCTCTCCTGGAGGGAGCCCAGCTCCAGGTGGCGGTGGCTCAGCCCGCCCGGCCCGGCGCAGCCGCCCCACCGCGCCTTCGCCTCCCCCGCCACCAGGTGTGGTTCCAGAACCGGCGCATGAAGGACAAGCGGCAGCGGCTGGCCATGACGTGGCCGCACCCGGCCGACCCCGCCTTCTACACGTACATGATGAGCCACGCGGCGGCCGCGGGCGGCCTGCCCTACCCCTTCCCGTCGCACCTGCCGCTGCCCTACTACTCGCCCGTGGGCCTGGGCGCCGCCTCCGCGTCCGCCGCCTCGCCCTTCGGCGGCCCGCTGCGCCCGCTCGACACCTTCCGCGTGCTGTCCCCGCCCTACCCGCGGCCCGAACTGCTGTGCGCCTTCCGCCACCCGCCGCTCTACCCGGGCCCCGCGCACGGCCTGGGCGCCTCGGCCGGCGGCCCCTGCTCCTGCCTCGCCTGCCACGGCGGCCCGGCCAACGGGCTGGCGCCCCGCGCCGCCGCCGCCTCGGACTTCACCTGTGCCTCCACCTCGCGCTCGGACTCCTTCCTCACCTTCGCGCCCTCGGTGCTCAGCAAAGCATCCTCTGTCGCGCTGGACCAGAGAGAGGAGGTGCCCCTCACCAGATAAGGGGCTGCCTGCTCCAGGACACCCGTGGGGGCCCCCCCGGGGACTCAGCCGGCGCCCCTCCTGCCCCCAGGGCACCGAGGGCGAAGTGGAGGGACCAGCGGGACTGGGCCTCGAGGAGGGGACGCCCAGGAATGGCCTTGGCTGGCGCGTTTGGGCAGCAGGAGTGGGAATGGCTGAGGCTGAGAGACCTTCCTCTGGGGCGGCCCCTCTTTGCCATTTTTCGTCGGACCCACAGCCCCCAACCCGGGCTGAGGCTGTGGCTCCAGATCTAAACAAACTTAGCAGCAAAAGCAACCAATATCCAGCCCCTCAGCCCCCCACCCCTCACACCCCTCCCTCACCCCGGATACCCACCTCCCCTCACCCCAGAGCCAAGCCCAAGCACTGGAAAGGGAAATTGCTGTCTCTCTGAACAAAATGCTGTGTATGCAGAGCAGGTAGAGATTAATCTTTGCCAGCTTTTCGAAGGCATGGCAAGGGGCTTGTGGATGGCAGTGCACCAGCCATCTAGGGGAGAGAGTGAGAGAGATGATTTACTGCCACGGAGAATCCCGGCCCTCTCATGGAACCCGGGGGCTCTTGCCTTCCCGGTGCCTCACTTACACATCTTCTGGTTCTGCCATCTACCAGCACCGAACCTCTTTCCTCTCTCCTAGCTTCTTGAGATCTTTCAACTTGCAACTCCATCTCCAACCCCGCACCCTGCCACCATCCCACCTGCACTTTGTGTTTCAGGTTGGCAGGGAGGCTGCATATCCCTCACCCCACCCCACCCCAAGACACCTTGGCGGCTTCTACCCAGCCTCTCCTCCCTGGGCCCAGCACACGCCCTGATTAGTGAGTGATGTGTGTGAGGAGGGTTTTTGAATGTTGAATGTATAATCATCACCATGCAGCCGGCCAGAGCTGAGCTGTTAACAAGGCGCCCAGGGAAGAGCTTAGGGAGCAGGACCTCATCTCCCTCCCTCAGTGTCTGGAGACAAATTAGAGGCTATTTCCAGCCTTTGCCTTCACCGGGAGCTTTCTGGTCCTCCCCTTTGCGTTTGGCATTTTACATCATTCTTCCTCTCATTTTCCTTCCAAGCTGCCCACCGGAGCTAGACTTTCAGATACTAGTGGGAGCCTTCTACCCGTTCTGGGGAGCTTGCCTTTCCCCTTCGCCAGGGTGTGTTTGGGAACCGCTCCCAAACTCCCACACTCATCTTTGCAGCCAGTGTTTGAGGAACCTATAGCCCCCAATGAAAGCTTCACCCTGGCTGGGAGGGAGTGGTTCTTCCTGTAGGGAATGAATTTGGTTTGGTTTTCCTTTGAAGCCCAAAGAATTTGCTGTTACAATTTGTTGACCATATTGCAATAAAAGCTGGACATGATGCTCACTTTAACATTTTAATTTTTTTGGCAGTAGGCAATAGGCTGACTCCTTTTGAATGGCTAGTTCAGCCACCTTAGGCTTGCGCAGAGAAGGAATCCAAAGATGGGCCCACAGATGGAGAGTCTCCCAAATCTCCGTTGGGCATTGGCAGGCTCCACGTGGACATTGCCCAGAGGTGGAGAAGGCAGGCTCCAAGCTGCCCTGAGGAGCAGGTTTCCTTAGTTCTGTGCATACTGGGAGCCTTCCAGGGCTAAACTGGTAGAGAGAACACTGGCCCCACTTAGGGCTCACTCCTGCAATGCCGCCTTCTCCACTTGCTCCAACCCTTTGAGGAAAGCTGGCTCTGGACTATAGTTTTCGTGGATCTTACCCCAGCCCAAGTAGAGACTAATGAGGCAGTGGGGGCGGAGCTTGAGCACTGCAGAGAGCTGGGTTTGCTGGCCAAGCTGGGTCTGAGAAGTAGGGTTCAGGGAGATGAGGGAGGGGGACTCCTTGGTTGGGATGGAAGGGCGTGAATCCTCCTCAAACTGGCAGTCATCTCCGGGGATGGATTTCCGTGCTGGTCAGGGTAAGGGGACAGGCAGTGCTTGGCAGCCACCTCAGTCCCATCCTCGGTCCCCAAAGGAGAACCTGCCGAGCAGGGGAGAGATGGGTGTCCGCAGCAGGCTGGGAGCTCGGAATGCATGGACTCCAAGGGTCCTGCGGCTGTATCCGTGGGCAGGTGTGGACTTCTCCGTTGGCCTTCTTCCTTCTTGGAGCTCCAGAGCAAAACCTTGTGCACACAGTGAGCCTGCCCTCGCAGGCACAGCCCGGTGCGGAGGTTTCCCGCAGCCAACTCGCCACTGCCCCGCCCCCATCCCTGCGCAGCGCCTTCTGCAGCCGGGAAGCTCCCGGTGCCAAATCCCGGCAAATTTCGCGGTTACTTCGCGTTGGGCCGAGATTGCTTGCGACAGGTACATGGGCTGCGGGGTGCCCTAATGCCAGGCGTATTTTCAGTTAATAGGGAGGGAAAATGAGATGTCTGCAGCGATATTGGAAAGTGCAAGATCGATGATCCGGCCTCGTGTCCAATCAGCAGCCTTTAATTGACTGTATTTTCTGGGTAATTGAGCCTCTCTTCCTCCAAATTGAAGTGGAAGATATAACAATACATCTTGCCAGGAGGAATTACTCATTACTTCATAATGAAATTTCCCTTTTGCCAAGGTTTGCGGTTTGGTGCTAGGAACCACTTCTCGCCCTCCCTCCCCCACCCACCACCGAAAAACAGGTTTGGCCGCCTGCACCCTGCAGCCGCAGGTGGCCTGATACCTCCATTAGGGTGCTGGTGGGGGAAGGGGGGGGTAACCAGGAATAAAACACTGCCCCTCCACAGCTGCAGCCTCTTCGCCTGTGAAATGGGAAGTCTAGACCAAGCAGCTGGGCTGGCGTGGGGTGATCGCTATCCTTTGGTCACCTTTCTGGGCGCCTCTACTTAGCTTTGCTCCGTTTCCGTCCCATTTCGCAGGTGGGAAAACGGAGGCTCCCGATCTCACACAGCAATTAGTGGCCCATACATACAGCTTTGAGCGCCAGGCTCCAGCTTCCTCTCCCCTGCCCTGAGCCTCTTTGGGGCCCATCGGTTACCCCTCGCGAAGTCTGACCCCTCACTCCAGAGTCACACTTTCCCTGGGCCACTCGGCCGAGCGGAGCCGGGCGGGGTCTGGCAGCGCACACGGGCGCTCCACCGCGGCCCGCCGGGCCCGCAAGACCAGCCGCCCCGCAGCCCCTGTGCGTGCTCAGCGCCGGCCGTCGCTCGCTTGTTAGCGGGTGATTGATTGCCTTATTAAAGCGTGTTCTTGTAAGTGTGACCAAACTGATTGCAGTGCATATGTTTGGGATAATGCTCATTTTAAACAAGAGGATCGAGATGAGCTCGGCAGAGCCTCCAAAGACGAAATGATTCCGGCCAGCAGCTCCCTACCTCTGGCATTAAATTGCCCAGTTACATAGCAAATCACTTGGTTCCCCCACCCTTGTCCCCATTTCTTTCCTGGCCTGCAGTTTGATCGAATTCCCCAGTGTGGCTTGCCCCACGCAGGGCCTCTCTAGTGACTCTCTGGGCTCTGCCTTCCCAGCCAAGAACCCTGCACCGCACACCCCAGACATCCAGCCCCCCTGCCCCATCCCAGGCAGCAGGCAGATTCAGAATGCACCCTTTCACCCCAGGCCTCCTAGGCGAATGTGGCCCTAGGCGGTCACCCAAATGGGAGCTTAGGTCCCCAAAGCAAGCCTCGCGTCTCCCCACCCCCAGGCCTTTCCCGAAAGTTTAAGAGATTCTTTTGTTCCCCAGGCTTCTCCCGCTCGGTTGCTTCCTTTATCCCTCAATCGAGGAAACCCGCCGCCATATGTCGGCCGAAGAGCGTGGGTGTCACAGTGGACAGTTGTCAAGGGTGGCCCTACGGATGGCATTCTCCAAGCGGAAAGAGCTTTTCTTTCTTAGCACCCTCTCTGTGCACATCACCCCAGAGTGAGAGAGGGAGCAGTAGGAGTGATAGCAGTGGGGAGGGAAAGGAGGTCGGGGCAAAACATTGGGATTTCTTCTAATTTTTCCACCGTCAACCAGTCGCTGTGGCCAGGTTCTCTTTCTGTACCGGTTCCCTAACAAAGAAATCCCCAGCCGGCTTTCACCCACTCCAGTCGACTTGCAGGGGAGCCAAACTGTAGGCAGATTGAACTTCCTAAGGGCCACCTTGGGATACGCTGGAATCCTGATTTGTTCAAGATGATGCTGGTCAACAGGACAAGTCAGAAACGATGCCACGCTTCCAGGTGTCATCTGTAAGTGCAATTGCACGGATTCGTTTGCAAGACCCAGCTAGAGCGCATCTGGATGAGCGACTTGATCCAAACGGCACATTTCTTGCATCACTCAGCTCCTCCCTGGCTCTTCAGGGCAGGCACAACAGACTGCGTCAGGGCAAAACCAAGGCCCAGCGGCGCGACTTGTGCCAGCTTGCGGCACCCCAAAATGTTGACCCTTAGGGGGGAAAAGCCAATCACAAAATGACTGCTACCGTCTACAAAGCAAACAGAAACACAAGTCGTTTCCAAAATCGCCCTCTCAGCAAATAAGTACGCGATATTCTGTGCGGGAGCAGGAGAGAGAGAAAGATTGCCACTTAAAAATAACATGAAAGCATTAAGTAATTATTTAAAACAAGGCTGTTTAGAAAAATATTTGTATTTATTGCAGCTGCTCAATTGGCCTCGTTAAAGTCGGCAAGCGTTTAAATTGTGTTACAATCTCATTTAAATCCAGCCCGTTCCAGCAGGCTGAAGAGCTTGAACAGACCAATCACTTCATAATGATGATAAATGAGAAATTAATTCAGATACAAGCAAGACAATTTAGGCCTTCATCTGGTTAAATAGCCTTCCAATATTATTCGCGGTGGCGGGTCACAGATTGAATCAATTGTCCAATCTTGTGAAAGTCATATCCTAGCGTCTTCATTCGGATTATTTATAGCGCGGGGAGGGCTGCTGAAAGGTATCCGCTGTTAACTGGGACAATTACTTAAAGGGAAGCGTTTATAAAATGGAAAACAAATGCCGGGGTTAGAAACAAATGGGATCAAAAGCAGCCGTTCCAATCTGGCTCCCCGAGGGAAGGGAGCGGGCGCGGCTCCCGCAGGACCAGGGACGCTCCCGGCTCGGCCCCTGGCCTCCCGCGTCCGCGGGGCGCGCCAGCCTGCGCCCTGCGCCCGGGCTGCAGCGGTGACCCCCGGCCAGCCAAGACCTCGCGGCTGCGGGTCGGGCGGGAAACCGCCGCCGGGCCCTCGGTGGCGGACGGGGCCCCGCCTCGTCTCCGGCGGAGCAGCGCCCTGCGCCAGCGACCCCAGGACGTTGCACGTGGTGCCGGCGTCTCGGCCGCCACCGGCCACAGGCTCCCTGTTCGACACGCTGGGGCCGTCGTCGCAGAGGTCAGGAGGCCTCGCCACGCGCACGGGCGGGGGTCCCTGGAAGTGGCTGCACTCCGGAGGCTCAGCCTCCTTTTAGACTTGGCCTCCTCCTAAGCCGACGGCAGGTTAGACCCACCGCCCCTATTTTCTTAGGGTCGCTCCCCCTCGCCGCCCTCCGGGAACACAAAGCGCGCCTGGGGTCGCGGCGAGTCCTGTCGGGCCTGGACCCTCTCCAGGCCGGCCTCTCGGGCCTGTGAGCAGCGTCCCATTCTCCAAATAAAAAGAAAATGAAATAAAAAGAAGCAGCACCCCATCCACCCCCATCAAGGAAGGGTCCTCTCCATCTCCTGAAACCGCCCCTCCTGGCGAGGCCGCTCCCCCGCGGTCACCCTGGCGCGCGCGTCCCTGCGCCTCGCCACAGCCCAGGACAGGCGTGGTGGCGGCAGGACTCGGAGGCGACCTGTGCCTCCTGGAGGTGTCTGCCCGCCTCGTCGGCGGGTTCAGGCGAAGGCCCAGGAGAGTGTGCGCGGGGCGGTGGGCTTGCCTACCCCCCCTCGGCACACGCCCGCTCAGCTACAAATGTGCGCCGCGTCTACACGCGCCCTGGGCGCGGGCCCAGGGGAAACGGAGCCTTTCCAGGCGGCGCGCTTTGGGGATCTGAGAGAAGTGGGCTCGGAGCAGAGACGCGGGAAAGGTCGTTCGATGCGCGGAGCCTGGAGCCAGAGCCCAGAGCGAGAGGCCCCCGGCGAAGGCTGCGGCGTCCACGCGGCCCAGCGCGCGCGCCCTCCCGGCAGCTTCGAGGTGGCGTTTATTATTTTCTTTCCTTTTTTTTTGTCTTCCTCTGTATTTCTGTGTTTTGAAACAAAAGCCCAACTAATGGATTCCTGGCGCTCCGAGGACCCACTCCCGGGAACGACTTTGATGCATTGCTGTCCAATTAGTGCCTTTAATTGGTGTCCTCGGGGACCGGCTGCCCGGAGCCGGGACACAGCCTCCTCGCGCCTCTCCTGCGCGCTGGAAAGGTAAAATTTATAACGCGCTGGTGCAGTCCCTCGGGAGCGCGAGCCAGGGAGGGAGGCAGGGAAGGAAGGGAGAAACACAGCTCCGCCTTGCAGGGCGCAGGCCCTCCAGCCGCGGGGATGGCGGGTAAGGGCCCGGAGCACCCGGTTTCCACTCAGTTTCCTGACTCGCCCCCGGGCCCGGCGGGAGGGCTGGGGCGGCCGAGTTGCTGAGGATTATGAATTTCCTCGCAGAAAGGCCAAGGGAGAGAGCATTGTCTGTAGAAGCCCACCCCATGTGGTCTCGCTTCTCGTTAATAATGGCTGTTTGTTAACAAGGATGCCGAGGTTAAATAATCCGGGTGGAAGATTAAACACGCCTCATCAAGGCGCTGGGAGCCGAGCTGCACGGAGACCCGCGCAGGAGCCACCGGCTGGCTGGAGCCCAGAGGAAGGTGGGAACACGCGGCCTGCAAGGAACCCTGGGGTAGAGGAGGAGGGGAGGTCTGGGCTCCCTTTTTAGGGTGTCCCCCATAAAGTCGGTGCAGGCCCCACCCCTTGACGTGTTGAATAGAAAATCCATGAAGGGACCAGCCCCAGTGAAGTATGGATGTCAAACCCTGCCAGTGGTCTGCTGAGATCAGAAATGGAGGCCTGGGTCTGAATCCTGGGCCCCGCCTTGAGGAGGGGCTGCCTGCGGCCTCCCAGGCCTCGCAAAGCCATGCCCCTGGGAAGTAAGGGGCATCTGTGCCACGTGTGAGTAGCGCTGGACTGGAAGACGGAAGATGAAGCTTGTAGCTGGGGCTCTGCCCCCACATACCTGTGTCATCTGTATCCATTGTTTTCCTAGCTCCATTTTCCTGCCCTATGAGATAGACAGGAGACAGGGCTTGATACAGATGACGTATAACATTTCTTTTCCATTCCTCTAGCTCTCCCCAGGGTTAGCGATCTGAGCACCCATCAGATACTCTGTCTCCATCCAACCTTGGAGGGTTCAGTCAAGGAGGAATTTGTTCAGCAAATATTTGAGAGCCTACTATGGGCCAGTCACTGTGCAGTAGGAACTGTAGGGCAAAGGGAAGAGGGATCAGTAAAAGAAGTGTAGATCTTGTTGAGGAAGCCAGTGAGGGTAAATATTGCAGAAGTAGTTCCTAGATAGAAAGTTTGTTTAGGGGAGCAGCGAGAAGGTCCTCACCTGGAGTCTTGGTGATTTGACAGTGAACAAAAAGTACAGGACCCTCCCCACCCCCGCCCCTGGCAATTGGAGTAGGAGCCCCATGACATATGCATCTAATATTGCCAATTTTCTACTTATATGTTGTTTCAATAGAATTCAATTCTTAAGCTAATTCCCCAAACACTTCACTTCCTGAATCTACCAAACAGGGAGCTCAGCTGCTGGGCTGAGACTCTTCAGTCTTCTTGGCGATGGGCATCTGGGTTCAAGAAAGGCAGTGGGCAAGTACTGAGGTTTTTCTTCTCATCAGCAGTAGTCGTGGCTCCTGCATTTCTCTGCCTTCACTTAGGAAGTCCAGGAACCAGATTTGTGGTGCTGGGCAGTGAGGTTGAACAGCTAACATGTATGGAGTACTTGTCACATGCCATTCACTGTTCTATGCTTTCCATGTATTATTTCATTTAATTTCCATAACAGCCCCTCCTGGTGAGCACTGTGATATTTCTCACTTTACAGATGAGGAAACTGAAGTCATAGCTTTAGCGGGAGCCCTGCAAGATGATACTGTGCTAGGGTGGACAGGCAATTGTAGGTACTAGGGGAGGGTTCCCAGTCCTGCCTGACCTAACTAGTGAAATCAACACGTCTAAAAGCTGACTCAAAAGTGCGAAACCAGGAGGTCAAATCACAGCATCCAAAGGAGCTCAGTCCTGATTCCATAAGTTTTCAGTACTGAGCTACTCAGTTAGAAAGGTGGAGCCCAGGAGTGAAATGACAGAATGGAAGGTGCATTATTACTCAGCAGTCTGAGGTAAAAGATAAAAGCTGTGCAACCAGCAAGAGAAATTGGTGCAAGGAGCGCAGGACTAATAAGGCTCCCAAACTTGTTAGGCTGATGATGCTCAGGGGAAGACTGGAGCACCAGGCAGGAACACGTGCCTGAGGCTTAATTGCCACTGTCCTGTCATACCCTTCTTTAGTAAAAGAACCTCTTTCAGCTGGGCAGATGCTCACTTAAATAAAGGCTGCGTGTCCCAGCCTGCTAGGTGTGGGTGGCCATGTGACTGAGTTCTGGCCAGCGGGATGTAAGCAGTCCCGGTGAGTGTGATTTAATAGGAAGCGTCCTTAAAAGGAGGGGATTGTGCCCTTTTCTGCCCCTTCTTATTTCTTCTGGCTGAAATTTGACATAGTGGATGGAACTCAAGAAGCTATCTTGGACCATGAAAAGGAAGCCATGTGTTGAGCAAAGTGGAAAAAGATAAAGGAAGCTTGGGTCTCGGACACTGTGGAATCCCCCTGGACCACCTACCTCTGGGCTTCTTTTACATAAGAAAGAAATACACTTCTGTCTGCACTGAACCACTCTTATTTTGGATTTTCTCTCCCACGGAGTAGAAGCTAATCCTAACTAATACAGTATTAAAGATTAAGTAGGGCAAAAGTCAACAGGAGCCACTCCTGCAAATCGATTGCACAAAGACAGCCCTTGGAAGGAGGCATGACCCCGGCACCCGGATTTATATCTGGTTGGTAATGGACATGGAGGTGATGTATATAGCACGGAGCCTTGAAGTTAGACTTTCAGGATGGGGAGTGCAGCATGGAAAGAAAATAGGTTTGGGGGTGAGAGACTGATTTAAATTCTTGTTTTGTTGCTTACTGGCTGAGTGACCTAGCAAGTTACTTGATCTTTTTGAGCTACAGTTTCCTCACCATGGGGTGGTAATTCTAATCAATGAGATAATAAGCATAAATCACTTTAATTCCTTTCCCTTCTCTTTGCTCTTTTTCTAATCTTTTATCCCTAGTCCTAACTCCATTTACCCCTGGAGTGGGAGTGGGCTTTGATTCTAAGTCCCATCTTCTCTGGGGATGAAGGAAAGTAGAGGCCACTTATGTAAGTTTGACCTGTTGGGATTTGCCACAGAACTAGGCAGACTGGTGGTGGTGATGGTGGGGATGGTGGTGATGGTAGTGGAGGTGGTGGGGATGGTGGGGATGGTGGTAGTGGAAGTGGTGGTGATGGTGGTGGTGGTGATGGTGGAGGTGGTAGTGATGGTGATGGTGGTGGTGGTAGTGATGATGGTGGTGATGGTGGTGGCGGTGACGGTGGCTTTAGCCATGGAAGGTTTCAATGTTGGCTTCACATTAGAATCAACTGCTCTAAACTGGTTGAATCTGATTCTCGGAAGTGGTGGTCTGGGCATCTGTAGTTTTCAACGCTCCCCTAGGTGGTCCTTTTCACTGGTGCACAGCGAAAACTGAGAACCAGTGGGGAAGGGAATGCATAGGCTTGCCCTAGCGCCTAGTAGGTACTCAATAAATTCTATAAATTGTAACTGAACTGAGATTGGGCTTAGTAGGAAAGGATCTAGGTCTCTTTTTTATCTTTAAATATATGTGATCCACTCAGATGACCTATTGACTAAGCCAAGTTTTTGTAATTTGGATATACTACATATCTAGAGGCATTCTGACATTTCAGAGCCAGGAATGACCCTCTAGATCTTTAGCCAAATGATTTTACTTTGTAGGTTTTTAGTTTTCTGTAGGTAAAATGGACCTTGTATAGCTACTGTGGGTTTAGAGCAGACACAGGATATTCCATAGGAAATATGCCACCGCTCTTCTCCTTTAATTCTGATGCCAAGGCACATTCCTTTCCTATTTCACTTGGGCAGTGCTAACATGTCCAGATCCAAAGGCCAAAGCTATGTTTCTTAATGGCACTCCAGGGCCTTCATTGGAAGCTGACATTCCAGTTGCACATCTCTGAGGTCAGCAATTGAAATTAGTGAAAGGCACCCAGCCAGTGTGGCTCAGTGGCTGAGCAGCATTGACATATGAACGAGGTCACGGTTCCATTCATGGTCAGGGCACATGCCCGGGTTGCAGCTCAATCTCCAATAGGAGACATGTAGGAGGCAGCCGATCAATGCTGACTCTCATCACTGATGTTTCTCTCTCTCTCCCTCTCCCTTCCTCTCTCTGAAATCAATAAAAACATATTAAAAAGAGAAATTAGTGAAAGGCAAGGTGCTGAGAAGAACAGGGTAAGGGCACACTCTCATCTAGATGTCACCTCACTGAACTACCAGGAATGAAGTACAGAGGAGGAATTACAAGCTCCCTTGCAAGCTGCAGAGGGACGCTTGTGTGTTGTGCCTGGGGTGGGCCTGGGGGACCTTTGGAGAGCCCCACCAGTTTCTGTTATGTAGCAGAACTGGCCAAGTGGCTTTGGAAATCATGATTGTTTAAGATCAGAGATAGGGTTTGGGGGTGGCAGTAACTCTGAAAGAAATATATGTAAAAATAATCCTGCCCCTCCAAAGAGAATTTCTAGAATTCCAGGAAAGTGCCCTTAGCACTGTCTGAATAGGGTCTGCTTCTGAACTGTCATGATATCTGTGCAAAACAACTAATATTTGTACTTTCTGCGGTGAAAAAAGGTTTGGGTTTTTTGTTTTCGTTTTGATTTTAAGATATAGATTTAGTTCCGCACCTACCTAGTTATTCTTGAAGTGCCTGAGACATCTTGGTGAGGGTGTTTTCTCTCCGCCACCACAGCCAGAGGCTTGCCTTTGCTGGGATGTCTGGATCAGATCACGGGAACAAAAGAGAAGAAAAGGAGGCAGAGTTGAGTATAAGTGTGGAACAGGAAACCCGCTTGGGTTTGGAGACCCACACTTTGGGTTTGAGCTCGTTGTGTAAAGTGTGCAAGCTCTTGGTCACTTCAAATTACCTGGAGGACAGTCACTGTTCACACCCCCAGACTATGCTGATGACTCTACTCCAGATCTGATGTTCTTTTGCTAAGTTAGGATTACCATTTTGGCCTGCTGGAAATCTCAACTCTTACCCACAGCAGGGTTTTAGTTAGTTGTGACAATGTGTCCTTTCCTAGTCATTATATTTCCCATCAGTGGAGGCGTCAGGCTTGCGGGTAACACAGCGGGAGCACCACACGACTTCGATGGCTTCACATGGCTGGCTGTCGGAGGGCGGGCAGTCAATGGGCTGTCCCGTCCGTCTGTTACAGGATTGCCCCCTCTGCTTTGAAAGGGTGGACCGAGAGGGTTACACAGGCTCCGAGAAGCAGCAGAGGGCTGTCTGGCTTCTGTTTGTGGCATGTGCTGGTTTCCTGGACTATTTGTGGGGAGGACTGTGTCAGGCTTTTAATATCTTAAACTTTGCATTTCTTATAACCTTCCTACAGTGAACTGAGGTTCAGATCCACTTCCCATGGCTCCTTTCTCCACAATGCCACCCAGTAACACTCTTCAGAGCAGTCTCCACATAGTAGGATGGGTTTCAGAAAACCCTTTTAAAGGGTATTGAAGCTTTTTAAGAGGCAATTCTACTGAAAGATAGTTGTGAATTTAACTGAATGCTATTTTCTTTTCTTTTTCAATTACAGTTGACACACATTATTTGTTTCCGGTGTACACCCCAGTGATTAGACTTACATAACTTACTAAGTGATCATCCTGATATTTAACATAGTATATATGTGTATTTCCAGATGTGTGACAGGTTTGCCTCGTGGTAAATGGTATTTTATATAGGTGATGATTTTTCAATGGATTCCTGTCTTCTGCAACCAACTGTGGACCCCTTAATTTTTCTCTTCACCTATGAAGCTAAGTCCCAGTGACATAACTTCGCCCTTTTTCTATAATGTAATTTTTAGACATTGTGCCTAAGAAATTGCCGTGACTTACCCAGTGAGCTTTTAAATGCTTCGCTGATGGTCGATCTCGTTGGATAAAACGAGTTGCCTTGGTTATTGGCTAATATGCAGGGGTTAAGACAAGTCCTGTGCTTTATTCCTTCCTCCGTTCACAGTCCATTATTCCAATTTCAGGGCAAAGCAACACATTCTTGGGAGAAGGGGTATGTGATATAGTCTCATTTCCGGCTTGCTGTAGGCACTCTGCCTTTAGTCCCATTCTTAGGCCGAGTCTCATCTCCCATCAAATTGAATCATGAGATACACAATGAATGGCACAGGGACCTAACAGTGCTCTATGGCTGGGGTGAGGGTAATTGATTTTCAAATTTTTTTAATCGGTTACTTGGTACAGAACAGGAGGTCAGTGAGTATGTTGATTTTGTGGAAAGTGAAAAATTAAGATTCTTCAGTTTGGCTTATTTCAGAGGAAAACGTTTACCTCAGAAGCTAAAAATGAGCCAAGAGTGTTAAATGGCTTTCAAAGAGTTAAATCTTAAAAGAGACCCTTCTCATTTCAAGGATTTTATAAGCACTAATTATAAATATATGAGCTGATATAAACAGACTTAATTTTATGTAGTTGGTGAAAAGAAAGCTTTGTTAAAAGGAATTGTGTATTTTGAATCACACCTTGCTAATGATTCCTGTTATTTTGGAAGTACGTTCTAGATAAACAACCTTGATCTAACACTTTGGACATCCAGCTTTAGACGTCTAGTATTCGTGCCAAGCGGTATCGTCCATGCTCAGTCTTTGTGCATTTAATTCTCTTACTATCTCTTTAAAGAAGGAGGTCAAATGAACCATCAGCCTATATGTTTTCAATTCCCACTGAAAACTACGCTCACAGTGATCCCTGCTCACTGTGAATTCCGTAGAATCTGCAACACTGGTTCTTGCTATTGCTTCCAAGAGTAACTGGCACACTTCGGCTGGGAGGGCAGTGTGAACACTTTCTCAAACCGCTCAAACGGATGTCAATCCAGATTCCTAAGAGATGTAGTGGCTCCTGCAGCAACAAAGAGGCAACCTGATGCAATGGAAAGGTGCAGGCTTTGAAACCAGGGAGGCCTTTGAGGAAGAATACCTACCTAGCTCCCATGTAAAGAGGAATGTCAAACTGATAGCAGCCACAAACTTCCTGCCTCCTTCCAAAGACGGAGTAATTAGTAGCACACCTCCTTCTAACAATTCCTGCAGATAAGGTGGGAAGCTTTGAAGTGCAGACTGTGTCAGCAGGGCTGGTCTTCCCTGGAGGCAATGCCTACTTAAAATCTTCTTGCAGTGAGAACTGCAAATTGTATCACTAAATAGATAAGTTGAAAATCCTGGTTGGATCATTTTGAATTTCGGAAATAACAAGGCAATGTGAGGCACAATGGCTGCGCAAAGACTTCAGAAGTCATGGTTGGTTCTGCATGGTGAATTCTTTGGCAAAAAAACCCAACACAAAACACCACAGAAAAGCCAACCCACTGGCATAGGCCGGTGCCCAGGGAGCTCAGGCAGCAGGCCAGGGCCACTTTCTGGCTGTGGGAGGCCTTCCCCTCTTTCCTTTTCTCATGGATCCTGAGAGAGTTTTCAGAGGGTTGGTTTGGGGATTTGAGCCATGGAACAATTCCAGTCTCTCTCTGTTCCCTACCCTCTCTCAGACCTATATGTGGTCTGGGAAGACATCTTTCCTTATCGCCCTCCCTCCACACACAAGTAGATCAGTGCGTTTTAAATTCTTGAATGTTTCTCACAGTAAAGAAAGACATCTATACCACAACCTAGTGCACGCACACACAGCCCCCCAAATGAATTTGCTAAAATCGCATTTATGCTTACTCATGAACTCGGATGCTTTCTTTCCCTTTCCATTCCAAAACATGATGGTGGTAGCCAACTAAACTCCTTGACTCATCAGAGGGTCTGGACCCACAGTTTAAAAAAATTTTCTTAAATTGATTTTCAGAGAGCGAGGAAGGGAGAAGAAGAGAGAGAAACATCAATGTGAGAGCAATACATCGATCAGCTGCCTCCTGCACGCCCCCTACTGGGGATGTGCCGTGACTGGAAATTGAACCAGCAACCTTTCGGTACACCGGATGACACCCAAACAACTGAGCCACACTGGCCAGGACTGGACCCATAGTTTGAAAAGCACTAGTCTTAGATGACCTGTCCTCCATGTCACTGGCATGTTAAGAGAAGATTCAAACACTGAAGAGCAGCCCCAGGTTCACTCTCCCCACCCATTCTGCCCTCAATCCTAACCCACATCTTGACCACAAAGACTGCCCTTGATTAGGCATTTGAGGGCCATTCATATCCTTTCTACAGTTTTGGGAGCCCAGAAGGTTCCAGACTGGATTGACAGCTCCATCCTAGGATATGGCTCATAAGGATCATAATACGATTGACATATGGCTGGAAGGGACTTTCTTGAGGCCTGAATTTTTATAAAGGAGAAAACTGAGGCCAGGAAGGGTAAGTTAATGATCAATGAGATACTTTAAGTATAATTAAGAAATGTACTTTGTTATAAAAGTCTGGACAAACAGGACCTCCTTTCCTTTCAGTTTTTGTTTACTCACACTTTCTATGCCTATCTGTCACCCCAGCAGTGGGCTTATGGAATGACCTTTAACCTGGGCCCATCCCCGCCCACCCTGGCACTGTCACAGGGTGATGAATTTTGTGGGTAAATGAATGTTCTCATTTACTTTGCATTCAAAGACTCACCTGACCTTCCGCTTGCCTTTCTCACTGGTTATGACTCATCTTAGCCTCACCCCAGGCCCTTGAGGTCCCAGGCAGGGTGGAGTTCTGTGTTCTTTCTCTGCCCATGCAGACTTTCCCAGTGTTGACTGGTCAGAACTTGGGCTGGGAATGGGAAGACAGGCTCCGTGGCTATGGTTACCCTATCCAATGATACTGATTATCAGGGACCTTCCTTCCTCAAGAACTCAGATCCCACCTCTTCCAGAAGTGACCCTCTACTGAGTAAAATGGACTGGTGAACTCCTCACTTACTTTCTGGAAACTTGTCTTGAATTCACCCTGCCTGTATCAACAAACTCACTTGAAATATTCCAAATATCAAGTAGGAACCTTTACCTTTGAATCCAGTTCAAATTTAGATTGCAGCCTGGCCGGTGTGGCTAAGTGGTTGAGCATCGATCTAGGATACAGAAGACTGTGGTTTGATTCCCAGTCAGGGCACATGCCCGGATTGTGGGGCTCAATCCCAGATCGGGGATGTGCAGGAGGCAGCCAATCGATGACAACTCTCTCATCACTGATGTTTCTCTCTCTCTCTCCCTCTCTTTCTGAAATCAATAAAGATAAAAAAGAAGTCATGACTCCAAATATCTTAAAAATCCAAGTTTACAGTATATATTTTTCACTGCTTTAGACAAGCACTTTCCCTGGAGAAGTGTATTATTACTGGGACCATGCCGGGTTTTAGCATTTTAACTTTTCTGCCTGCACTGGATTTGGCTGTCCTTGTAAAGAGTTAGGTCAGACCGTGTCCTATAGCATGTAGGCAGTTGAAGGCTTCTGGACAACCACTTGATGTTTTAATTTCCATGACTGTTAGATGTACGTAGTGGGAGGAGCCATAGGGTCATTGTTCAAGGTGACAACACATAGGGCATGTAGACAATCAGCATTTCCAGATCCCACAAGGGAAGACGGTCCGGTCTGTGCTGGGTTTAGAGTTAGTCTTCAATATCACTACTTAAAGCTGATTTAATGTAGTTCTAGAAATAGAAAACATTTGCTGAGTACTTACCACATGGCAAATACTGTTCTAAATGGCTACATGCATTATTTCACTTAATCCTCTCTACAGCTAATGAAATAAGAAAGGTTATTATCTCCATTTTACAGGTGAGGATACTGAAGCCTGGAGAGTTTAAATTAGAGGGGGAGTCGGAATTGGAATTCAGCCAATTTGGTGCTGGAGCTGAGAACCCTAATCTCTATATCCTGTTGCTTCTCTTGGCAGTAAAGGCACAAGCTAATACAACATCATGTCTGTATACTATTTTACCTGCGCATGTGTGCAATTATATTATTATTTTTATTTTTTAAAAATATATCTTTATTGATTTCAGAGAGAGGAAAGAAGAGGGAGAGAGAGAGAGAGAGAAACATCAATGATGAGAGAGTCATTGATCGGCTGCCTCCTGCACGCCCCCGAATGGGGATCGAGCCCTCAACCCGGGCCTGTGCCCTGACCAGGAATCGAACCCCGATCGTCTGGATCCTAGGTCGACGCTCAACCGCTGAGCCACGCCTGGCTGAGTGCAAATGTATTATTAAATCTGCTCCACATAATCTTGCTGTTGTGGAGTCAACAAGTAGTTATTGAATGTTTTTGATGGGGGATTTAGCATTTCTCTTTGATAAGCTAGGAAAGTGGTGCTCAGAAAAAGTCCTTGTGGTTTTCTAAAGCACCCGGTGGCCGAATATGAGAGAATGGAATTTGCGCCCAGGCCATGTGACTCCAATCCAGCAAGCTTGTCCCTGCGTCACAGTATCATAGACCGCCTTTGTCTTTATTTGGGGCGTTGGTTTCCAAATACTTGGACAGGTTTTTGAATGGCCAGTTGATTTCTGTAGGCATTTGGTGGTGTCCAACGATAACAGATAAAGCTAGACTTGGTTTGATTCAGTTCAATCATTATCCCCTCACTCATGAGAGCAACAAGCAAGTGCAGGAGCGACAAAGAAAGAAGGGAAAAAAAGAGCTGATTTACTTGTTTTGTGTATGTGATATCGTAAAAAGACCCTGAGAAACTAATGAGATGAAAGAAGCTAATTTTCTAAAGATTTATCTTTATTCTGAGCATTGTGTTTATTATGTCCTTATAGGACTCTTCCGTTTCTGTGCTTAAAACATTTCCTCTAGTATTAATGACATTTATCTCTCATCACTGAAGATAAGTGTCCCATTGGAGAGAGACATGAGCAAGATTTGTGGAACCCGTCAGACTTGCAAAAGAGAAACGTGACAAATAGCAGGAAGATGCTAGGAAGTGAAGCTACCGACTATGTAGGAAGGTGGCTCTATTAACAGATGTTCACCCTTTTCAAGAAAAATGTGCGTCTAACGGACCCAGTGAGACTTTTTAATTATCCTTATTATTAAAAGATTTTATTTACATCGATACAATTGATAATGAAACTGCTCAGCAATAGATTTTCAAGATACTGTACTTTACACAGAGCGCATGGAATTGATTTTTTCATTTCTAGGTATTACGGTTTAAATGTTTCTCAAATGCTGTGCAGAATATTGAAGATTTCAGAAGACAGGGATTTCATCTAGTATGGTATATGTGCCCTGCAATTGGCTTCCCAATGGGGCCATACAATTCTGAGAGAAACAATTAGCGCTGAGTAATTAGTTACAGGAGGTGCAAGAGGGGAATCCCAAAATGCCAAGGTAAAAATGCTTGACAATTAAATGCAAATTATTTAACAACGATGCCATGTGGTAATATGGTATTTTTGTAATCCGTTTCGATCTTTCATACCATTTGATATTTTTAACATACTAGGAACAGTTTCGTGTGGGTATGAATATGTACACACACATATCTACACATATCATTTATTACACTTTTAAAAAGATAACTTTTATTGCAAATTACAAAAATAGTATGTTAATGGAAAAAATTAAAACCATACAGATGACAAGTATATAGGGGAAAACAAAAGTCTCGCTCCCTACACCTCAATCCGCAGTATCTCAACACAGAGGTAAACAAGGTTAAAATTTCCTGCTAGCAATGTCACTGGCCTATGTACATACATCCTTTAAAAAACTCGCCAAATGTGATTATAATAGTGTTGGGCACTTTGCTTTCTTTAGTGAACAGTGCCTTAAGCTCCATCTCTCTACAGCTGTACATATAGGTCACTTTCACTCCTTTTGATGACGACGTTACATACCATGGTAAGAACGCGCCCACATTTATGAACCAATTTCCTACTTATGGACACTCTGGTAGCTTCCAGTTTTTTCTTTCTTTTCTATTGCAATCCTATGCATAAGTGCTCATTACACCATTATCAATCCACATACGTGTAGGTATAGTGTTGGATGGTTGAGTAACTGCCTAGAAATGGAATCCCTGAGTAAAAGGGTGTGTGCATTTTCAATGAACTAGTTTTGTACATCTGAGAAAATATGTGCTTAAGTTAAAAAATCAATTTGTACAGAAAGCGAAAAGCAAAAGTTCCCTTCTCAAGCTCTGATTGCCCCTGCCCACTGTAACCATGGTTAAGAGCTTCTTAGGATCCTCTTATAACTTTAAAATGATATATATTTTATATTTGTGCATTTAAAAATACAAGTGGGACGGTTCAATGTGGGGTATGTTCACTTTGCATTTGCTGGGCACTGTGAAATAACTCTTCAGGAAGGTTACATCTGTTACATGCCCATGAAAAGAGTCTGAGGGCACCTCCCCACCCTCACTGTCCTTGGCAGCAACCTGATACCACCACGCTTTTTCCATGTTGTCAATCTGATCGGTAAAAATGGCATTTAAAAAATTTAAAATTGCATTTCTTCATTTCTGAGTGAGGCGGAACCGCATTTGATTGGCTTTCTTACTGGTTCCTGCCCTTCCTTGGGACTCATAACCACACACAAGCGCCTCGGCTATTACTTGAAGCAAGGTGCCTACCCTGTGCCCTCATAAGGTGGTATGTGTCCTCTGGATTGCCTCTGGTCCCCAAAATGAGTCCCTCAGGGCACTTGCCCGGCCGCCTCGCTCTGTTCCCTTCCTCCCCGGCTGAGATCTCTGACATCTTCTCCTCTCCTCTCCCCCCCCTTCTGCTCTCGCCTCCTGGGCCGTGAGGCTGCCCTGCTGGCGGCTGGTTCCTTCGATGGGATGCGGGTGATGCCACCTTGGAGTCCTTGCAGGCACTCGGGCCTCTTCCTTCGCGGCCACAGCCAGTGCTCCCTGGAAAGGCTGCAGCAGGTTAGGCGGAGCTTCCTCCCCCCACACCGGTGTGCTTGTCCGTCTGCCCCTTTGTGAGCTGCTCATTCCGTCTAGAAGCTGCTGCGCTTTTGGGCTCGGGGTTCAGGGATTTCCCAGGGATATTCCCCGGGGGGCGCCTTCTGCCTCCCAGCTCGCTGGTCACTCGGCGGTGCCCTTGGAAGCTGCGCCTGACACACGTTTCTTCCATGAGTTGAATCAACCCTCGCTCATCTCCCTTTCTCTCTCTTTGGAACTCCTATCATTTCTGTAATAGGTGCTTTCTAAGGCTCTCAGACCTTTTCCTCATTACATCTACCTTTTTGTATTTTTGTTCTGTTCCCTTAGCTAGTTCTTCCTTTTGAACACCTCCACAGTGACTGACTACCCTTTTCTCTAATCTGTCTACTATTTTTTAAAATGAAAAATATCGATTTTATTTACAGAAGGCCATTTTGTGTTATCATTAAATCTCCTTAAGTGCCCTTATTAATTTTTAGATATTATTAAATACGAGACCATCTAGATAGACCTTTACTTCTACCGAGACCCGGAGGGGGTTCCTGGGCTTTCTCAGCTGCAGTGTAGATAAAATCCCAGCCACCTTTTCTCTGATCCATAGTCTCCCCGTCTCTGCCGGGCACATCACAAGAAACAATTTTGATGATGTCCGAATAAATCCTGTTCTGGAGATCAGAAGCGAAGGCATTTATGCGCTCCCTTTGCCAGCACATATACAGAAGGTAAGGTGTTTATTTTTGTTGGTATTTCTAAAAACAAACAAGGTAATATTTCTAAGTTCATGGACATATAAGAGAAATGGTCACATGGATTTGTACTATGAGAATAAGTGGAAGGACTCCACCAGGAAGTTTCCGATTTCCTTCAGGTACTCTTTCCTAAATGTTACCAAGTTTTATTCTAATATGATTCATAGGCTGTGACTCAGAATTGTCTCTGTTCTCTCTGGTAATGATTTGAACGATATCATATAGCAGTTAAATGAAAAAGATAAATGTTTATGGGGCAATTACTCTCAAAGTCCCTTTACTCAAAACTATTTTGTCTGGCTTTTCTGCCAGCCTACTACTACTAATTGTGTATGAAAGTTATATAAGGTAGAGCAGACTCGGGGTGGGGTAAAGATTATTGAATGATGTGGAAGGAATTGTTTTTTCCAGTGAAGAATGAACATGCTTGGTTTGGGTCCTTTTGTGTGCCCTGGGTTATTATTAAACTATTTTGTTACTTAGCTTACAGGGTGCTCAAATTATTTTATATTTGATATTTGAGGTATTTTACCAAAGAAGAGGGGAAGATTTAAGATATTTCTCTTGCTGTTTAACATCAGGAAAACTAAAGCATTAAAAAAGGTACCATATAGTGTCTGTTGGAGCCAAGAAGGAAAAGCAAACCCCTTGTTTTCAGGGCTGCTGTGCCTCCTCTTGGATTCTGAAGATCTTTATACAAGAGACAGAACATATACTTCTTACCTAACCTCTAAATCCAAGTCGCCATGGGCCCCTTCCTACTCAAATTCACTGATATTTTTAGTTCTTCCTTCTCTTTGCTATTTTTATGGCACCTGATGCTGATGAATGTTGTCTTGAAAAGTTATTGTGTTTTTAGATAAAAGGAACAGATGTGAGGGTTGGCTGGTGGTGCCTCCCCCATTGCCATGTGCCCTTGCCTTCTGCCTTTGATCTAATGATACCGGGAGTTGTGGCAACCATTTTGCGACCATGAGGGAAAGGCCAGGAAAGTTACCGAGACACAGATATGAGAGCACTGAAAAACCCTGGAGCCCTTGGGAGTCTGAATTTGTTCAGAATTTTTGATCTAGAAACAACTAAATGCCTTTATTATTTAAACCACTAATAACTAAAATGCTACCTGCAGCTGAAATAATGCCTAACTAACCCAGAAGCTCCTGTGGGGCCTGGTGAGAGGCGGTTTGGACGAGGGAGACAGTGCTGAGCACCAGCTTCATGCAGATGACTCCCTGTTCACCTCTGACCCTTTCTGGTTTTAAATTGGTCGCTCCGTTTGCTTGCGGTTTATCTTCTCATGTCTAAACTCTTTTAATTTCCAATTTCTGGTTGATTCTTTCTCCTCTACTTGCCCCTAAATTGTTGGGACATTAATTCAAGACACCTCCATTCAAGAGCTGACAGTGGGCCCTGCTGGTCCCTCGGAAAAAACCTGAAGTGATTGAGCCTTGAGTTCAAGGCGCTCACCGGTGAGCCAGCTCCACTGTGCAGTGTCACGGGCTTGTCAGCCCCGGAGCAGGGGTGGCTCTGCTTCAGCCTCAGGTTGCAACTCTGTTCTCACTCGTGTGAAGAGCATCTACATGCCTTCCACGTCGGGCGCTTAGTGCAACGCTGTATTCTGACATATGCTCGCTAATCTAACCTTTACAACCGACCTGTGAAATGGGTTTTACTATCCTCCTTCAGCGATGTGAAAACTAAGGGTCATGGGGTTGTCTCACCCACGGTTAAAACGCTGGTCAGAGGCAGAACCAGGATTTCAATCCAAGCTCTCTGATTCCAAGTCCAGTGTCCTTCCTTGGCTTATTTTTGTTGTTGTTTTATTTTATGTTTTTATTGATTTCAAAGGGAGGAAGGGAGAGGGAGAGAGAGAAACATCAATGATGAGAGAGTCATCTATCGGCTGCCCCCCACTCGCCCCACACTGGGGATCGAGCCCGCAACCCGGGCATGTGCCCTGCCTGAGAATCGAACCCCGACCTCCTGGTTCCTAGGTCGACGCTCAACCACTGAGCCATGCCGGCCGGACTTTTCTTGGCTTTTAAGCCACAGTCTCAATGATCTCAATCTCTAATACTCTGGATTTGCCTTTTTGTCAGTACACATCGATGTTAATTCCCCACCCCTTTCAAGAATCTTCTGGAAATTTGCCTCATCATGAAGTCTTTGTCATGTTTTCTCAGTGTTTTGCATGTAGTTGGAATTGGATCACCATAGATTGTTTTTTATGATGGTAATGCTAATTGTAATTGGTTAATTGATCTCTGGTAATTTCATTTCTCTATGGCCTGCCTCTCCAACCAGATTTCAGACTTCGCAAGGGCATGAACAAGCCACATATCCTTCTTAATATTTTGCTACTAGCTTTAATGCTTAGGAAAATGCAGTAGGGGATTAAGTGATGCTTATCTAATAAATGAGCAAATAAAATGAGAATTTTGCATTAAATCTATGTATCTGGCTCCAGATAATTCTCCATATCCTTGGATTTCATTCTTACTTATATTCACAAAATCCAAGTGCTAATAAACACCGTTTTCTTGTGTTTCTTGTACCACAAAAATTCCAACATGTTTTCTATTATGGTAAATACTGTATTTGATAACCTTTCTAATTAACATTACATTTTAAATGCCTTTGAAATGCCCCATTGCATATTTGTCCAATAGTCCCTGACAGTTCAGATATGTAATTGCTATTATGGATTACCTGGTGACCATCATTAAATAATTAGAGAGACTTAAACATGTGTAATGCTAATTAGGAAAGTTATTAACTGTGGGCAGTTACGATAATAGGGAACATGATGGTTTTGTTTTGGAACTGCAGTAGCAACATGGCTACAGGGCTATGGATGAATCTTTTGTGAATTTAGTGCCCTAGGAAGCAAGGAGCCACTTTACAATGGAGAATTCGGCACAGCAGAAAATGACTTTGTGAATTGTGCCCCTTTTTTGTCACTCTGTTAATAACTGACTGTGACTGCCGAAACATTTCTCCTGGACTGTGCCAGGGGAGCACAAAGGGTCAAGCCCAGAGCAAAATACAGCCAGAGAGGGCCCCTTATCTGTCCCCTGAAGCACTCCCCCTAATCAGTATCACTATTTCTAGCCTTGCTATCGTAGGTCTACTAGTAGGCCTCTACTCAACATGTCCTATTGGGTGGCGTTTCTTTTTCTCTCCGGAGAAACGATGACCGCCTTATTAAGGAATCATCCAAGATTGCCCTCAGATTCTCACAAAGGCCGCTTGACCCCGAAAGCAGTTCCTGGGATGCTGGAGAATTGTTATAGCACAAGAGCAAGAAGCTTCTCTGAAAGAACATGACACGGTTTGGGAACGTTTAATTTTTTTGAAGAAATAATATTTCAATATTCCTTCTATCACTAGAAGTAGGTTTGGCGGGAGCGTTGAAGGAATAAACTCGTCATTTAAATGGCATTTTAAAAACATATGAAAGAACATGCAAAATTTTGCATGTAAGTGTGCATTTTCCTTAGGAGAAGGGCTAGAGCTTTCATCAGATCCTGCCCTTGAACTTTCTGATGAGCTGAGAGATAGATGCCAGGCACTAAAGAAGAGTTCCATGTAAGAGACTTAGAATGCGCTATTGTTAATATTAGTAAAAATAATAATAATTGCTAAGATCCGATGGTAAAGCAAACATCACCATATCACAGAGCTCTCTTTCATAATTATGTGGCAAAGAGCTGTGGAGATACCAGGCTCAGCTCAAGGTCATTACTGTCCATCTGGGGCCTGTTGGCAGCCTAGAGGCCTCTCTGAGGTCCTGGGAGAAGAGAGGAGAGGGTGGATTTTACTCCTTAATCACACAATGTTCCAGAATCTCTGCACCACCTTGACTCAGGCAGTCATGACTCTCTTTATGGAGCCAACTTTTAGGAAGGTTTCAGTCACATATTGCTGGTACAGGGTAGCTCTGATATGATTGTGGGGCCAAGATCATATCTCAGTGGTTCATCTGATCACATAGCTGTGCTTTAATTGCCCTTTTCCCTTCCCATTCAGTCATAGTTGGGGACCCAAACTGTATGCTCAGACACTTGAGTCTATCACTTGATTTTATTAAGTCTTGCCCATGATCAAAGTGGTATCAGGGCCTGGAAAATTTCTGGCTTCTTCATACGTGGAATTCAGAATGAGATAAGCAAAGTAAGGGTTATAAACCTGGCAAATATTTTCTCTTTCAGATGAAATAAAAGCATCTTCATATATTGTGCTCGCTGCCAATTTGAGCTCCCCAATTTGTTCAGGTGTGACTGGGCAGGTTTGCTCTCCTCTATTCAAGTTGGAAGCGATTTTCTGGTTCATTCTTTCATTTTCTTCGTTTGGCAAACATCTGTGGCATGTCCGAGGGTCAACGGGCTGCCCTGTGTGCTGTGAAAGAAGCAAGGAAGGTGGCGCCCCACCCGTGCCCGGGCCGCTGGACAGGGCAAGCCTGTGGGGAGTTTCATAGCGAAGCACCAAATAGCGGCTCCGGGCAGTGTTAAGGGGGACCTCGCAGGCTGGCTGTGAGCCCAAGGTCCCCCTGCAGGAGGGGGCGCTGGAACTGAGTCTCAAAGGATGGCAGAGAGGGGCAAGGAGACAACTGAAGTGGGGGGAGTGGTCTAACCAAAGGGTTGGAGTTAAGGGTGCCGTGTGGGTGCCCATATGTGTGCCTGAAGCAGAAGATAAAACTAGAAAGGCCGGCTAGGAATAGATCGTGGGAGACCTGGAGTTTGAAGGGCGCTTAAAACTTGACCCAGTGGGGAACAGAAACTCTGAGAGAGGTCATTGAAGGGTGGAAGGAAGAAATCTGTAAAGCACATTTGTGAAGCACCTATGGTGTTGTGCCAGGCTCTGGGTTGGTCCTTGACTTACATAAATAATTCAATCTCAAAACGACCTCTCCAGGAAACATCCCCATTTTTCAGCTGTGAAAACCAGTTTTAAAAGATATTTTTATTATGCACATTATATGCCTCTTGATAACAGTATGAAAATTACCTATGAAATATTCTTGCCCATAAAGGAATTTCCGTGTGATCAGGTCTCTAGATACTGCTCATAGTTTACAGGCCAGAGAGCAGAGGAGCGTGTTGAATGACACATGAGGGTGTGAGCGACAAGCTCCAGGATGTGTGAAATGGCAGGATTAGAAGAAGAAGTTTATTTTGAGAAAATTTTAAAAACTCAGCTTCAGCAGTCATCAGTTATGGCCAATCTTGTTTCATCTCTGCCCCTCACTTTCCACCTGCCACAAAATATTTTAAGGAATACTAGTTGTCATATCAATTCATAAATATTTCAGTGTGTGTCTTTAAAAGACAAAGACTTAAAAAAAGCCCCACCATAATCACAATACTATCACCATACCTAAATGAAGTAATAATTTTTAAAATATTACCAAATAGTCATCATTGACATTTTCTGGATTGTCTCATTAATTAAAAAACAAATAATTTCTTTTGCTTCAATCAGAAACCAAATAAAGTCTATATATTAAAATTGATTGCTATATCCCTTAAGTCTCTTTCACTAAAAAGCTCCCCATTCCTCTCCTCTTTTTTCTTGACATTTGTTGAAGAAGCCAGATTTTGTCCTTACGACTTTTCCATGTCCTGACTTTGCTGATACATCCCCTTGTTCCGTGTAACATGTTCCTGTCCCTGGATTTCCTGTGAGCTGGTGGTGACGGCTGGCTCAGGTTACGAGTGTGTTTTTTGGCCAGGATGCTTACAGGTGGTGGTGTGTGTTTTGTGGCGTGTGTTTTCTAATTTAAGCAGTTTTATAGCCAGGAAGTGAAGAAGCCCTGGAGTTTCCACTGAGGTCTCTGATTCCAAACCTGTGCTCTGGCCATTCTTCCCATCGCCCTCTAAGACTCATCTGGCAGCAAAGGGACAGGGCTGGAGGCCCGGAAAAGGGAGGCTCATTCATCACAACACGCTGCAGGCCGCAAGTCACAGGATCTTGTCATGTTTTGGTTCCTGCAGCTACGTTCTCAGGAGTCCCAGGCACCCGGTCAGGCAGACACGGTTAGGTTTCTGGGACGTTTGAAAGCTCTGCTGAGCTCTTGGGGGGTTAATGGAGGGATCAGAATTACCCACATGGCTAACAGATAATTTTGATGACTCAAAAAAGAATTTCTGTGTTCTGCCCCCTTTTCCAAAAAGAATTTGAGATGGAAAATGTTTCCTTTTTAAACTAAATACTTAGTTTTTTTTCAGATAATAGCATTACACGTTCATTAACATGCACACACATGCAGCCTCCACCTCAGTTTAACGTAGCAGTCCCACATGACGGAGCTCTTGCAGAGGTGGAAGGAGGGGATCGCCGGGAGCTGATATTTAGTGTTAACTTGTTCTGTGTTTGAATTTGTTTGTCTTCTATTTGTAATCAGAAAAAAACCCCAAAATGATACAGATGGGGTTAAAAATAATTATAATAAATGACATCATTGACATCATATTAGACACTCTTTTACAACTTCCTTTTTCATGTAACAATATATCTTGGGAAGTGAAATAATTATTATACCAGCATAGTTCTATAGTTATAAGAGATTACTACATAATTATTATGAGGCAAAAATCATTAGTTGTAATAATACAATGGATTATAATATAAATTTATAAATTGTTTATAATTATATAACAGTATACTTATGAACTATTTTTATATATAACATATTATTACACAGTTATGCGATTATAAATCAATTTTAGTCACTGTATGTAGGGATTGCTTAGAAATTGTAATCTTGGAGGTGAAAAATAAAAATCATACTTATTAACTGATCGTGGGAGGCTTATGTAATTCATTAGACGAATAATTGGCATGCTGTTTTGTCTGGGAACCCGGGGGACCTGTCTGAATCCTGCTGTTGGTTTGTCTTTCCTCTGGCCTAGGTTTGGTCCAACAGACAGGGGTCCAGGAAGCTCTGTGGCACGTGGACCTTCTCGGGATGCTTATTTCTATCACAGGCGGAGTGCTGGGCAGTGGCTCTCTTTCTTTTTTTCCATCTTTTGCTTTCATAGACTAAGAGATAGGATCTTCTTTGCAAAATAACTAATAAAAATTGTCTCTACAGTATGTCAATGAGAGATGTTGTGACAAACGTTCTTGTCTGTTAATCGAGTACCAGGGTGCCCAGGACTTGATGTGAGCTTGAGCACAGAGGTTCAAGCAAAAGGAAAAGACAAAGTCCCTGCCCCAAAGTTCCGAAATACATATTTTCCTTAATAACCCGGTGCTGCAGTGAAACTCACTCACCTCTCACACTATGATGGTATTTCTGGTGACTTCAGGTCCGTGTCCCCTCTCTAAATTGCCAGCTGGCGGTGGGCTTGGAAGTACTGCTGCTGCAGCCAGGGACTGATCACTGGGTTTCTTCATTTCTCTGTAGTTTCCTCAAATGTGGTGCACAGGCCACAATGCAATTAAACGCCCAAACTGCCAAGTTCAGTTTCCGAATGTACATCACCCCAGGCCTGACTTGCATATTAAATACATCCACTAAACACACCAGTTTGATGTATAATCTGTCTATCTGTCATACGCACTGATCTTACTTTTCTCATGATTATTTAAAAGACCAGACATCGCTAGATATGGGACTTAGAATGTAATTATCAAAAACTGTACCAATAATTAGCAAAACAAAAGCCACCCTGGAAGCCGAGTTCACGCAAGCATATTTCTGCCAGCTTGGATTCTACATGAACACATCTGCAAGAGTTTTCTCAAACACAGTCCACTTACAGATATCTGCCAAGCTTCCCCCAAACAAACAAGCCCCTCTAATAAGAGTTAGCATATCAAGTGAGGGTGGACAGAGCAACTATCTTTTCCCCAGGGCTCCCTTTTATCAAACGGCCCTGCCCGAAGAATGGAGGCCAGTGCTTTATGTTTCAAGTGTACCATATGGCATGATATGAGTGCGCTTTAATGACTTATTAGCATATTCCTCCAACGAGGCTTTCCGAGCTAAACCAGCTTGACGAAATCTGAATTTTAAAATATTTGCGAGAAACCTCCTGGAGTAAACACGGCTCGGTGATTTGTTTGCTTTTGCCGGTAGATGGAAGAGACGCTCACTGATCCTTCATGACAGTGCCCGTGAAAAGCGTCAGGTTGGCTACCTCCCCTCCAGCCCTTAGGAGCAGGAGATCTGGGGAAGGTCTGCGGTGTTATTTAGACAGCTTTTTCTCCCCGTGACATAAAGGTCCCCCATTCTGCCTAGATTCTGTGCTTTAAATAACGCCCCCTCTGTCTCCTGCGACCTTGGTCCTTTGTGGGGAAGGAGGCGCTCTGGCTGAGGTCTAGCTGCCTGCCTGCCCCATTAGAAAGCTTTTTAGCATTTGGGGGAGGACCAGGCACCAGGTCAGGACTTGGGGCTTCTCACTGTGGCCTGGTTAGGGAGTGCTGTGAACCTAAGAGAGCGGTGTCTCTGTTGTGACTGCTGAGTGGTCTTTGAAAATGGGGCACATGAGGAGGAAGGTGAGCAGGGTGAAGCTGTGCACCCACCTGGACAGAGCAAGCTAGCTTCTCTGTCTGTATATTATCCTGCATGGTGTAGCGTTTTTCTCTTCAGATTTGTCTCCTTTTCTCTTTTTCCCAGGTTAGTTCTTGGTGCTTTTTGTGGATCAAGATGCTGTTGGTGGAGGCTGCCAGTGACCACATATGATGAAGGTGACAATCTTCGGTGACCCTCACAGTTAAGGCTACCTTGTCATCTCTAGTACAACAATAACATGGGTATGCAAATATTTATTTTTCTTTAGGAAACCTTTCTCCTGTATGGCAGGTGCTGCCACAAAGCCCTTCGCCCTGGTTATTTTCTAGTAAGAGGTAGCCATGGGACGCTGTTATGGCCAATGAGATGTAAGTGGAAGCCTGTTGGATACAGTTTCTGGGAAAGTTTTTGTTTACCGGTAAAAAAGAGACAAACAGAGCTGGCCTGTACCTTGCCTTTACTTCTACCTTCTTGTGTGGAATGTAGGTGAAATGACTGGAGGTGCTGCAGCTATCTTGCAATCATGAGATGACAGGCAAGGAAAGAAGCCAACACACTAAATATATGAAACAAATTGATGAGGAAACCAAATCCAGAGTGGCTCAGCACCTTGCTCAAGATCAAACAAATAAGTCATCTGACTTCAAGGATTGTGTTCTTTCTTTATATTTTGTTAACAAGTCGAAAGGCAACACTTCCTACTGTTACTGTGCTTGCTGAATGCCAGGCCCTAACTAATCTTTTACCAGGTATTACTTTATTTAACCTTTATAAAAACCTGGTGAAATGCTATGAAATGAATTGTGTCCCCCCAAATTTATATGTTGTAGCCATAATCCTCTGTGTGACTGTATTTGGAGACAGGACCTTTAAGGGGTAGTTAAGATTAAATGAGGTCGTAAAGGTGAGGCCCAAATCTGATAGGATTCTTGTCATTATAGGAAGAGATGCCAGAGAGTTCTCTCTCTCTTTCTCTCTCTCTCTCTCTCTCTCTCTCTCTTTCTCACACACACACACACACACACACACACATTCTCTGCCATGTGGGTACACAGAGATTAAGGTGAACTATTTGGCCTTATTTGTAAGTCCCATATTTCTAAAGACCTTGGGGGCTCATTAAGGAAGAAAGATCTCACCAGAAACCAAATTGGCCGACACTTTCATTTTGGATTTCCTAGCTCCCCAAACTGTGAGAAATAAACTTCTGTTGCTTAAGCCACTCAGTCTGTGATATTTTTTTTATAGCAGCCAGAGCACACGAAGGCAAGTGGGTACTATTATTATGCCCATTTTGCAGATGAGAAAACTGAAGATCAGAAAGATTAAGTGTTTTTAAGGTCACATAGCCAGTAAGTGTCACTCTTCCTTTCTTCCAGAGGTAGTGTCCCTGTGGCCGGTATGTGGTCAGTCCTGTTGATGAGTTTATACCAGATGATTTCACTTTGTAAAGGTAAAACAAGATTCGGCCTTTAGGAATCGGTTCTTCTCTCCCCAGTGAGAGCTAAACGGGCTATTGTGTGTGTGAGAAAGCGCTTTGTAAACTAGATGCCTATGTGCCCTGCAACTCAGAGTCATTCTTTGGAAGAATTGGTTGTGTTTCTGGCCTTCATGCTGCCTGCCTTTAATTCCTACTTGTATGTTTTCCAAAGCCAGACCTCAATCAATGAGAGTGATGGGAGACCACACGGGCGTCAGTTGCGCTCTTCTATCTCCAAATAGAACTGAATCTTCTCTGAGATTCCAAGGATTTTCCTCCCGGCCATGTCCTCAGGCATCTCCCTTCCCAGGCGCTCGCTAAGACCCAGCTGTTAGCGTGTGGGATGGAGCGAGCCTGATCTCTGACACCTGAGCCAGACCAGCCACATCTCTGGCTGCATCTCTAGACGGTGTTCTTCTGGAACCTTCCTCTCCACCGTCACCCTGTTAGAACCTCATGTCATCATCTCCTTAGCCTTATTTTCTGTGGCCACAAAGTCAAGGGACAGCAATGCAGGGAAATCTCTGAAGCTTAACGTGCCTAATGAACCCGCGTCTGCCATGGACAGGAGCCTGCCCTATTTATGGCACCGAGAAGTGAGAAAATGTCCCCTACCATGGGTATCGGGTAACTAACACAGCTCTGCCAAGGTTGGGCTGTGAAACACGAAGCCTCTGAAACCCGTTGGTGTTAAGTGCGCACCAAATATTCAATCCAGACATGTCGTGCTGCAACTATTCTGGGGCTCATAAACCTTTCATCAGAATCCGAGGTGAAATATTTGGCCTTATTTGTAAGTCCCATATTTCTAAAGACCTTGGGGGCTCATTTAGTATTCCCAGCGGAAAGGTCACAAGGCTGGTTTTCAGGGGTCCTGGCTCAGTGGAGCTGATGACTTCAAGCAGGAGATACTTTCATGATTTTCCAAGAGCCAGTGCCTGGCTCCTCGTGCCCGTGGCCACTCGGCCGCCCTCTCCCCCTCGCCACCCCTCCCCCACAAGCCCCCTAAACACAAACACACTTGTACAGGGCTGTTCAGGGCCTTTACATTTTCTGGCCCAAACACTGGAACCTTTATTTAATATCAGGGAAGGAGCCTACTCCTTTCTGGGCAATCTGTACTAGAAAAGGCTTTGAAAACTGCGGTTTTATTGGTAGAGGGAAGGTTACTCAAGTTCACGGAAACCTGAAATCTAAGTGTTAGGGGAGCCTTTTGAGATCATCCAGTCCCCCCTTAGCTTTACAGGTGAGTGGAGTGAGATCCAGAGGGTGGGCATCCAGCCCAAGAGCTCTCGGCCGAGTTGGGGCAGATTCGGGCTCTAGTGCAGTAGCTCCCGGACCTCAGGCTGGTGACCTTCCCACTCATGGCCTCGGTTTCCTCATAGAGGCTCCGAGGATTGAGGGAGAGAATTCACCCCAAATAATCGGCTCAGTGCCTGGTGCAGCGTAAATATTAGTCACGGATGCTGCTGTTACTGCTATTACTTCCCAGATCTCTCATTTCCGAGTTTCACTTTTCCTAGCACCTAGCTCGGTCCTTATTTGGCCAACAGGACACCCAAAGCTGGGCCCCAGGGGCTGTCTTATGATGGGATGCTGTGATGTGGTTTTAGAGACTGCAATTATCTTAATTTCTGAAATATTCAAAGGTTCAGAGGTTCAGAAACCCTGAGAACAAAATATCACAATAGGCGATTCCCAGATACCCATTATCTCATAAGCTAAGAACTGGATTCTTATAACGGAGGTGAGAAATGTTTCCCTTGTAAACGGGCTGTGCACTTGAGGGCACTGAAAAGCCGTTCCGATGCTCTCTTTCCCTAAGAGTGCCTTGTTTCTCGCCTGATGATTTGTTGGAGGCATTTGGACAACCTGGGCCCATTATCTGCAAGTATTACCTTCTCATTTGCTGACTTTGCTGCCTGGAGTGTCCTTTCCTTGAACAGCCTTCCTTGAAGGTGGTGGCACTAAATCAGGCCTCTGGGGGAGTATGAGCTTTCTCTCTCCCCCAGAAGGTCACCTCCGAACATACCTGCCCCCTGGGACTTTCTTAGAAACTGTGCTGTGGCTCTCTTCTCTAGAAAGGAGACGGGCAGGAAGGAGCTCCTGGCTTGGCGCATGATTGACGGACAATAGCTAACTTTTCTTGAGCACCTATTATGTGCCAGGCTTTGTTTTAAGCATTTTACATTTATTTTCTCCCTGGATCTGCATACCAATCTTATGAATGAAGTACTTTTACTAGTTTCATTTTGCAGATGGAGAAGTTGAGGCACCGGAGGTAAAATAACTTTCCTAGAGTGACACAGTGCTCACTGGGATGTGACTCTCAGAGCTGTGCCTTGCAGTGCACTGTCTCATCCAGTCTCATCTGCTTCTGGGCGAATCAACCAGGATGTCATTCAAAACAGGGATCAAATGTATTAACACTCTTTCCTGCCCAGCCTCACAGATCCTGGTTGAGCTTGGATTATAAGAGAATTTAGAGCTACAACTTATCCACACTCCTCAACGCCCTATAATTATTCCCTCCCTGCTCTCCTCCCCCACCTGATGTGGCTACTGTCATAGGAGGACTCGGATGTATGTTTCTGTGCGTTAACTAAAAATGCGTGTTTTTACATATAATACATAAGATCATTTTGAGTGTTTATGTGTATAGGATACATAAATGGCATACTCATAGGTTGTTCTACAACTTAAAAAAATTAACGCGATTCAGAGTTTTATTCACATTGATATATGTAAATCTAGTTCCCTCATTTAACTGCTATATAATATTCCAATGTATAACTAAGCTCTAGGTTATTTTTTATTCCTGCTATCGATAAATAACACTGCTATGAACATTTGTCGACATCTTGGATACATGGGGGAGAATTTCTCTAGGTATACGTCAGAGCAGAAGTGCTAGTTTGTAAGGTACATGCTTACTAGCCCTACGAGATATCGTCTGATCGCTCTTTACAGTGAGTGTGCAGTTTACCCTCCCAGGAGAGATGGGTAAGAATTGGATTCCCCCCACTTCTTGCCAATACCCAATATTCTCAGACTTTAAAATTTTGTATTATACTTTGAGCTTTTTTCTTCATCCAATTTATACTTTTTTTTTGGTTTATAATTTTAAAGATTGTTTTTATGTCATATAGTACATGACTTTAGAATTCAGAGCAGAAAAGCATAAACAATGAAAAGTCCACTCCCCATTTCTGACTCCATCTCTCAGTTTCCATTTGCAGGGGGGAATGAAATGTTTTCTTATGTATCTCTCCAGAGGCCGTCCATGCACTTGTGAACTCATATGCACAGTGTATGTGTGTATACGTACATACACATATATGTGTATACTGAAAACATACATGTAATTGTCCTATTTGTGCCTATTTCCATTTAACAAATGGTTTTGGAAATGATTTCAATTCAGTATTAATATTTACTTCATTTTTAATGGTTAATTAAAAATCTATTTCCATTTATTTATGTCTTTGTATGAGAACAGAGCACTCCCATTATCCAGCATTACACCTGATATAGATGCTCACCTTTAATACTCCCACCTTGAGATGCCCACAGTGAGGTGCCTCCTGCCCTCCCTTTTCGGCCAAACAGCTATCCAGATAATTCAGACAGAAAGTCCTCGCCCAGATGATTGTTGTAAAAGCAAATATTGGTCATGACAATGAGATAGGAAGTCACTGAGAAGTTTATTGTCTTGTTAGCATACAAAGAACACAAGAGAATAATTTTGATGTTAATATCTGCTATTGAGTTTTTACTATTGCCAGACCTTGCATTCGACATAAATTATAGTTTTAATTCTCTAAGCATTTCTATGAGGTTGTTATTATCATTACCCCCATCTTATAGCTATAGAAACTGGGGCTCAGGGCACGTAAATAACTGGTCTAAGGTCTCAAAGCTGGTAAAAATGAGTGGAGCTGGGACTCAAACCCGGGTTGAGGTGACACCAAAGCCTGTTTTCTAATGATTGCCATAATGCCTCCAGATACACATATATAATTTAGTTTATTTAGTGATTATAAGAGGATATATTTTTAAGTGTCAGAAATATATCAATTTACATATTAATTTTTATAACCATACCAGTTACTAAATATTTTAATATCACTCTAGCTTCTAATTTTATTACTCACTGCTCCCCTAAAGCTGACTGATATTCTAGTTAAATCGAACCAGTCCCTCTTACCTAAATATACCTTGTGTTTTCCCGCCTACTGGTGTATATACTTTGGCTCTAGAAATGCTGAGGAAAGTCCTCCTGTCAGCCAGCTCTGTTTTACGGCAGTTGAGTTCAGCAAACATTTATAGAGCGATGACCAGGCAGCGGCCAGAGAGCAAACAGTAACGAGGAGGCTGGAGACGACGGGACGCTCTGGGCCTGGCCGTGGCTCTCGAGCGCCAGCCATCGGCTGAGTCAACGGGCTTGAGGGGCCCCCTTCTTGACTGTACCCTCCGCAGGGCACCCCAGGGCCTCTTTCCCCCTGAAAAGGGAAGAAAACCACCTCCGTCTCCAGGGTCTTTATGTGCTTCCGTCCTCCCCGTTTCTCTGCCGCCTCCGCCCCGGTATCGGCCTCGTTTTCCAGGCGATGTTCTCGCTTCGACGTGCTCTCCCTCCTCAGCTGGGAAGGTGGGCCTTCCCCGGGCTTGGGGGGCTGCGCTCTGTAACGGGCTGGGGGGCCGTGGAGGAGCGAGGGACAGAACCAGCGATAATGCGAAGTGTCAGGGCTGTCACAAAGCGGTCACCCTGTGCATATGACACTCGGAGGGTCCGGAGTCCCCCGTTGGGATTAATGTTCGCTGTGGGAAGCTGGGCGAGCCTGCGGCCCCACTGGAGCTTGCTGAGCAATCTTCAGGAGCTAGAAGAGGGACAGCTTACTTCTCTTAGGGCCTCGGGGGCCCCTTCGTTACTTGAGGGTACCCGGCATCCTCCCCGCTCGGGGCCTTTGCTCTCTAGCTCGACATTTCTCGACAGTGGCACTTAGGGCATTTGGGGTTGGATAATTCTTCATCGTGAGGCGCTGTCCTGTTCACTGTAGCATGTTTAGCACCGTCTGTGGGCTCTACCCACTGGATGCCAGTAGCACCCCACACCCAGTCATGGCACTCAGACATGTCTCCAGACGTGGACAAGTGTCCCTGAGAACCACTGCTATAGTTGTCCCGTCTGCCTGGCACACTCACCCTCCCGAACATTCATATTTCTATCTCCTCACCGGCTTCAAATCTTATCAGGGCTCTCACTCCACGGAGGCTATCCTGACCACCTTACTTAATAATGCAAATTGTTCATCTCCTAACTCCCTTGTATCCCTCACCTTATCTACTTTTTAATTTTCATGACCATCTAAGGTACCATACAATGTATTTATTTTTATGTGTTTATATTTGTTTTCTCTCCCTAAGCTGTAAGCTCCTTGAGGGAGCAGTTTTGTTCCTGGATACTTTCTAAGCAGAGAGAGCAGTTCCTCACATATGGTTAAAAACAAACAAACAAACAAACAAACAAACATCATATGCAAAGATACGCGTTGAAACTCTACCTCTCACTCCTGGCTCTGTGCTCCCAGTTTTCTACCCCCAAACTAAGGAACCAGTTTTTTCTAGTTAGTGTTATATCCTTTAGAGTTTCTTTATGCAAAATCAAGCAAGTAGGAATAGATATTTCTTATCCAACCTTTCATTTTACATTTTATTTTTTACCAAAAGTTGGCACATGTGGGCACCTGTTCAGCACCTTCCCCTCTTTTTAAAATGTAATCTTATGTGCATTTTGCTAATAGTTTCCTTATCGAGGGATGTTTCCATCTAAGACTCTTGCTTTCCTGCTTGAACGCTTCCTCTCTGTGGTCGAAACGTGGAGACCCACAGCCTAGTAAACACTTCCCCGACTTGCCTGTCCTTTAACATAGAAAAAACCTGACTTGCCCTTCAAACTGGAATCCAGATTTCAGCCAGAGGTCTGCCTGCCTGTTTCCTGCAGGAGAGCAATTCACTGACTCAAGTCCATATGTCATTTGATTATTTTGGATTATGTGACAAGCTTTTCCCCCCTTTCTGATATAAATTAAATTGGTTCCCCCTAGGACAGGGCCAGGCAGGGGTACTTCTTGGAAATCGGCCAGCCTGTGAGGACGCAGACAGTGTTGATCTGGACCTTTGGGCAAGAATCCCCGGGGCCTCCTGGGCAGCATTTCCAGCAGGGGCTGCAGGAAGGGACCAGGGCAGAAGCAACTCCTCCCACAGCTCCAGCTGCGCTGGGGGTCACCTAGCCGCTCAGAACTGGCGACTCTGGGTTTTGATGCGGAAGGAGAGGGGTTCCCTCTGCCCTGTTTATACATATGATGGGCCTCAGCAACCCCGAAAGGCGGGAACTGGGGGTCCAGAGAGAGAACTCGCTGCCGGAGGACCCGAAATGTTCCAAAGGCCCAGGAAGGAGGAGCTGGCCTGGTGCCGGGGCAGTGACTCTGTGATGGGCACTTCATCCTGTGGAAGCAAATGAATGGTGTGTGTTTTGAAATTAAGCACTTACTGATTATTACTTTCGAGGTCTTAAAACATTGAGGTCTCAACTTATCAGACCTCAGTGTATGACATTTCACGTTAGTCAAAACGACTGTATTTTTTAAAGACCTGAGAGATAAAATACGTACCAACCTTTGAAATTGTAAACAAAGAATTAGAATGACAGATCGCTGGTTAAAAGAAGCCATTATCTTAGGCGTACATACAAAAGATTCCTCTCATTTGGGAGGGACATGCTCAGGTCACTATAATTAAACTTCGGTTTCTCCTCTTAATTTCAGAAAGTTAACGAGGAGCTGCAGCAGGCGAAAGAAACAGCTGGATCATGCATCTTTCAAATGAGGAAAACTTGTGTCCTTAATCGCGGATGAACCGGTGAGGAAATACTTTAGAGAAGACTGGACTCATCCATCCTTTCACAGAAAAGGCAATCTAATCAGTGGCCCGAGGAAAGCAGAGGGGAAGGATTAGGAAGAACAGTCTGTGTTTATTTTTGTCTGGGATCTATGGAAATGTAGGTTTATGATTTGACTCGGGCTCTCGCAGTTAAAATAGATAGTATATATATATAATAGCACTTGCTGCCAGGTCTGGGCCGGGCCTTGGTGGATTTCACAGCTTAAGCAGTGGGCCTGGGCCTCCAGAGCCTCGGACTGTTGCCTCTCATCTCAAGATGAGAACCCCAGCTGTGGCCATTGTCCCTGCTGTCTCCCACTGTCTCACTGTTACTGACTCCCACAGCAAAGTCACGGTCAGGTGTCTACTAACCATATTTAGTTATGGCTTTCTGGGAAGAGAGCTATCCATTAGTTTAGGTCTTCTTTACTGTTTTTATTCTTTAATATATATATACTAATACAGTTTGTTTTAAGCTTGAAAGCAATACTATATTTCTTTTTTGCAATTTAATCTCAGACCTTTGATTTACAGTGTTTGGGAGGGGAAAAATCTAGGTACTCTTGTTTTTTTGAAACTGCTTTATTGATATATATACCATATAGTTCACCAATTGAAAGTGTACAGTCCAGTGGTTTTTAGAATTTTCACATAATTGTGCAACCATCACCAAAATGTACTTATAGAACATGTTCATCCCTCCACAGAGAAATCCCATGCCTATTAGCAGTTATTCCCCATATTTTCCACTCTCCCCGGACTTGGCAACCACTAATCTATTTTCTGTCTCTGTAGATTTGCCTATTCTGGCCATTTCATGTAAGTGAAATCATTCAGTATGTGGTCTTCTGTGACTGGATTCTTTCACTTGGCAGAGTGTTAAGGTTCATCTATGCTGTAGCAGGTACGTTATTACTGAGTGATAACCCACCGTATAGCTATCCTACATTTTATTTATTCATTCATCAGTTGACGGGCATTGGGCTCGTTTCCACTTTTTGACTATTATGAATAATCCTGCAGTGATCATTCAGGTACAGGTTCTTGTGGGGATGTGTGTTTTCATTTCTCTGGGGCATATATCTGGGAGTGGAATTGTTGGGTCATATTTCTGTTTAACATTTTGAAGAGCTGCCAGACTGTTCTCTGCTTTTTTACAGAGATAACTGTAGCTAGGAGTCTCTGTCAGGATTTGAGTAAACAGCCTGAATTCAAGTTCTGACTTTATCAAATTGCAGCTATGTGACTTCATTAAAGTTATTTAGTTTCTCTGAGCCTAGGTTCCCTAATTATAAAGTGGGGATGATCGTAATACCTACTTCTTAAGTCAGAGATGTTAACCATGTTTAGCTATGATTTCTAGCTGAAGATCAAGGACAAAGGAAGATTTCTTTGTACCAAGACTTCTACCCAAGGAGGCCCTAAGATCTTGCAGGAAGACCTATTGAATGAGTTGGTCAAGAGAAATATCTGTAAAAGTTAGAGAAATGCCCTCTAGTTGCCAGTATCAGGCAAATGTCAAGGGTGAGCCATAGGAACACTGAAGACATGGCTGTCTCCCCAGCTGTGTTCCTGCCATTCCTGGCCCCACAGACAGTTAGTACCATATCTGTGGATGGTAGGGGAGCCTAAGGTATCCGTCTTCACGACGTCTGGTGCCATCTGCCTAATGGAACAGAAAAGTCTTATTTCCAGGCTTTAAAAAAAAGGCTAAATAAATACTATCATCAATTAAGTATAACTTTCCATGATCAGTGCATTGAAAAACAGGAGGCAAAAATGAAGTTAATCAAACACTCTCATTACTTATCTTAAAGTTTTTATTTCATTGGCTTTATCTCATTGTTAATGCAAACCTTTAAGTGACTTCATTATTTGGGAACCTAAAGTTAGCTTCATCCCCCCCACGCCTCCTTTTATTTTACATTTCTCCTGTGTTCCCGCCTCTGTTTCAATGCAACTTCCCCTAAGCATCTTTGTGTCGTATCTGTAAATATAGAGGAAGGTTTAGCCAATTTGAAAATACAAGAGAAAAGGGGGCGGGGAGGAGGGAAGAAGAAAAGAGAAACACACCTCCCCCAACAGTGGTTTTGCGTAAGTATCAATATACGTTCCACATGCCGATAAGACACAGCACTGCCCTGACCTAGTCTTAGTCACCGGCATCTGGTCTGTACCCTGGAGCCTTTGCCAGGGCCGACCCTTCCAGCCCGAAGGCCCAAACCCAGGCACGAGGAGCCGCACTTGCGCTCAGCTTGTCTCAGCAGCCTGGGTCCAGCCAGGCCTCGCCTTTCTGGGGGGCGGGCAATGCCCAAGCCCTCTCAACACTATGGGCCAAAGGCTCCTGAGCACTGATCAGCTTTGCTCCAGCGCCCCTCCCCACGCCCGCCTGAAGAATGCAAAAGTCTCACAAAGTAAACCCCGGCTGTCAAGGCTTCGCAAAGGTCTGAGGAAAGCATTTTCTTTCCTATTTTAATGCTTCATAACCCCGATTGCGATCCTAGACAACGCTCAGATCATGTCCAGCGGGGCCAACATCACGCAGGACGGCGCGAGTCTGAGTAATCTGCAGTTGAAACTGAAGCGTTCCTAGCTGACTGCCCGGGCCCCTCGCCTCGTGCACTGCTGCGTGCGACTGGAAGGACCTAGAGCAGCGGCAGAGCGGCAGTGGCGAGGGTCCTTTTCCTCCTGTGAGGCTCGGGGTGACTCTGCCGGTTCCCGCGCGTGTGCAGCTCGGGGAGCTCTTGCCCCCAGCGCGTCATGGGCACCTTCGCCTTCTGTCTGCCCAGCGGCCTCTTCCCTCTCCTCCGGGAACCTGATTCTCTTTTGAGAGTGGGGATCCCACTCTCCTCTCCTGTGTGCTGTTTTGGTGGCAATGCCCCTGTCACCCCTGGTTAAGCCATGGTCACGTGACCCATGCGTGTGGCCAAGCAGATGTTCTCTCTGGGGAATCAGACCCTTGAGCGGGGCTTGGAAGACAAAGGTGGCCTTGACTGATTCCTCCAGCAGAGGCCTTGACTGATTCTGCCCTGAGCAGACCGTCCTTACAGCCCGGAGATACTCCAGTCCTTGTCCTTCAGCCTTTCCAGATTTTTCCATGCAATTCCCTCACCCTCTTCTTAGCTTTGTCAATTCACTGCTGGTGCTTGCCACAAAAACCCAACTCGATACGCGGCTACTCTGTCCCTGGGCTCCTGGCGTGGCACTATGAGTCGAGAGCATTAAACCTTTGTATAGGTAACGATACACATTACTTGTTGTTTTCCAAATGAGTGCTACCAGTTCCTCATGCAACCAGTAATGCACGAGAGTGCCAATTCTGCCATGCTTTTACCAGCATTGGATGTTACTATTTAATTTCAAAGTTATTTTATTTGCAAATTTAGTTATACCATAAATTCTGGGATTATATTTAGTATAACTTAAAATTTTGATGTTCTGTAAGACTCTACAGAGCAGCAGAGGAAAATACAAAATACCTAATTTATTATGCTGAGAATTCTAAAGAATGTTTTTACATACGCAGAGTGAAAAACTGTGCAGAAGATCCAGGGAGACTAAAGAATTCCCTGGCTGATTCCTGAGGAACACTATTGCTACTTAATAGATTTCTCTACCCTCTCCTCTTCAAAACCTCATATCAAATCTATATTCTGTTTCGTTCTAAGGCATTGTTTCAAAAGGAATTTGTAAGATGCAAATTTTGATGTGCCTAAGGGACAGCTATGTGCTTAGAATAGCGATCGGCCCACCCCTGACATCGGGGAAAATGAAAATCTTTGCTCATTAGGTACCTTTGCAATAAGGAAACATGATTTCTATTATGCAATCAAGTATGAGCATTTCTTTCATTATAAGCTGCAATTCTTCTTTGTTATGTGAAAGCAAGAGCTACTTTTATTTTCAGATCAATAGTTGGTGTGCTGAGTTAATAGATGTGGAATGTGAATTTGGCATAGAAGAGCAAATTAGGCTGCTTGAGCTTGGGAACATCTTTCTAGTCTGACCACACGGCTATGGCCGGGTTGCATGAATCACAGAGCCTGCTGCTCTGGAGCTTTCTGGGTTACAGAGACCTTCTTGGTTAGAGACAGGCCTTCTGAAAAATCACAATGGGACTTTGAATAAATGCTTTCATCTCTTAGGCCTGTCTCATAAAACTGGTGTGGTTCTGAAATGTGTTTTCTCAAGGGGTGTAATGCGTATTTGCTTTTTGCTGGGCGGGCTGAGCCAATAATGATTGCAATCAATAAGAAATGCTTTCATCAGTCGAGTTTTATGATAGCGGCTTTAAGGGTCTCCTGACATGAGATGAACTCAGTTAAGTTTTATTGGTAATTTAGCAGATATACTTCATGAAATATACTCAGAGGAGTTCAGAATTCATTTTCATCTGCAACTATTGAAAGCCTCCGAAGATTATAGGAGACTGAAACCCATTTCCTACCTGGCCAACACCTGAAGGTGCTAGCCCACACAGCCAGCAACCAAATGTCTAAACCTCAGCTCTCGCAGGGACACTGGCTCAGACACTTTCAATCCCAGATTTATTCCTTTCTTTTATCTGTCTTTAACCTACACACACACACACACACACACACACACACTCACATGCATCCTCATACCTTAAGAAAGAAAATAAAAATCATTTTATAAATGTTTTCCTTCTGCTCTTCTATATTTTCAACATTATTATTATTATCCTCACTCGAGGATATGTTTTTATTGATTTTAGAGAGACAGGAAGGGGAGAGAGAGAGAGAGAGAGAGAGAGAGAAAAACATCGATCAGTTGCCTCCCACACTTGTCCCAACTGGTGATTGAGTCCACAACCTTGGTATGTGCTCTTATTGGGAATTGAACCTGCAAACCTTTTGGTCCACAGGACGACAGTCCAAGCAACTGAGCCACCCGGTCATAGCTCAACACTATCACTTTTATAAGAAAGAAGTTATTTTAATTCTTTAAAAGTTCAGAAATATATATATATATATCAAAATGCTAGTAGCTGGTAGGATTATGAGTAATTTAAATTTTTATTCTTTGCCCCCGTTTGTGTATAACGAAAGCTATGCTATTTTTGTAATTGAGACAAGATATTTTCACAATTAGTGTTATTAAAATTAACTCCACACTCAGAAAGAAGTATTGTCAATATTTTGGTGTATATTGTTTAATTCTTCTTTCTTATGTATAAAGTTTAAAAAATATATATTTTTATTGATTTCAGAGAGAGGAAGGGAGAGGGAGAGGGAGAGATGGAAACGTCAATGATGAGAGTCATTGATCAGCTGCCTCCTACATGCCCTTCACTGGGGATCGAGCCTGCAACCCGGGCACTTGCCCCGACCAGGAGTCGAACTGCGATGTCCTGGATCACAGGTCGATGCTCAACCGCTGAGCCACACCAGCTGGGCTGTATAAAGCTTTTAAAAAATGGTTACAGCCATACTGTATTGTAATCCTATTTTTAAACTTGCCCTCACATCTTAAGCATCTTTCTTCATCACGAAGATTTTGTCCACAAAATCATTTGAAATCACTGCCTCGTACTCCATTGTACAACTATAACGTAGTTTATTTAAACGACTCACCCTTGTTGGGCGATTATGTTTCATACTGTCCGTTACTAATAATACTAACGACTGGTACCTTTGAGAGAATTCCTAGAAGCAGAAGTGCTTGATCATTTCTTTCTTGCAGGCCAGTTCTTAAGGCTTTGTATTCATACTGTTGACATAAAGCACGCGGTTCTGCTGGTAGGGTCACTGCAGTGGGAACCCGAAAGAAGTGAGGACCCGAGAGGGAACAGGGGAAAGCGGTGTGGTTATGGGGGACCATGGGTCTGGGCTGGATAATGGGGGTTATGGAAACTACATCAGGGTAAAGCCATGATAGACTAGGACGAGGCAAAGAATTGTTCTTATGGTGGATGCCTGAGTCCACCACCCAAAATGCAAAGTGTATCCTTGGCTTCGACTCCTTTGCCCAGGCTATTTGCTTGCGTTCCTGATGCCATCCTCAGTCTCGCTGCTGTGTTTTCTATTTGTTCCCCCTCTGCTTAGGGCGGCGACTGCGATCTGTCCAGATTGTGCAACGCACAGCCTGCACAACTTTTTGAGTGGCCTCGCTCCCGCCAGTCTCTGTGTTGTGGTCCTGCCCTTTTGTGACTCAGAAGAGTCCTTGATTTTCCATCTTGTGTCCAGATCCTGGACTGACCTTTCACGTAAACCCCAAATCCTACTCCCATTCATTTGAGAGGGTTGGTGCTATTAAGAATGCAGGAGAGGAGGTTTATATTCTGGTTGGAAGTTTGGGCAAAGCAGTTCCTTCAAACTCAAACTAGGTTTCTTTTTTCCTACGACTTTTTTTTTCCTTTTCATTTGTCTCAGGAACCAGCTAGAATCAGAAGCATTAAATATAACTGATCTTAAAATACATTAAAGATAGAAAGAAAGATCCAACTACCTGGTGTGCAATCCAGCCATCCGAATACTAAAACTTTATGTTCATCCATAATATTTCTCCTTAGAATAAGGGCATCTGAGTGTAATAGTAAAGCAGCGGGGACTCACCGGAGACTGAAGTTATCACCTGTCTGCGAGAGAGGAGACATTTAGAAGCACTCTACTTGCTGTTACACAAATTTCATGATAAATTCATCCCCAGCTAATGTCGAGGGCGATTTCAATATATGGCAGCAGAGTCTCTGGGTGTTGACTGAGGGATGAGTTGAGGAACAAACAAAGTGAACAGAAAACCCTCTTAGTTCAAGCTTTTGCTTTCTTTTCGAAGCAATGGACACATTCATCACAAAGGAAAGGAATAGGTGACGGGGAAAGGGAGGCAGGGAGACAGAGGAAAAAGAGTCTAGACGAGACTTTCGTGCTCACATAGTCCAAATAAATACCAAGCAGCACGTTGAAGAGCTTCTAAGACACGCAGCACATGCCACGTGTCCAAAAGGAATGTTTCTAGCATGGTCTCAGCGCCGGGGGTCAACAAGGAGGCGTGTTTGGCAGAATGAAATCTTTAGACATATTTTGTGAAATGGATAACAGAAGATTGACCTCTAAAATCTGCCGGCCCCCCACCCCCATACGCACACATTCACTCACAGCTGTTAGGACTTCCCATCTCTCTACTTTCAAAATATCAAAAGCCTCAGAGTTAGAAACCTCCCTTCCCTTTTCTCTCAGGCTTCCCCTCTCCTCTCTGTGAGCACCCTCGCCAGTTGTAATCAACTTCGGAACTCCTCTCCCTTTAAATCACGTTGACAGTGATGGAAAGTTTATTTTTCACCTGTGAAATCTTATCTGTAAGTAACTTGAAGCACTCATCTTTGTCATGTATTTAGGAGCACTTGACGATGGGTGTCCTCAGGAAGATGAAGTGGAAATCCGAATGCTTGAATACTGAGCATTTTGTACAAGTTTTAAGGCAAGGAGAGGATTTGATTTATGAAAAATTATTTCTCTATCGTATATCCTTGGAACTCAAAGAACCAGGGGTTGTTAGGCCTTATAGTCTTAGAAGAAAGAGAGAGAGAAAGAAAGAGAGGGGGGAAGGAAAGAAGGAAGGAAGGAAGGAAGGAAGGAAGGAAGGAAGGAAGGAAGGAAGGAAGGAAGGAAGGAAGGAAGGAAGGAAGGAAGGAAGGAAGGGAGGGAGGGAGGGAGGGAGGGAGGGAGGGAGGGAGGGAGGGAGGGAGGGAGATTATTCCTTGCATTGGAACGTGGTAGGTTCTTAATAAAAGTCTTTTATATTTACCACATTCTCTCAAAGATTTTAAGGTTTTTCTTTTTATCACTGTTTGTAAGCAATTTGATTATGACACACCTTGGTATGGTTTTATTTGGGTTTCTTGTGCTTGGGGTATCTTGAGCTTCTTGGATTGTGGATAATGAAATTTGGAAAATTTTCATCTGTCATTTCTTTACATTTTTCCTGCCCACTCCCTCTAACAGATAACCTCCAACCATTTTATTTTCCTATCCTTGTGCCCCTCTAATAAAAGTGGAAAATCCCAAGAGCCCGATGGGTCCAGCTTGGGCCACATGCTGTCCTTCGGGCTTGAGTGTGGGGTGCGTGTCGGCTGACAGTCCTAGCAGAGCTGCTCACTGGGACGGGAAGGCAGCCTGCACAAGGCCACAGGCATACCCCCTCCAGGCGAAGGAGATGATCTGTGCCCCCAAACAGCAAAGGTCTCTTTCTAGTAGTCATTTATGAAGGTGGTTATAGGATTATTTTTAGTACTGAAATCTTATTGGCTTGTGATATCATGAACTTGCAGGGAAATGACTGTTGCTCACTTTTCATTACACTGTAAATTTCTAACATTAGGGTTCTTACGTGACTGCTATTCCATTCTATTATTGGGAGATATATATATATATATATCCTGCTACACACACTTGGCTTCTATTCTGAACTTTAAGAAAATGCTCTTATACCTAACATATCTTAGCATCAGGATGGGTACAAGACAGGACAAGCCTAGAGGCCTCTGGTATGGGAACCAAGCCAGGTGGGATCAGGCAGAGCATGATGTGAGGGTAAAAGGTTATGAGGGAGAAGGGTCCGAAAAGATAGGTGGAAAGGTGTGTGAGTGTGTGAGTGTGAGTGTGTGAGTGTTGGAATCCAGAGAGCATGCCTGAGATCTAGGGCTGGGTGTCTCTGGTGCCCAGATAGGCAGACCGAGGGAACACACGTGGGCAGAATCCGAGACTAGCATTCAGGTACAACGTAAACGGAGCTTAAAGGGACGAACATAACTTACTCTCTACGCCCTGGAGGATGGAAGGCAACAGGACACGGGGGAGACATACACAGCACCCTACGCTTGTGACCTTGGGGTTGAACCATCTCTCTACCAGTGCCTAGTGATTAGAGCACTGATGCTCTGTGGGTTCCTCACAGTTCTGGCCCCCATTTTTCTAAGGAGCTTAGCTGATCCTCAGGCTTGTTCCTGTGGTAGGACACCTGTCTTGGTGCTCTTTATGAAACCTCATGAACTACGGATATGACAAAACACATATATACTTTTGTGCTAAACCAGGCGTCGCTTTATTTTGATTCAAGTAGGATGTGTGAAAGATTTAACAAGAATTTGAGATAAAAACTTAAAAATAAGAAAAACTTATATATTACCTTAGGTTTTTGTTGTGTGAAAATTGAAAAAATAACAATCTTTTTATTTTTCGCTAGTGGAACATTTTGATTGATTTAACTTGTATAACACTGGCATTCTGTGTGAGTAGATGTCAAAAACACTTAGAGAACATGGCACATTTCTTTTTCTTAACACTTTTAAATGAAACACAATAGAATATATTTATATATATTAAATAGTTAGCACATATCCACAGTCCACCTCTTGCACTATAAGGATCCATGTAATGCTCAAACCCCCTTAAAAAAGAACTCATTGCCCAGTGGCAAGGAGTGTGGTTCGCTCTCACTGTTAGTTCCTTCAGGTCGGCTTTCAGGCTGAGAAGGTCACGCTCTTCTCGAGATGGCCCCAGCCAATGACTGAGCAAGGCCTAGTCCTTCTACCTACCCCGGAATTCTCCCGATGAGCTGATGGGCTGACAGCTCTCCCTGCCCATCCTGCCTCTCCCCCTCTCCCTTTCACAAATGTTACCCTCTCATAAACTTTTTGCACATGTCTCTCCATCTCAGCATCTGCTCCTGACCCCACTGATAGACAAGCGCACGTCACAGTGTACAGCTTGATACATGTGTGCAAACTGAGCACACTCATGCAGCCAGCACATTAAGAAGATTGTAAGCAGCTCCCTAGAAGTCTCCCTGTGTGACCTTCACTCCAGTCATCACCCCCGTCTCAGGGTAACCGCTATTCTAACTCCTAACATCCTCGATTACTGTGTCCTGCTGTGCACTTCATATTAATGGAATTTTAGGGTACTTTTCTGTTCGACTTATTTGCTCAAGAGGGTGCGTTTTAAAAAATTATTTTAAGCTTATAGTAGCTGAGGTGTAAGTTGTCAAATAAATGCTTATACTGTTTCATCTTCCCACTCTGGTCATTCTCTCTTTCTGTCTCTTTGTCTCTGTCTCCCTCTGTCTCTGTCTCTGTCTCTGTCTCTCTCACACACACACAGAGCAAACATAATGAATCTTTTTCAGTTCAATTTCCAATCTGATGTAGGCTATATATGTAACAACAGTAAAAATTGCATAGGATGTTCAATATTCTAAATTAGCACAACTGACACATGCTAAAATTGTCACTGATGGTATTTGTCCTATGCTTACCAAGTCTCTCTAGTTTAGCTTGCACTAAATCTGAGTTATCAGGGATAGATGACCCTTTAATATTATTACGGAGGACAGTGACTGGTTTCAAACAATGGCCGATGGACCATCAATAGCTACATCTATGTTAAGCAGATCTTCCCTGAGTTTAATCAATTCCCCAGTTCTGCCCTAGAGAAATGGGGATCTTGTTGCACAGTCTTTATTTTGCTCAATTCCAAAGACATTTCTACACTGATTAACTGCCTCAGGGTTCAATAGCCTCTAGAAAAACTCCTATTTCTTAAGCTACTTGATACTCAAGATTTCTCCCATTAAGTATACATGTTAGAGAATTTCCACCCTTTGGTTCTTACTCCCTGCCCAGTTTGGGGCATTCTTGAAAATAATAAAGGGAAATGTAAAGGCATTTCCCGTACGTGCGTGCGTGCACTTAGGCATATGATAGAGAGTCCTCTGGTGAGAGGGCATCTTCCAAGGCCTTTTTTTTATAGCTCTATTGTTGGTGGGATGATTTACAAACCATCTCAGAAAGAGAGGTCTCCATTCCTCTCTGGAGCAGGGGCCATCTTGCTACAGGTTGCTATGCTTTTGCATATGATTTCCTTTTAAATTCTTGAAACCAAAATGTCTGGTTAGTATAGTTAGCCTTCGCTTTCTCTCCTTGAAAACACTCACAGATATACACGTTAGAAAGACAAATGAAGCCAAGGTTCTTGCACCCTGATTCTCTAGAAAATAATTTTTTTATTCATGAGGGCACCTGTCAGTATCACTGACCATATATATGACCTTACTGGCTTTCTTGGGGAATCACATTCTGCAGTGTTTACAGAGTAAATTTTAATAGGATAAATGAATAAATTGATATAAGAGCCTTTTATGTTTTTATGTTTTTAAATCTAAATAGTGACTATAAAAAGAGGTAAATGATGTGTATTTTGCCCAAAGGTTTGTTTTTATCACTTACTAGAAGAGTTTGTTATGAAATATATTATGTGTTAATCTAGGTAATTTTTTTGATATCTGATCTGAGAGCAACAATGTAATTTCATAGCCTTTATTGGGGGTTATATTTAATTAAATATACTTAGAATATAAAATCTTACTATTGTAGAACTAAAATGACCCTTAGGCTAGCTCACCTCATGGTCATGTGACAAGCTAAAAGAAGGGGTGTGTTTGTTTGTTACTGGGCTTCTCTTTTTAAAATCAAGGAAACTTTCCTAAGAGGGTGCCTGGTAGACTTGCCCTTGAGTTGCATTGCCCAGGATTGTGTCACATGCCCGTTCTTAAACCCATCACTGGAAGATGATTAGTTATTACCTTGATTGGCCTAGTCTAATCAGGTTTTACCTATAAATTTCATAGAGGAAGGATGGTCCCAGACAAAATCAGGGCTCTTTCTACCAGGAAAGGCGGGGAGATTACTGGTGGGTGGACAACCAGTCAGGTCTGTGACCGTGTCTCACACTGTTTGTCTTGGGATAACCAGAGAAAACAAGCAGCAAGTCTTGTTTCTTCTGTTGTGTTTTTTTGGGGCAAGAAACAAAACCCATAAAAGGATTAGCAGTGATAAACTATCATGCTGTGACTTAAAGATAGCTACTGAGCATCATGTGGTGCTCCAACTTCCTACCAGAGGTTTGTAAGATAAGGACAGGAAGGATCTGGGATAGAAGACCTAAGTTTGTTCCCCAATTTCAACAATTATTAGTTTGACTCAGCTTTTCTGAGCCTGTTTCATCATCTCTAAAATAGAGATATCTACTCACAGTACCTCAAAGTTCACTGTGAGAATGAAATAAACTTTAATGCAGGGAAACTGCTTTGTATACTATTACATGGTCCATACCTGAGAGCTATTTTAAAAGAGAAACCATAATGTGCCATTTATTCAAGCGAAAATATCCATACGGATCTTGGCAGTAGACAGGGAGACAGGCTCAAAGGGAAAACATCTGGAAGGATTACAGTGAATGAATAATTTTTTAATGAAACAACACTGATTTATTAACAACCCAAGCAAATGTAGCCTCTTCCAACTTTTTTTTTAAGTTAATAAGTTTGGGGGGGGGGGTTAGATGTGCAAATGTGTCATTGTCCTTCCAACCTCTGGGCTTAAACTGGGCTTAATTAAGGAGGCCACTGACTTGTGCTTGGACACAGAGAAGGCTGGGACCCAGTCTCCCACTGCCGCAGGCTCCTGCCTTCACTACGGCCAAGCTCGCATAAGGTTCCGTTACCTCCTGAGAAAGCTCGGTCACCGATCAAGTTTCTACTAGCACAAACCTGCCCACATTTCCAAACAGCCTACTAGAAAAATATTTTTTCTCCTAACTAATAAGTCCCTGTGATCTCGATTTCTCTCCCCGCCTGAATCGTTCAGCTCCAGCCTCCGAACTGGACTCCAGCTGCTCATATAGAGGGAGGCCCTGTTGACCTTGAGCTTGAGAATTTGTATGTGTTGTAATACGGATGTCATTAAAATATAACATTTACCCACTGAGAACAACATTAGACTATTTATGAAACCATATAATTTCAATAACTGAACTCAGCAAGATTTTATTGCTCTCTCCACCTGTAATCACAGAAGTGCTGACTCAATATTCTTGCGCCACCGCCTACTGATGCGCAGCCTCGCTAAAACCTGCACCGAGCCTTGTTTTTTTCCATCGTTTCTGTGTAACCTTTTTTTTTTCTTTGCCGTTAAACAACCCCCTTCTAGAAGATTATAATGAATTAAAGGCTTGAATTAACACCTGGAAAACTTTTGTGTCACAAAATTCCCAGTGCCTCCCCAGTTAGAAAGGGCTATATTTTTAATACCATCATGACAAATCAAAATTCATGAACATCCTTATAATTTTTATAGGTATTTTAACACTCAAGTTCACTTTCTCTGAAGACCTATTAAAAGAAGACTTCTTTGATGTACCCAAATGATTTCCTCCTTATTTCCTTAACCCCTTCTCTGGCTTATTTATTTTACTTCTGTTATACACACACACACAACACACACACACGCACACAATCTTCTTCTAAACAGCAGTCCCTTTTTATTGGAATGTTTACGTGATTTGGTATTTCTCTTAAGGGCCTTTAGCTATAGTGACATGACAATTTAGGCTGCATTACACCTTGACCCCACCCCCTCAAGGGAGGGGGAATAATGCTCTGCCACAGAGAAAGGGCTATTCCACCCGACCCGTTTTTCACCTTGCACCGCTGCTGACGTCAGTGTGGTTAAGGCGAGGGGCCAGCATGAGGGCAGCAGACCAGCTCACCGTCTGCGCCCCGCACCACTGAATTTCCAGCTCACCAGCCTACTGCTTGTTAGTATGTTGAGGGCGTGTGAAATGTCCTCCTGGCTTCAGCCGGGGTCCGAGTGCATGTGCAGAAATGTGCGGGCTGATAGTTGCCAGTCACGCCGTTCTGATCTCTAGAAGTTTTACATCATTTACAAATTTGTACTAAGCTGTTAGCCTGCATCATGCCCTGAAGCAGTTACTTCCACAGGTTAATGATGTGTTATATAAGGACGATTTCCTCTTTTATTCTTGGCGAATTTGCCTTTTAATTTTATTTAGCAACCACTTTGTCTCCATGATAGAAGGGTGCAGATTTAAATGGACTCTCCAGAGATTGATAAAAATCGATGTCTGTTCGCCGTGCTTTGAACTATACTTCAACCTTTATAAATGGAATTTACTGTTTTCTTTTGAAAGGGAGGCTCATAAAGAATACTTGATCATTTTGGTAAAGACAGGCTTCTCTTAGTAAAAGAGATGGTATGTTATGGAATGACATTTATAACCTAATGTTATTTAGATAAAGGGGGGGAGAAACCCAGCGGGACCTCACTGCGGGGAAACAAATCTGGAAACTAAGGATCTCGGATGAAACCCGAGGCAACCGTTCTTATCTTGTTCTGTGGAGCCTGTTGTTACCTGCTGGGGAACCCCGGCAAGTCCGTTCAGACAGAGACTGGCAAAGGGATTTATGAATCATTTCAGGAAAAATGAAGAACACCTTCAAAGACAACTCCCTCTCCTTCGCGTCACAGGCCTTCTCAGGTTTGACCGTTAATAAGAGTAAATAAGAGATGGGCGGTAAAGATCCTGGGGCAGGGTTTATTATGAGAAAAAGCACACGCTAGGAGTCGGGCTCCCTGCCACTTAGGCCAGGGCTCTGTCTACAATCTTCCAGATTTTTTTTATTGCTGTTTGCTTAGGGGGGAAAAGGCCCCCCGTGAAAGAATGTGGGCAAGGCCACATTAGCTGCCCCCAGCTTTGTAGTTCTCTGCTGACTGGCATTGCCGGCCGCTACTGGCCGAAACCCAGTCTTCCCCTTTACAAATCAGAGTCATCTGCCAGCCTTGTATTTGCTGGGCCTCTTCTGAGCCAATCGGGACTGCCCTTGATGGAGGGGATGTCGAGAAGTTTATAATAGGATCAGTTTTGTTTGCAATTTGTTTCTAATAGATGCCAATAAGCCAGTTAACTAGGCTCCAGTTAATGGACATTTTATTGTTTCTCTCCCCGCCATGCACATGACCTTCCCTTAGAAGCCTTTGCAGTGCCCCCCAAACATGTATCTGCTGCCGGGTAGCCCGAGGGCTCTCTCTGCTCCAGAGAGCTCGCTGGCCAACCCCGGGCTGCAGACCAGGCTCAAATACTTTGATCATCCTGTCAGGGGGAAATTTACAGCAGCATTCGGGCTTTTGTTCCATGTGTATTTCTCCAAATATAATATCTCCCTCAAGAAATCAATGATAAGCTGTTAAACTAAAGAGCATGGTAACATCCACAGAGCAGTAAATTAATGGTCTTTTGTGGATAGATGGTTACAGATTTCATCATAAAAAATGGATAAAAGATTACATATCACATAGAGCGAAACTTTTAATAACTCAACATGACTTTTCTTAATGGGTTTTATTCATTTTAATCATTATAGTGTCAATGATGATTATAGCCTTATTAGATTGCAGTGATTGAGGGGCCTGTTTATGAGATATTGAGAGTCTCAGGCTGCTCAGAATAGCCCAGCAGCCTGTGTGGGTTTGATATGTAACTTTATCTGGAGGAGTAGGGCTTGTCAGGAGAGTTTCAATTAATACTTTTACGAAATTGCTCCTGTCTTTAGTGACCTAGGTCACAGATGACTTAAGGATTCCACAACATCAGCTTTTCAAAACAGTTGAGCTGCAGCCTTGTAAATCAAAGGAGGTTGTGGAGTGCGTGTGTGTGTGTGTGTGTGTGTGTGTGTGTGTGTGTGTTTAAATAAGGTAGGGCCAGGAAAGGCCTGGGGCAAAAGTGGCTTAAGTCCCTCCACCTTATTTTGCAGCCAGTGGGGTCCTCTTTCTGCCTTCAGGGTGCCTCCCCAGGAAGGAGTTATTTCAGTAACAGGATATAAAGTTGGCCTTAAGAATCTGGGAGGTGAAATTCTGAGTTTTCCCCTCAATGTCTGGATGCATGTTTAAAATGAAAACCAGGCCTCTATTAGCAATACATAAGGTGCTAGTCCACAGAAATGCCCCAAGACACCACATCCTCAGAAAGTTATTGTAACAAAGGGGTCCATGCTGTTCCTAAAAAAACAAACAAACAAAACCCTGCAAAGGAATAGACCTTCAGTGGGACCAGGATCATGACACCATCGTCTGATACCCTCCTAATTTAGTATTGATTCTTCGGAATGTCTATTTCCATTACAAACAATTCTGTCACCTAAAAATCATTCCACATGTTTCACAATAATGGAAGTCATACATAATAGGCCGAGGAGAAGCAGTGAGTCGTGGTGTCAGAGCAGGACCTGGGTTTGCATTTGGGTCACCTTCTCAGCAGTAGTGTTCTCGGGACAAGTGACTTGAACCGTCTGTCCTAGGCTTCATGTCTTCATTAGTGAAATTAGGAATAATAATAATACCTGTTTTGCTTATCTCCTTTACAGGATTATTGAGAACATCAAATGAACCCACACTAGTGCTTAAGAAGCTCTGTTTTCAACTTAGTCTTTAGATCTCCGCTAAGACTAGGGGGCCAGGTGACCCGGCTTTTACACAGGGTTCAGTATTTAGGCAGAAAATGTCCAGTGATTTGATGAAGATATCGAAAAGTCAAATTCAAAATCCAATCACTAAACCTTGTCAATTCTAACCCCTTACTGTGGTAATTTAAAATATATTTACAAATTCTTTGACATTCCTCCCATTGAAGATGGGCCTACGTCTCTTCCTCTTAAAACTAGGCTTCTCTGGCTATCTTGACACCATGTGACTTCCAAGGCTAACCCATAGAAGGTGATTCAGCTCCCACCATGCTCCTTGGAGGTCATCAGAAAAACACCTTCATGTTATGGGGAAGCTCAAACTATCACGTGTGGATGAACCACATGGAGAGACTGTGAGACTATGTGAAGAGACAGAGATGCTTGGCTGGCTCTCGCTGCCCCCCCCGCTTTTCAGGCTCCAACCATCATCTGACTACAACTATGACAGCCCTGCCTAGACAGACTACCTGGCTGAGCCCTTCCCAAAGTTCAACCCACAGGAACCACAAGGTATGATAAAATGATTGTTTTTGTTTTAAGCCACTAAGTTCTGGGGTAAACTGTAACACTGCAATAGAAACTGGAATAATTACCATCCATCCCTCTCTCCCTTCCCATTAGCACCACTTTAGGTCAGGTCCTCACCACCTTGCCTGGCCCAGTGGGCGGCACATAGGAGGGCCAATCAATGTATTTGGCTGAATGAAAGCCAACTTCATGAGAACAGGCTTTGTGGTCAAGACTGGGAACTTAAATCTAATTAGGCCAGAATTTGGTGACAATAGATTTCTCCCTACATTGTAAAACTGTTGATCTCTGACCCTAATGGGTCCAAGAACTCAGGTGAGATACATGCCTCCATCAGAACTGAAAAAGCAAAAGGGAAGAGAAGAAGTTTAAAAAAATGAGTATTATCAGGTCCCTAGGAGTGATGTGTCTGGAGTCGCTTCAGATCTTTCCCCCAAATTTACTCTTTTTGTTGTCAGTTGAAATCAGTCTAGTTACTTGAGTCTTTTTTTCCAAAAGGGCAAAACAAAGACTACCTAACATTGTTCTTTTCGTGCCAGCTGGTGAACACCATCTTCCACCATAGACAGTTAGGTTTTAACTTCTGTTAATCCTTAGACAACACTAAAAGCATCCGGAGAGCTTCTGATTTACACGTTCAGTGAGAAACAGCCTTCCGATTCCTATGGCCTTTTACATGTCCCATTTTTCAATTTTATCTATTGGAATGTAAAATTTTCAGGCCCTTTCATAAATTGCCTATTAATATTCAATTTCTGATATCATTGTATTGTTAGCAGATAACCACAATCACTACACGGAATAACAGAAGATGCATTAACTATCAACAGACAAGGACACAGATAGATAGCAAAAGTAATACTCATGAAAAATAGTCTGCCGAGCAGCACGGGCCTCAGTGGGCGCAGTATACAGTCGGGCGCAGTAACCACAATGGTTCTCACTGTCGATTCATTCTGATTCCTGTGTTTGCACGGTAGGCAGAACAGTCTAAATGAAGGCCAAGGTAATAAGTGAACTATCTATCATCTCTTTTCTTTTTATTCCAAGCTAGGAGAATTGGCAGAAAGAGAACAGTAAATGGGGATTCCTGCTGGTTCCGTGTCATAGGACTCTTTTAAAACACGGGAGACGCTGTGAATTATTTAAGACGGAGAATAGAAAGTAGGGCTTTGCAATTTTACTGAAGCTTTATGTCAAGTTCCTTACCCACACTCCAACCACAGTAATCTCAGGCTGTGGGTTTGCTTTCAGAAGGAGGCAGAATGGGCAAGTCAGGAATGAAGGAAATGGTCCAGAATGGAAGCAAATATTGCAGGTGCAGGCTGAGAGCTCAGAGGACTATTTTCAGTTAATCAGAGAATCTCTGATTTTAGGCCTTAAAGAAGTAATTTTGCCTGCTTGACATCTCTACTCAGACGTCCCACAGGCATCTTAAATTCACCGTATTTAAGATAAGACTTATGATTATATTCTTCCATAACACAACAAAATGAAGCCAGTTCCTTTTCATCTTGATTTTCTTTCTTGCCCTAATTGCACCATAATTTTCCCCCTTGCTGGTGTCATCATCCTTCCTGTTTCTCCGTCCACTGACTATATCCGATCATTGCTGAAAGGGACATTTACCAAGAAGCAGACGAAGCTGAAGTTCAAGGCCCCCGTGTGTACAGGTCTCTGTCCCAGGGCTCTGGCCAGGGCCCCAGCAATGTGTTTTTGTATAGGCCACGTTTTTGTAAAATTTGGAAAAATAAGACGTTTCGGATGTTTCTTGTCACTTGCATTTGGGGAATACATTTAATTGGGTTTAATGAGACATATTTATGTGTTTTGGTGGCATTTCTGTTTAGATTCAGTTATTGCTAGTTGTCTCGATGTAGGGGACGGCTTCCAGTACATTCGTACAGCCCACCTGGTCTCGTGCCTCAAAGGCCAGGGTGTATCACGCTGGGCAGGTGCAGAGGAGAAACAAGACGCAAATATGTGAAACCAGAGACTGGCCTGTGGGAGTTCTTCCAGCTTCTCCGACATGTAAAACTGCAAGCAGAGGGCTCACGTCTCATTAACACCTGGTCAACGTATTAGCTCTGTCCCAATATACTCTACAATGCAGGGCACACATACAAGTGTGAATTCACCATACATTTATTTTTCCTTTTTAATGGGAATAATGAAAAATAGAATTTATCAGCTTGTGTTTGTGTGGCACAAACCTGTAGCGGGACTATCAATAGTAATGGCATCAATAGCAACTCACATATGAAAGGAACTTAATGGAAATGTTTCTCAATTTGAAGACAATCCCAATATCTCACATGACTTCACCAATGAGTTATGAGCCAAAAGAAACTTTTCTAAACTATCGATAATAGAAAAAAAATTTTGATCAACAGAGTTAGAGAAAAGATTGAGTTATCTTTCCGTTCTCTCTATAGAAGCTTCTATTAATAAAATATTGGTCCTATGAAGAAGTAATCAAGGGGTACACAGCCAAAATGTACACAAAGGGTCGTAGACATTTGTCAGGCAGCTCAGTTTGTAAAATATGGTGTATTTTTTATGCTAGTGGTAGTCGGGTTTCTCGATTTTGTAATTTGTTATAATTTCTCTTCTTGTTCTAAATATTCACTTTTATGCTGAATACTTTATTCTTTTTGTTTAAAAAGAACTCCCAATTCTATAGGCTTCATACCCCACCAAACCTGGGTTCACCCCGGCCCAGCCCGAGTTCTCCTTCACAGTGTTTCTTGACTCTGTGCTCCCTCCACCTGCCACCGTCACCTTTCTTCAGCCTTCATTTCTTTCTGTGTCACCACCGTCTAGGAGGATAAGTGCTCAAGTCCTTGCAACTGCTTCCTTTTCTCCTTACTCAAGTCCATGCTGTTCCCAAATATCAAATTACTCTTATGAGTAACAGATAACAATATTCAGGGCCTGTTAGGTACTGAGTACTCTCTATATATTGTCTTTAATCCCCACGACCACCCTAAGAAGTAGGTTTGACTGCCAGAGCAGAGCTGAGGAAACCAGGACTCGAAATGTTTAAGTAACTCGCCCAGGGCCACAGAGTGATCACCTGCCAGAGGCAGGACTCAAACCCAGTTCCTCCAGGTCTCCATCTGCTTAGAGCGTGTGGCCTCCCTCTTTTCTAAAATGCTCAGCGTCTCTCAGTGCTTCCAGAAGGAAACCTTAACTTTAGCCTTCCACAGTAAGATACTGGCCTTTCCTTCCAGGCAAATGTGTCATCTTGCCTGTGTATATGCCCCACGGTGCAGCCAAATCGAACCCTCAATGGTCCTGGACACCCGTGAATGCGTTTCACATGCCATCTCCAGTCTCCCAAATGCATGTGATGGTGCCTTCTCTTCAGCTCCCAAAGCACGTTGGTTTTGCTCTAAGAGATTATAACACTTTACTTCCTTTCGTATAAAGAATATGGGCACTCGCCTGTCCATTGTTGTAATCATCTCATTTTATAGTTTGCTTATTTCATTTAATATCATACACATTTTCGATAATTCTTTAGTCTTAATAATTTCCGTTTTGTTTTTTGACATATATTATTTATTTAAATACTTCTGTATATTTAGACATTTTTGTTTCAGTTTTTATTTGTGGTTTTATTGTTGTTTGTTACTGTTAAAGTCAGCATTGGAAAGAATATCTTTGGGATACGGATTTCTTTCCTCTATGGAATTATTTCATCAGGATAAACCTTGGAAGTGGTCTTACAAGATCAAAGTGCGTGGGCATTTATGATACCTACAAACCTGTTGCTTTTCAAAGATTTGCGTAATTTACATTGTAATGAGTAGTAGAGGGTTGTACTGATTTCACCTTGCAGCATTAAATGATAGTTAATTTTCTTTTTTTTTGGCCACTAGTAGGTTGTTCCCTTAGAGGTTTTTTTTTTTTTGAGATTGAGTGTCTTTACTGGGGCCAGAAGGAAGAGAAACCAGACTAATTATGTGAATAAAACTGCTTTAAATTTTTGAAATTTGTAAATGAATGGTAGAGGAAGGATTATATGAGAAGAAAAGTTTGAGTGACTTAATACAAATTCTAAATACAATTTGATACACAAATGTATCAAGCCCTTCAAACCCACACAACTATTACCTGACAACCAGACTCAGTTGGCTGATTGGCTGAAAATGTGCGGATGCAAATATTACTGCTACGTCGGATGTGTAATTGGACAGCAACTGCCAATTAAACAAGGCAGCACACTGAAGGGGTCCAGGAGATAATTGATTCTCCGAATCAGAAACTCAATTGGTGAAAATTACGGTACCTGTTGAAGTTCCCTTAAATTATGCTCTAATAGCAATTAGAGACTTCGCCTCATGTTCTATGAAATATTCCCCTTTGCCGATGAAGTACTAAGGGACTGGTAATTTAGGCAAATAAATGATGATTGCCTGATCAAGTTGTTAAATTAATATAAAATGTAATGGTAGTAAATTCTCCAATAAAAGAAAATGGTTTAGTATCTCAAGAGAGAGGTAGCCAAAAATACATTCTGCAAATATTTGGATACATTTTTCATGAGGTCCAGCAGCCCATTCCATTTTGCAGGTTTGCTTGATAGGTTCATAGACCCATCCTTTATCTTTTACTACAGCAATAAGTAATTGTGTCTGTACTATGCCTTTGTCATATCTAATTGCCACTTTATTGTTCCCGAAGGGCAATTGGACTAAGACTTTTAAAAAGCTGAATTTAAAATGACGAAAAAGGATTGGGAGACTGTAGAGCCATCACAGCCTGATGTTATTTCCTACAGTTACATTTCAAGATAAATTACCAACCACCACACATTGTTGAGAGAGTAACTGTGCTTTCCCAAGGTCTAAATTTGAAGAACCACGAGTTCACCCTCGTTTGTGACAGAGCCTGGTCAGATACCTTTTTCCATCCAGCGCTGTCACTGATTTGAAAAATAAAACTATCCCGATGTTGGGCAGGATCGAGGAAGGAAAACGGACTGAAACAGAAATGGTTGCTGCTTCTCTACATACTGGGAGTTCCACTCAATACACAACGTTTGGAGTGTGATAGGATTTCTGGCATCTTAATTGTGGTTCCTGGTTATTTTATAGAAAAGAAGATTATGGCCCAGTCTACGGGCCCTAGAAAGAAGTTTCACTAAAAAGCAAAATTATGAGTACCTACTAAGTGCAAGTCTGAATTCTACCACAGTGATGCGTTCATATAGATGAATAATTTGGCTGCCCTGAACACAAGTTATACTTGAAATTATTCCCAGAACTTTTTAATATATAAATAGAACCTAAAAGTCTAATCCTCTACTGCCACAAAAGTGATGTAAAAATCAAACATGATTTTTGGAGTATTTTTTGACAAAGCAAGCCTATCCAGGATCCTGGGTAGGCACACCTAGGAAGGAGGCTGCATTTTCTGTGTTCAGAACTTACTAAGAGTTAGCGACTCCGAACCTTAATCATTGCAATTCCCGTTGGCCTGCCCCAAGTAAAACACAAAATCGTATTTTAAAGGGGTGAGTAGATGTTTTAAAAATGTTTTCAAAATAAATGTTCTGAATGTCAGTTTGGTTTCTGGGTTAAATTGCCTCTAAATTACCCAGTTCTAAAATCGCATTTCAAAGCTTCGGGAAGCCCTGTCTGGGGCCTGTCTAGACCTCAGAATTGGCCTGGTTTGTTTTAAGGTTTCAACAAGGCCCCGGCCTGCTTGGTTTGCCTAATGCCAGGGAGACACATGTGTGAGACGTGATGCAGATTTCCAAGGTACTGTTGTGGTTTTGTGTTTTTTTTTCATTATACCATGTGTGGAAAAATAATTTAAAATATGATATCATGGTACATTTCTGTAATTGCATCATCCCTCGTCTTTGGATCTCTTAAGTGAGGAAGGGCAAAGCAGTGGATCACAACCAATGAAGAGGGATTGAGACCTAGCTTCTGGTCTGACGCTGTTACTAACCTGCTGTGGGACTTCGGGGAAGTTACTCAACCTCTCTGGGCTTCGTTTCTGAAATGAGGACATTTGAAAAATAAACTCTCTCTAGTCTCTTTGGTTCTACACTTCTATGATATTACAAAAAGGGCTGAGGAGTTTTCTAAATTTTACTGTATGTTTTATGTTTTTACTGGAAAACAAACCAACAATTCAGCACTAATTATATACCAGGCAAATCTGAAACTTCAAATGGACCTAGCAGCTGGGAGTCACAAGTTCATAAACAAAGGTTCATGGAAATGCAGGAGCTCATGCAACTAGGGCACCGAGCCAGTCGGGGTCACGCATCTGTCACAATTGGTGTGACGAAAGATTCAACCTGAACATACACATTTAAAACATAAACACACTTTGGCTATTTCTTTTTTAAAAAATGTTGGAGAGAACTAGAACATTGATCAAATCAATTAGCTCATTCCTAGAGGTTCTGCTTTGCATGCCTTTGACAGGGGGGAACAGTCATGAGTGGGTGTACTTAAGCCCCCGCCGGGCTGGATTGTGTAAGAGTCTGGCGTGTGTGACTCCTACAGTTCTTTAATTACTGCTTCATGTGGCACCTGCCTTGGAGTCGAGCACTGTGGGACTAGGGAGCCAACCTCACACTGAATGGATGGTGTCACTAATGTCTTTTGCGTGAGCCTTTGAACTTGGACAAAGCAAGCGGGTCAGTGAGTGGGGGCTGGAGCACTGGGCATGGTACTGAGCTCTGTTGTTCCAGCCAAAGCCATTTGCACATGAGCTTCGAGCAAGGAAGCTCACAGCACACCACAGTGTGTGACTTCTGGCATCTCCGCCCTCATTTATATGGTTCTTGCTGTGTGAGGAAACACCCTCATCTAAAGAGACATATATTCAGTCTCTTCTTAGGTGAGATGAGAGGAAGTCTTTTCAGGTAACTGAGAAAAACCATTATTTTGTCTCAAATAATACCTGTCCGACAGACTCACGGGCTAATTGTTAAACTCTCTTACAGACTCATTTGGTGATGTGAATCTTCTCTCAAAACACATGCCTGAAAACACATGTCTCATAAGGGAACTGCCTGTAGAATGGAGAAGTGAATAAAATCCGCAAGAACAGTGTTTTGCTTTTTTAAGAGGTTCCATTCATGTAACACACAGCTAACCACTTGAAAGTGTACAATTCAGGGGCATTTTGTGCCCTCACAAGGTTGTACTATCATAACCTCTCTTTAGTTCCAAACCCCTTTTTAAAAAAAAAAATTTAAAAAAATGTCTTTATTGATTTCAGAGAGAGGAAGGGAGAGGGAGAGATAGAAACATCAATGATGAGAGGGTCATTGATCAGCTGCCTCCTGCACACCTCCTGCTGGGGACCAAGCCCGAAACCCAGGCATGTGCCCTGACCAGGAATCGAACCGCAATCTCCTGGATCCTAGGTCGATGCTCAACTGCTGAACAACACTGGCCGGGCTAGTTCCCAAACTTTTCATCGCCCCAAAAGAACCCCCCACACCCAGTAGGTAATACCTCCTCACTGCCCCCACCTCCTGGCTCCCTAATCTACTCTGTGTCTCGGCGGACTTGCCGATTCTGAAAGCGTTGTACGTTCTGAGGTGCTGGTTTTATTTCAGAGCACTCAGCTTCTAAAGGGTAGGAAGGAAAGGAGTGCGGGTGTGCAGAGTTCCCGTGCTCATTAAGCAGTCACCTGTCGGGGCCTCCAGCCTCCGCCCCTGAACTACAGCCACCCCCTGGGGCACAACAGGCAGCGGGCCAGCCGGGGGAAAGAGTGATGCTCCAGGGAAGGGGTGGGGGCTGAAGAGCTGATTTTGGTTGGAATTTGGCCACATCCAAGGGCTAATGAGTGGGGATTATGAACAAGCGAGGAATGTGCCCTGGCTGCCACCAAGCTGTCGGCGCGGTCAGTCTGGCCGCGAGCTCCCCAGCCTCCCTAGACGGGCGCCCTTGCGCTCCGTCCCACATGCCGAACCCGCCCAGCGCCGAGGGGAACCGCACTCGGGGAAGGCCGAGCAGCCTCCCATTCACTCTCTGGCAGGCGGCGCTCCGTCTGCGGGAGCCTGGACACTCCACTCCTGGATCCTAAATCTCCGAGGGAAGTGGCTGGGCTAGGGCGCCAACCTGAAGCTTCAAAAGGCCAAAGAAGCCATCATCTGCACTTCCCCGCCCTCACTCGGACAGCACCAGCCTGCGTGGGGACGGAACCCTGTGCGGGTGCAGAATGAGAAAGGAGATCGGGGGCCAGCAAGGGCAGCCCTGTGAATGGTTTTACATACCTGGGAACTCCAGGAACGCTAGGCTGGAAATGGAAAAGGAAACTAATAAAAAAAAGGGAAAAGAGGTCCTTTTTCCCTTCAGGCATTTTTCTTCAGGGAGTGAAGTCTCCAAATACCTGCCTGGGTTCCAGGGTTACTTAAGAAATCTTAATAACTCCCCGTTTCCTTAGCCATCTCCCCCTCGGGTGAAGCTCCAAGTCGCACTGCATAGAGAAATGCATGCGTTTCATCCAAAACCTGTGGTTTTTCATAGGTGAGCTCTCTCTTTTTTAAAAATATGTTTTCACTGATTTCTAGAGAAGAAGTGAGAGGAAGGGAGAGGGAGAGAGAAACATCTATCGGCTGCTTCCTGCATGCCCCTACTGGGGATCGAGCCTGCCCTAACTGGGAATCTAACCAGTAACCTCTAGGTGTGGGGTGGATGCTCAACCACTGAGCAACACCGGCCAGTCACGCTCTTTTTTTACTCACATAAAGCAGCATTGTACATAAAAAATTTTAATTTCCAGGCTATGATTTTTTTAAAAGTAACTTGCCTTCCCCCTAAAGTTCTGCCCAAGTAATACAATGAATGAAAACTCTATTCTTTGCCATCTAGGTGTGATAATTTAACAGTGGGGATTCACCAAAATTTGCTCTATTGCATGGGGCATAAACATTGTTTTAAGAGAAAAAGGAAAGGTACAAGCAAATGGGGATGTAGTTTGTTTTCTTGCTTTTGCATTGGAAGAGGAGTATTTTGCATTTTCTCAAAGTCTAGAAATAAGTGGCCAGATTGGCCTCATCAGTGAGCCAAAGCCAAAGGTAGTGTTGCTAGAATATGCACTTGGCCAGAAGTGAAAGAAAACCATTTTGTGCAGCATTTTCACTGCTCTGGTGAGAACAACACACATGTGCGTGTGTGAAGTGCACGATAAGAACCATATAATTTTGGTGATTCTGCATATAAGTTGAGTGCTCTTATATTTTCATTTAAAACTGGCATTGCACAACATACAGATGAGCAGTAAAGTTAATTCTAATAATTTTAAAAATTAAAATTTCTCTTTGATTCAGCAAATAAAAACATACCACAATAAGTCAAGAGATCCAGAAAGAAAAGGAAAAAGCTTTATAACTTAATAACTTTAGTTCCCCCTGCTTTGTGAGCAAGGGCCTCACAAATTATGTACCTGGCCCAGGGGATGGTGTGACTCTAAGTTCCTTGATAAGACAATTCCTTCTTTTTTCTTAATAATTTTCCTTAATACCAAATACCATATTTCTCCTCCAAAGCACTCTATCCTGCTGTATTTCCATGAGATAGGCCCATTTTCCAAATGAGAACAGTTAAGTTCCCAGGAGTGGCTTGACCTTGGTGTCCCCTCCCTGGGCAGGTGCAAGGCTGAGAGCTCACGTACATATGCTCCTTCCGGGGAGCTTGGCTGGTTCCTATGAATCTCATGTTCAAGTTCGTTGTTTTATAATCCATTAAAAAATTTCTTATAAAAATCTTTAAAAGAACATTCATAATGTAAATTTTTAAAAAGTTAAAATCATTTTGGTGACTTTTTCTCAAAGGCCTAAAAACCACAATTGGACGTTACCATAATTTGGGGTGTCACTTGTCACACCTGGCATTTGTTTTCGTGTTTGTAACAAGTTTGCTAATCTCAGAGGTATAACACTTTTTTATAACTGTACATGAAAGCTGTTCCCAGGGTTTGCTTTGTTAATCTTCTCTTCTGCCATTAATTTATTGGTTTATACTACATATTTTACAAAATCCAACCGTTGAAAAACAAGCCTTGGTAATTTAGTTCCATATATACTTTAAAACTTAAGAAATGGCTAGATGTGTTTCATTTATATTCTTTATTATTCATTTGACTTCCAAAGTATATAGGCATGGAAATTGCCTGTCAGTTTTACTACTGAAAGCTCCAGCTACTCTTACTTAAGATTAAAGTCATTCTTTTTATAATCACTCACTTTCCTGCAAGAAAATCTCTGTGTGGGGGGAAATTGTCAGTGGAGAGGGATTCTATGTGGACTTCCAACCCTTTATCCTAGATTATAGTAGGATGTTAAGTCAGGAAATGACATATCGGGCAGGAATCAGTTGTGCTCCCTCCCAAGTCTATTTTAAAGCACTTTCCATTTTAAATATAGCAATAAAATACCAGCCCCGAAATGTCTGATAAGGATAAAAAGCAATAGATCCAAATCCAATCTAAATCTGACACCGCCAGGAACAAGAACTCACACTGGTAAGTCAGGACTCATTTATGGGGCCATAAATGGGTGGGCCAGCTATAATTTGGGTATTAAACTTGTAAAATATATTGATGGTATGTAAGAGCTAAATAAATAATTTACTACAAGAAAATTGGAAATCTTTACGTGGTACTTAATTGACCAGCGGGTCTCCCAGATTCCTGATGGTTCCTTGCTCTGCATTTGTGTTTTTCACAGGCTAGATTTTTCTTCTCGCTTCAGTTTAATTTCCCTCTGCAGTGAATGATCACAAGTTAGTGCATTTCTGAAAACACACGGTTTCCATTTAAAATCCTGCCAATCCATTAAATGCCTTTGACAATTTCATTTACCTTTTAGGGGGATAAGTGGCCCACATACTCTGTTCTGGGATTAGACAAATTTCTTTCTGGCTCCCCAAAAGCCTCTTCATTTCCACATCTCAATCCCTGTTCTGAGCACAGAACAGGAGGGGTTTCAATGAGATGCTTTAAAGAAGTCACTGCATCCTTTTGTTTGGTATTTTGGGAATCTGCTTAATGGGGAGAAAATGACGCTGGAAAGCTCTGTAACTGATTCTCCGCACATCTGTGAGAGGCTAAGTACGGGTGAGAAGGGAAATGGGAAATGAGAAAGAAATGAGAAAAACTCCAACTAAGCCACTGTTATTTGTGCACATGTATCCAGAAAAACAAGTAGATTTCTTGGGCACATTACAAACTTATTTACCCTAAGAGCAAGCTTATCTCATATGTACATAATAACAGCATGCTTCAAAGGGCTTTGTATCTGTCTATTCAACCCTAGCGATATCCTCCATAGTAAACAGGATAGGTATGATATCTAGTTTTACCAGATGGGAAAACTGGGGTTTAGGGAAATTGGGATGTACAAAGTAATTTGACAAGGCTGGAGCCTAGAACCCTGTTCTTCCAGATCCCAAATTGGCACCAGTGTCAAGGGTGATTGTTTGCTTTCAGCTCCAATCAACAGAAAGGCCAATTCAAACAATCTTAAACAATTAAGGGTTGCATTGGCTCACACAATGGGAAGGCCAGAGGGGGTGGGCTTCAGGCTTGGTTCCATCCAAGTTTTGACTTTCTTTGCAGTTCTTTCTTCTCTGTGCTCTTCACTTTGGCTTATGGACGGCTTTTCTCATGGCTAAAAATGGTGGTCAATAGCAACTAGGGCAGGCAGACAAGGGAGTCTGATTTCCCCATTGTTATTTCTTAAAAGCAATAACTGACTTTCCTAGAAATTTCCAGAAACATTATTTTCTTCTCCAGAATTGGAGCACATGGCATCTTCTGTCAATGGTGGAGCAAGGGCAGTTGGAGTTACTGTGATTGGCTCAGTCTAATCAAAGCCGATCCTGAGCCATGTGGAATATTCAGGGGCATGGAACATACCTGAACAAAAGCAGAGTTTCCATAGGAAGGAAGAAGCGGGGATGGATAGTGAGCAGATGAGCAACAGAATCCTGTGGTTTTGGTAGCCAACAAATTTGAGAAAATCTGTGTTTGCCATGGAATAGGGCAGCAGAAAGAGACTATTTGGGGCACTAACCAAAAACTAAATTCTATTGTTTTACTGTCCCTTATGTTTTTCCTAATTTTATTTCCCTGGCAGCACCCCTGTCATCCCACGTGGCTTCTGCCTGTCCGTGTCAAGACCTGGGATTTCTCACAGGCACAAAGACTGTGCATCACTCCAAGGAAACCTAGTGGTTTGGCAAAAGCATCCAGTCCCCCCGAGGCCCTAACTTAATTCTATGCTAGATCCCATTTTAGAAGGAAAAACACACAGGGACGTTAGTAATAGAGCATCCCATGCAATTCCAAGAGGCAAAGCAGGTAAGAGATCATAGTTTTCTCTGTAGTGAGGCCTGGCAGTCCAGAATATCCAAAAATATCTTGAAAGGTAGTTTTTCAGCAGTGTGTTTTTCTTATACGAAACTACTACCCCATTCGAAAGAGTAGAGCCATCTAGCTCACATAATCCCATCTCTCCTCCCTCATAATGACCTTATTGAACAGTGCATACTATGGAGCTTTTACTTTTTTGTCTGGAAGAATCCCTGGTCTCACTCAGGAGGATCACTTTGTAAGAAATGTCTAATAACCATGCTGTACACCTGAAACTAATACAGTATCGAATGTCAACTGTAATGGAAAATTTAAAAAAATTTTTTTTAAAAAAGAACACCAATCTAGAAAGTTTAAATAATCAAACAAATAAAACAACTCAAGGGGTGAAGGGAGGCAACACTGATTAGCTATGAAACCAGACTGTGTCCTACACACCCAGCTGATGTACCAGAGCCCGAAGCAGAGGGAACAGTGTTGAGAATGGCGCTCGTTGGCTATGAAGAGGCGGAGCAAGCCCCGGGAGGCTTTGATAACAGCCAGTGTTTCCAGTGGAAGAGTCACTGAGGAAAGGGAAAGGACTTTCTCTATAGGCATTGGAGCCCAGGTTGGTAATAAGTAGCTAAGAACACAACTCTAAACCACAAACTATGCCTTTTTAAGAGTCCTGAGGCTCTGTTACTCACATGTGACTTACAGAACTGCTGACATAATTCACAGAGCCCGGTACAAAATGAAAATGTGGCTCCTTGTTGAAAAGTACGAAGAATGATAAGAGTGACAGCAGAGCATTAAATCAAGCATGGAACCTTTTTAAATGTGGGACCCTCTGCGGCTATACAGGTCTCAGGTCCATGAAGCTGACTCTGAGGACTATACTCTTTAAAGTGACAGAACAAATTTTCTATCCCTATTTATTGTATATATTTCTTCTATTTAAATAGTGCTTTTCTGCCCAGTTGGCATGGCTCAGTGGTTGAGCCATGAACTAGGAGATCTATGAACTAGGAGATCATGGTTCAATTCTCAGTCAGGGCACATGCCTGCGTGTGGGCTCAAACCCCGGTAGGGGGCGTGCAGGTGGCAGCTGATCAATGACTCTCATCATTGATGTTTCTGTCTCTCTCTCCTTCTTCCTTCCTCTCAATAAAAACATAAAAGAAAAAATAGTGCTTTTCTTTCAAAGGCTCTTTTCTTTCACTAAAGGCTTAGACCATGAAAAACTAAATTGTTTGGCTACTACTAATTGTTTTAATTGGAGAGGCAGGACCTAGAGGGAGATTTAAGAGAAACCAAGAACACATACGTAAAATTGTTAATTGTTTTTGGTTTGCTAGAGTCAAACCTTGTTTTAATTCCTGAGTGGTCCTAGGTGAAGCACTTAAGTCTCAAAATCTTAGTCTCATTTTCTGCAAAATGGAGCAAATTCTAGTACCTACCTTATTGGGCTGCTGTAGGGATTAAATGCAATATTGAATGTAAAAAGTTTAGCATAATAACTGGCTCATAATAACTGCTCAATAAATAGAGGGAGTTGTAGCTGTCATAGTAATTATTCCCAGTTCCCAGGGAAAAGAAATGATTGAGGACAGGGAATCCTCCAAGGATGGTTTAGAGCTAGCAGGCTCATGCTGTGTTGTCTTTTTCTGAGTGAGCCTAGTTACCACTAGAAATATTTTACTTTATTTTTTTTCTATAATGTGCTCTTATTTGTAGAATATTTCAGAAAAAAAAATTTTTAAATGACATTTAATTCTGGGTTAATCATTCAGAGGCAACTGTGAGTACTTAATATATTTTCTTCAAATTTTTTATTGCATATATATGAATAAAAATTGGACCTTAGTATATCTACAGTTTTATATCCTGCCTTTTGCCTCTGCTTACCGTGAATATTCCCTCTTAACATTGTATTACCTCGTTTCATTAAATGGTCTTCAAACATTTTTTATCACAGCTTAATTCTATATTGGGCAGCTGTTCCATAATTTGTTTCCCCATCTCTTAGACTTTTAAGTTGTTTCCAGTTTTTCACTATTCTAAATTACACTGCTAGGAATGACCTTGTACACTTATCCCTGACCACCTCCCTGATGTTCCGCCTCAGAGAAGAGTTCTCTCATAGAAAAGTGCAAGGAGCAGGAACAAACTGGAGCAGGAACATCATGACAATTAGAATAAGCCTATAATATTTTTGCTCCATATGATTTAGAACTGAAATTTTATGTCATCTAATTATTTGACGAATTACAAATGAACTACTTAGGCCTATTACCTTTTTAGTCTTTATGTGATCAGGTCTTACAGTTGCTGCTAGCAAAGCACTCGATGGAGGGGTGCAGTGCCACCACAGGCTTGTGTCAACTAGATCCCAAGTCAAATCCACATGGCCTCACATTGGTTGTATGACCCTGGCCATTAATGGTTTTGTATCTCAATTTTGCGTCTTTAGAATGGGGATAATATCTTCCAAGGAAGGCTATGTGAGAAGTAAATGAGATAGTCTAAGTGGTGTCAGGCCTATTTTATGCCTCGTATCCCTTTCACCCTGAGTGAGTAATGTCAAGGAACAAAGTTCACTGTGATTACAATTCCTGTCTTACAGAAGGCTGGGCTGGGACAGACCACTGTTCTCACAGGAAAGATCCTCATGTGACTGTGTGTGTATACTTCTCTCTCTCTGTCTCCAAGTCTCTCCCTGGCTCACCCTCTCTGTCTGTCTCTCTCACACACCACACACTCACACACCCCTTAGTCTCAGCAAGTTGTTGTGTTCCATGGAGGTATACATTAGTTTATTACTTTCAACTGATTTTCATTTTACAACACATGGTTGTAACCACAAGTATGGCTACAACAACTAATTGGAAGATTGGTGGCAATCAATGAAAAGTTTAAATTAAAGAATGTGTTCCCTTTAAGTGCAAATATATTACTTTTAAGCATATTTTATGACTGGAATTAGAAAGCAGGGTTCCTGCTGGGCCAGCCTGAATCTACAGACTCATTCACTGTGATTAAAGCAGTGGCTCATGGCTACAGCCAGAAGGCACAAGTCCTTAAAGCAGGTCTTCCTTCTAAGTAGACGGGAGGCTCTGTTGCTCTTTAACTAAATGCCACCTATCACCTTGGCAAAGAATTACAATGACTGCAATGCTGGTAAGGGGAAGCAGGCATTCCATATTCTACTGGTGCACTGCCAATTGAGACTGTCATCTGAAGGGCATCAAATCCACTGTGTATCTTCAGTGAAGATACTTACAGATGCAAGTGGTAAAAAATCTAGACAAAAATGACTTAAAGAAGAAAATTTATTATCTCACATAATATGGTGTCCAGAGGAGAGAGCTCCAGGGTTCGCTGAGTGGCTCAGCGGTCATCAGGGTCCAATGTTCTTTCTGTCTTTCTGCTCTGCCATCCCCAACATGTTGGGTTGTCCTCATGATTAATTCCTCATGGTCACAGGATGGCTGCAGCAGCTCCAAATATCACAGACTCATTCAACAATGTATGTAAGGCTGGAAGAAAGAAAGTCCCTTTTTTATGTCTCTGCTTAATTGGAAGAAAACTTTCCAGAAGCCCATCTGTCTGCCTCATTCTGAAAATTTTCATTACATAGCTCATTGGCTAGAATCGTGTCACATGCCTATTCCAAACCCTATCATTGTTCTGGAGAATGAAATTACATGGGTGGCTTGGGGCTGGAGAGAGATGTGGCATCCTCTGGAGCCCAGACTCTGTCAATATCTGAATCAGATGTGAGTTCACTTAACAAGGAAGAAGTTAGTGAATTCTCACTGTCTAAGCATCAATAGAGTCTGCCATCTTCTCTAAGGCAGTGCTTTCCAGGGATTTCCATAACATACCACACATAGAAAATCCTAATACTTGCATGGCACACTGGCATAAATTGGAGGGGACAGGGGAGCTTATATAAGGCTCAGTGAAAATAATCACTACTTTTTCTCTGTTACATAATTATGAGAGGAAAATAAAATATTAACATTGGATTTGTATAAACTTCCAAATAAAATCTATTTAAAGTTTTTTTAAATGTTTTTATTGATTTTTTAGATAGAGGAAGAGAAAGAAACATCGCTCAGCTGCCTCCTGCATGTGGAGGGCATGTGGAGATCAGCTGCCTCCCGCACACCCCTCACCAGGAATCGGGTGACCTCTCAGTGCAGGGGACAACGCTCAATCAACTAAGCCACAGGCCTGGGCCTTTTTTAAGTGTTAAGGTGAGGAACTTGAGCTCTCTTCTACAGACGTATATTTTTCTATTTCTGGTTTTATGTTCGAAATGGCTACATTCAACAAGACTTTTAACAATGATCTCGTCAAACTCTTTTGGTCACCAGAGAAAGACTATTCTCAAAGTAGGTAATAAAAAAAAAAATTAAAACTATTTTTACAACCATTCAGAAATTTTCGAAAGTTGCCAATCTACTTAAAAATTTAACGGGTCTTCCTTTTCTTTCACTGACAAATATAATATTGAAATTTCTTTTATTAATCTATTTGAGTTTTAAATTCATTTCAACATTTTCATAGCAAGTCTTTCAAAATAACAACAAAGTTCCCATGTGCACATGCAGTGTTATAGTGGACATGGGTGCCCTGCCCAGAAGCTGCTAAAAGGGCCCTACCAGTGTGGCTCAGTTGGCTGGAGCATTGTCCAGCACATGGAAAGGTTGCAGCACATAACCAGGTTTCAGGTTGGATCCCTGGGCAGGGCACGTACAGGAGGTAAATGACTGATATTTCTCTCTCACATAGATATTTTTCTCTCTCTCCCCCTTTCTTTCTCTCTAAAATCAATGAAAACATATCATCAGGTGAGGATTAAAAAATAAAAATAGAAGCTGCTAAAAGGGCACATTATCTGCAAACAGACAGAGAGGTGTGTATGGTGTATGCGAAGAAAATGGTTCCCAGTTGTACCGTGTTGGTGAGAATGTAAATTGGTACAGCAATTATGGAAAACAGTATGGATTTGATTTGTGGTTGTTAAAAACAAAATTCAACTGAATAAATTTTAAAGACCTTATTGGATTTACTGAGTGATTCATGAGTAGGACAGCATCCAATCTAGCAGATAGAGAGGAGCTTTGATGAGCTGTACAAGGCAAGAGATTTTATAGGCAGAAGGGAGCAGCAGAAACAAGGAAGTTGTACTGGGCAAAAATGTGAGTTATTGCAAGGTTATTTTTCTTACAGGGGGTGGCAGGGGTCTATCAGGCAGATAGATTACCTAACTAATACTGATCAGGCAATTTCTGACTTATTGGATTAAAAGTGCATTTCTGTGAGAGTTGAAACTACAATTAAATCTCAGTTTGGCGATGTGGGGACTTAGCACAAATGACTCCATTTGGGGCTTATTGTCTTGTTTTTAACATGGTGAGACTGAGACTTGAACCTAAGTATTTTGTCTCTAATTACTGTCCTCTTCTTGCCCCCAAACAAGGCCTTCTTGTCATTTCACATTACCCATCATCAGCAGATCAGGGTCAATCTCATTCCTACAGACTAATGACAGACCTTTCTGAAACTTGCTTTGTCTAAGAAAACTATTGTTATGTTGATGAAGATCCTTGCTCTTGGAAAATTCCTTATTTGGACTAGCCCCTTTGTCATTAAACCCATTTTCTTCTCCCCTGCTTTTCTGGTAAAAAGTGGGGGTTAATAGTAACAATAGCTAAATTTATTGAGTATTACTATGTTCCAGGCTTACTTACATGTCTGTTATTATTTAACCCTCACCCCAAAAAGTACATTTTCATAGCAAGTATTTCAAAATAACAACAAAGTTGCCATGTGTACATGCAGTGTTAGAGCAGACATCAGTGCCTAGCCCCATTTTATAGATAAGGAATACTGAGGCACAAGGTCTTAAGTAACAGGCCCAAGATAAAATGACTAATAGTTAAGCAGGGATTTCAGCCCAGGAGGTTTGATTCAAGAATCTGTGTGTAACTCCAATACCGCGTTCACTTAAAATAAGGGATCCCTGATAACCTTTCTTTTTATTTGGCATAATTCCTTTATTCTCTCTCCAAATAAATCCAGATGCTTTTGAAGTCTTTCCCAGGTCTTACTGTTCAGCTCATCTTCCCCCCCCTCCCCCCCTCTCTCATTAGTTGCACTCCAGCCATAAACACATTCGGGAGCCTGTTTCTATGTTGTTTGACTCCTTGGTTATTTCTTCCCCCGTGCAGAACTGTTATACCTAATATGGGGGTAGATCTCCTTCAGGAAGTTTTTCTATGTCCTGCTTCTCCGAGACCAGCAGGAATTCCTTCCTACACTCTGCTTATATTCCATCTAGGCAACCCACTTCTACTCAGAAGTTTATATTACATTAAGACTCAGCCAAGTGTTATTTGTGAGGCTGCTATAAAATTTCTGAATATAATAAGTAAAAAGATTTTCTGTTAGTTTGAATAATTTTCAGGTTTATTTATGTGGACTAATAAAAATAGAATAGCATCAAATTAAAGTCAAAACAGTCAACTGACCCTGTTTCAAAGGCTTGGCATTCAGGGACATTGAAAGGAGGGGAACTGGGCCCTGGCCATAATGCTAAGCAAAGGTGTTCTCATCTTATTCCTAAAAACCCAGAGCAATTCCGGGCACAAGACTGGGAAACAGAAATGGGATGGCCTGCCGTTCCTTTGGTCTGAAACTTCTTCCTAATTGCTTCTGACCATCCCTGGCTATTATTGTCTGACGTCCCCGTAGACATGGCCTCCTCTCTGGGGAGACTTTACTGGTGCCTCCAGCTTGTGTTAGGTGTCCCCCTCATGCCTCTCCCAGTCCTGTACTGTCCCATTCTGCCACCTGGCATTGTTCCATCCTCCCCAGGATGGCAGGTCCCTGTGGGCAATGATCTTGCCTTGCCTTTCAGTGGGTCCTTGTCCTACCTGGTACAGGGGCTTATTCACAGATGCTCGATAAATATTTAGCAAATGAGTGAGTGAGACCCTATTAGTGGAGACACTTTTGTTTGTTTCATTTCTATGAAAAGGCAACCCTGTTTTCCCGTGTTGGTGAACATCATTAGATGTTTTTCCTCCTGACTTCTTTAATTACATGGATTGTGAAAAACCACAAAATACTATTAAAAATGAACTGGTTCAGAACATCCCTCCCAATTATTAGCAGCTCGAAACGATTCTACAAAGCATTTCTGTGGTGCTCTCCCTCCCTCACTGATGTTTCCGCAGCCAGAGCCCAGAAAGACCATCTAAGAGGGGAAAAAAATCAGTGTGCTAGGGGGCTGCGTCTTTTAAGCCAGGTTCCCAGCCAGGCCTTTTCCTTCCACTGTTTCCCAGAGATCAAGCCGGTGGCTGCTTCCTGCCCCCTGCCGAGCTGGACCCGGGGGTTGATGGTTTTACTGTCCTTCGGTAATCATGCAGATTAACAGCTGCGTGCTCAGTAGCTCGGGGCCTCCCTTAAATTGAGAGGGCTGGAGACACACATTCCAGGAGCGGTTGGAAACATCTCTGCCTGGGTTCCTTATTATGAGAATTTGGCTGTGGCTCTGGGCTAGACCAGGACTAAAGCAATGGTTTTGATGTCTTTTGTTTCACGCAGCCCATAAAAAAGTAGCCTTGCCCCCGTCCACACTTGCTCTGGGCAGACAGACCCTCCACCAGGACTGCCCGTAACTTTCCCTCTCACTGCCCTTGCTGTTACCTGCAAGGGGACAGCTTGCATATCCTGTTTCATTTGCTGGTGGCAGGTAGCGCCCCCCTGGTGCCCGCCCCCACCCACTGGCTTTGAGACCCCGAGTCCGGAAGCTAACACATGCTATGCTGTCTCCATTTGGTGCGGAGCTCATCAGCCTCCCCGCCATGAAGTGGCTGCAGCAGAATTTTGTAATACCCTTTTCTGCCTTGGAGGTGATTTTAGGGAATCTGTGGAAATCTTAATCTCCTGCTGGATGGGAACAGCCGGGTACCAGAAGCCTTGCAGTTGTTGGGGTATTTCATTCTCTTTCATTCTGATTAAGCCCATAGTCCAAACCTGAAGGACAAGTGGATTTTAAATTAGTTCTTAGGGTCCAAAAACTCTGGCTACCAGCACAAAGAGGTTAATGGGCATGGAGGCATTTTCACTTCTGTCTCAGTTTTACAGCTTCGAATCCTTATGTGAGCCTATGGACTTCTCTGTGACTAGAGATGTTAGAGAACTAAGCCCATGAATAACAGAAATAGTTGAAGGAAACAAAGGTGACCTGTTTCTACTTTTCCTAGTCCAGGCAAGCCTGCCCTAGGGAGGGTAGGGTATATGTGAAGTGTCTGGGGCCAGGGGAGAATCAAGGGCAGGATGATGAAAGCCATTGTGAGGGTGCAGAAGGAGCTGCCCAAAGGTGTGCCTCTGTGGTACGTGGATTGGTTTGAGCTCAAGGCAATTTTAGCTCCAGCTCAAGAGAAGCTTGTGCCCCTCCTTTTAACTACCTAAGAACCTGAATTTAGGGCATTGCCTATAATAAGATATTACCAGCCACAATCTCTTTTTGAACCACCAGTACGCCAGGGCAAACTTTTATTTATGTTTAGCAAACTAAACATCTGCTTTTCTTACCATCCTGCAATAACCCTCTGAAGCCCCCAAGGTGCATCGTCTCATCCCTAGCTCAGGATGCCTTATATATCACCCTTTCTATCTCTGAACCTGTCCTGCATGTGGGGTCTCTGACTCTCTCAGGTATGTGGGATTCCCGTACATATGTGGGTATTAAATTTGGTTAGTTTCTCTAGCTCATCTGTCCCATGTCTATTTGATTATTAGGCCAGCCAGAAGAACATTGAGGGTAGAGGAAATTTCGTTCCTTCCCCACACCTTTCTCCCCATTCTGATGTATTCACCCAGATGGATGTTTCTGTTGCTTTTTTCCTTTTTAAAAAATTTTATGAATAGTGGATATTTGTTAAATGAAGAAAAAGTCCTTTGGGCAGTATGCAATAATTCATTCAGTATCAGAATGGGGTAGATGGGTCCTTCAAAGCAAAACCTGGGCTAACTTCTCTGTGTTATATTAGAAAGCAAAGTCTCTGTGTGTTGCTGAGGGGCTGGTGGCATGTGAGCTGGTCAGTGGGTTGTTGGGAGGTGGTCAAGTGCATTAGTGGGGCCCCTGTCTTGGGATATGGTGATAGGGGATCTGGTGTCCAGCTGCCCCTCCTCTGCACATAACACCAGGGACAGGATTGTGTGGCTCAGTCAGCTCTGCACCAGTATCAGCAAGCTCGTGGTCAGGTCAGGCTTCATCAATGGCCAGAGTGGGGGGAGATGAAAACATTCTTCGCACATGACCCTTTTGTTGATGATACTCTTTTGGCCATTTCTACAGGTAGTCACAACATAGGAATTAGGAACAAGCTGTTTGATCTGGGCAATTAGCTTAACCTTTGTAAACCTTAGTTTGCTCAACGTTTGTCACCCTCACCTCTCCCTACCCCCGCCCCCAACCTGCAACCTCACAGTGATTTCTTATTCTTGCATCTCTTCCCAGATACGTACTACTAACTCTTCTAAACACTGAATTTCTCAGTAAACCAAACATAGGTGTATAGTTTAAAAGATAATTAATTGGAAGCCCTCAGCTGCTGGGGAGTCCTTGCCCCAAATCGATCCCCCAACACGCCGAGAATCTCCTGACCTCCACAGTTTCCATCCCAGACCCCCTGAAGAAGGGCAGGGGCTTAGGGAGCCCTACCTTGTCATGTACCATCAATAAAATTCACTGTATCCAAAAAAACAAACAAAAAAAGGAAAGTATTGGTGTGGATTAGGGAGCCAGGCCCACCAACCAGTCCCCAAAGCTGTTACTGTCTTCACACCAGCGCCAGAAAACAAGCCATTTGATCCCTTTCAGCAAAAGAAAAAAATAATGCATTAAATTCTGTAACCAAGAACATTTATGAGCCATCTGACCCCAAATCACAAAACCCATTGAAAACGATGTTTAAATCTCAGCACCCTAATATTCAGCCAACACCAGTGGGAATATAGCTCAGAGATTGTGTTCCATCCTTGACCCGAGCTTTTATTTTTCTCTTAAATGTGATCTTGATAAATGATTTCTCAAGTACCTTTCTCCTTTCTTTGTTGCCTGTTACCTAGAAACTTGATTTGTAATACTGATTTGCAACTTGACCAGATGGGATGGGGGAGGAGGGACCTACAGCCTCAGAAGACCCCCCCCTGCCCCCATCCCAGGGGCCAGAGAGAGGGGAGCTCTGAGTGGGGCTTTGCTGAGCGCTACTCAAGGTAAGGATGTTGTGGGTGGTATTCCCAGTCCCTAACTGGGTGAATTATCCCAGTGTACCTTAGGCAGCACGTTTCTAATGCAAAAAAGTGGTGTTTGCTCTGCAGGGTTGCAGGGTTAACACTCACAAGGCTGACTTCCCTGCTCCCAGGCAGAAGGCAACCCATGAGCTCTGTACACATCAATAGTAAACAAATAGAAATGCCTTTAAATAAGCATCTAAGAGACCTCTTAACTTCTTCATAGAGGATGGATTTTTGCCCTAGTGATAAAACCCCATTGTATTTTTTATTGTCTTTGTTTCCACAACATTATCATCTCCTCTATCATCTCTCCTCTCTTGCATTCCTACCTCCAGTCCTTCCAGCTGGGCAGCCTTAGATTAAATGGTGGTGTAGGCAAGGCTTGCCCATGCCAGCTCCAATACCCTGTTTGTGCTGCTCTCAACCCCAGTGCCAGGAGACACCCTCAGCAACCTGCTCTCCAGTGGGCAGCAGAGCACAAGCCCAGAGTGAGCCATGAGCTTTCACTGTGACTTCTGTCATTTACTACAAAGTGGCCAAAAAACAACCCATCTGTGCTGGTTTCCCCATACACGTAAAGGGGTAATAACCCTCACGCTATCAGTAAGATGTCCTCAGCAACAAATAACAAAAAGCCAAGTCAAAGTGTCCTCAACAATCAGAGTATTTCCTGACTCCCAGACAGGAAGCCCAGTGTAGGCAGGAGGTAGCCCAGTAGCTCTGGTTTCCTGTCCCAGCATCTCCTGTCTCCTCAAGTCACCACACCCTTGGGTTACGAGGGAATCAGGGCTATCAATTCCCTACCTGACACTGGTGCACAGAGCACACAAAGTACAGGGACAGGGTGCTTTCTGGAAGTTTTCCTGGAAGAGTAAGGTAAACAAGAAATGGCCCAGCTGCCCCAGAACCTCAATTCAACTTCCTGAATTTCAGTAGCCTGCACTGAGTCGCTTCCCTACCCTGAACCCTTCACCAGCAAGAGGGGCAGGTAGGCTTCCCTGAGGACACAGGGGCTGAAAGGGGAAGGGGAAGTACCGGAACAAAATGCTGACCTCCCATTAGAAAGGGGAGGGGGAGCCTTAGCCAGTTGCTCAGTGGTTAGAGGGTTGGCCTGTGGACTGAAGGGTTCCGGGTTTGATTCCGGCCAAGGGCACGTACCTCGGTTGCAGGCTTGATCCTGACCCTGGTCAGGGTGTGTGCAGGAGGCAACCAATCAATGTGTCTCTTTCACATCGATGTTTCTCTCCACTCCCGCTTCCTTCCACTTTCTCTGAAAAGCAATGGGAAAAATATCCTCAGGTGAGGTTAAAAATAACAACAAAAATAAATAAATAAATAAATAAATAAATAAATAAATAAATAAATAAATAAATAAAAGAGAAAGGGCGGGGAGAGGGACGCTGGAGCAGCATCTGATACTGTCCACTCCATATGCATCTGGGTCATCTGAGATCTAAAATGAAAGGGAGAAAAGGGAGGAAAACAGTTCGGAGCCTGAAAACATTAAATTAACATCAAGGGCAGTTACAAAGTTAGTCCTGCCAAGCTTTAGTTGATTTCATTTAAGGGAACATCAATCCTGACGGGAGGTTTTGACCTACAAAGGTTCCAGCCTCTAATGGTGAGATTTAGGGCTCTACAGTCACTGGCATACACTTGGGGTAGGAGGTGGACTTCCAGTGCCTGGCTATCATGGCTTGCATCAGGACATATGGTCAGCCCTGCTCCCCTGGGCACTCAGGAGCGCGTCCACACCACAGCATAGGAACTGCAATGGCTGTGCCTTCTGTGGGGTAACTAGTGTCATCGGATGATGCTCCACTCAGGAAAGGCAGCTGCTAATGTGCTCAGTTAACTCCCAGAGCTGGAGAGGCACCTTGAGGTTGAAATTTTAAAACTTGTCCAGAGACGACAGACTGTCACCTTGGGTTCTCTTGGAGGGAAGGATGCAGAGGAAGTCAGTGTTCACTCCTCTCGGTGGGTGGTATTCTTCCAGAAACCACAGATTGGTGCCCCCACCCCCGAAGTTTCTGGTACAGGAGGTCTGCAGTAATTTGCATCTTGAACAAGTTTCCAGGTGACACTGATACAGCAGGTCCAGGCACCACACTTTGGGAACCGCTGTCTTAGGGGACGGATGAAGGAATGTCTTTTACAGTAAAGAGAAACCAGCAGCTGCTGGTTTCCTTCCTACTCAGCTGGCTTCCTTCCTACTCTGGCTTCCTTCATTTATTCTCAGTACACTCCCCCATTCATTGAAGGGTCCTGGGTGATTCATTCGTGGAAGGAACCAATTTTTGCCCCATAGGCTGGAGCTCCTTGTGGGTGAGGGTTAGGGTTTGAAGTGTGTCAGCTATGAGGAGCTCAAGGTTTTCCCCCATGCTGTCTGTAATGTACAAGAGAAGAACCAAGCTCCCAGAGGTGCTGCCCTCTTCACACTGGGTACTCAACACCCGGAAGCACAGGGAAGTCCCAAGCAGAAACCCAAACAGTAGCTCTGGACGACTTTTAACTAATGGGCACTTGTAAATCTAACAGGATTTCCCACCAGTGTGAATGCCTTGGGTAGAATGCTCATTAAACTGTCAGCTGGCAGAGAGGTGTTGCTCCTGGGAAGTGGGCCACAGCATCCTGGGGGGAGAGGGGGGAAGGAGGCCTCCTCCAGGCCACCAGGGTCCTCCCTGCCCCCAATCACTCACCACCCACTGTGGACTCAAACCCTATTTCCAAAGCCTTTTAGAGGATTTAAAAACTGTCCTCCAGCTCTACCAGGAAATTATTTATTTTTCCCAATCCAAAATATGTATTTCTTTAAAATCTGCTGTTCCCTTTTGTAGAAAGTCTCTTTTGTGGAAACTGGGAATGGCTAGCCACTGTCCATGGTAGACAAATTCTCAGTCTACTTAAGGTCCCTTGTAAAATCACTCCTGAGTCTTTATTTCCTCTTTTTGTTTCAACATTTTAAAATGCCACATTTATTATTACTCAAGTAACACTTGCACACAGTAAAATAATTTTAGCACAAAATGGTATGCAACGAAAAGTGAGTTTCCTTCCCACCCATGACCCCTGGGCCAATTCCCTAGAACCTCCAACAACATTTTCATATGTACCTACCAGAAGTCTTTCAAACCTCTATTTGTGTACACACACACACACACATTCACACCACTTTTAAACAATGACATGACACATCTTGGGGTCTCTTTAGCACATCTACTTTTTAAAAATATAGTGTAAATTATCTAACCAGTTCCGTCAGCTGTTTCCAGTTTTGTACTTCCAGACAAGGTTGTAGATGCAACTTTGGTTATGCTGGCAAATGTATGATTTCCTAAAGCAGAGTTGCTGAGCCAAAAGGTTTATGAAGTTTTAATTTTGGCAGGTTACATTCGGTAGAGGTTACATCAATTTTCATTCCCTTCAACAATGTTCTTAAATTGCCAATGTTTTGCTATGTGCTATACAGTGTGTTTACAAACGTTAAAATTTTTGCCTGATAACAAAAATTTAAAAGGGGCGAGGAGACACCCTGGGCTTCTGGTTTGAATAGGAAGGTTCTTAGGGTTTCTCCATTCAATATGATTTAGGCTTTGCCTAATAATCTTGTCACTTTATTAAGATTTTAGGAAAGCATCCATCAATAATATTTTGTTAAAAGTTATATAAAAATAAAGAAGTGATTATGAGTCTTCTCCTCTGATCCAATGACAGGGTGAATTATAGTATTAGCTTTTCCCAATATTAAATAATAAATAGCCAATATTTATTCAGCATTTACTATGCACCAGGCACTGTTCTAAACACTTTACATGCATTCATTCAATGAATCCTCTCAACATACCATTAACTCCATTTTCCAAATGAGGAAACTGAGGCCTAAGGAAGTGTTTCTCTTCTTTTACTGTTGTCTGGAACCGTTTAGGTGGTCCTGGGATTGTTTTCTGTAAAGATCTGGTGGGAGGTATTCTTTATTTGTCTGTTTCTTCTTCAGCTCCCCCAGCGGGCTGTAAAGTACTTGAGGCCAAGGGCTTTGTGTGCTTTTGTGTGATGCAGAAGAGGTAACACAAAAAGTGGAACAAAAAAAGAGGTGTGTGAGCATAATGGACCTTTGAGGTCACCTCACCTGACTCCTCCACTTTACAAGTGAAGAAAATGAGCCCTGGGGGTTGGAGACTCTGGCTCTGCATCATAGAGCTGGCATGTGACAGGAGCTGGCCTAGAACTCAGATCTGCTCACCCAAGATTGTTCCCAAACTCCAGGCTCCCTCAAAATGTACCGAGATACATAGTTTACATCCTAACACCAAGGGAAGGTTAACACCCACACAGAACCAAGGTGGAAAACATTTTTCATTATTTCAATTAGCATCACTCAATACCTTCTAACTGACATGATATTGAGAATAGCTCCATTATAACGTACGATGTTAAAGAACCGTAAGAATTGTCATTTCGTATGTCCACAATAACCTCGTAACTCTTTACAGATATACACTGAATCTCCTGACACCTCTTGATTAAGGAAGCCTGGGAGGGAGAACACCCCGCTGTGAGTTGGGAACCAGGATTCTAGTAAGTAACACACTCACAGGCACTTAGAATGGCAAGAATTGATTCCAGGAAAGAATCTCTGTTTCCTGGCAACCAGCTCAGTACTCCCCGAAGGGCACTTGGAAGGAAAGCTCAATCAATGGACGGGTCAAATGTTTTCTTTTTCAAACGTCCATTTTGCATGTAATGGCTGCTCTTTGCGGACTTCACAGGGTGTTCTTCTCTTGTTGACAAGATCTAGGGCCCTTCTGCACAAATGCGTGTGCTATGGGTAAGAAATTACTTTAACTGAGTTTATTGGCATTTCTTAGAGCATATGAGTTCAAAGAAAATTATTACAGGTAAGAGCTCTGTCTGTTAAAACACCACTGTATAGATTACACAGTGATATATATGGTCGGAGAGACGTCCAAGAAAAGCTCAGTACAGATCTTGCCAATTCCAAAGACCTGCTTGCACAACAGGTCGGTAAATCTTTCTCCTGATCCCAAAGTCACCTGCTTGGCTTTGATCATTTTTTTTCAACCTGACTGTATTCTCACTAGTGGAAACGGATGAGGTACAGGAGGGGTGCAGCACTCAGACAGTCCTTGGTTGGAGCCTGGGCTTCCGCATGACTTAGCTTTGCCAAGCCTTGATTTCTTTAGCTGTGGACAGAGTGGAATCATACATTTTGGAGGGTCAGTGTGATCCTTCAGTAGGGCTATCTGCAGGAATTTGCCACTTGGTATGTACTTCACTGGACCACAGCACCTTACTGGTTGTCAAAGATTGGCATGGAGGTCCGGACCAAATGGAAAACAGAGAACTAACTAATGCTATATTATCATTTGTGTTCAATTAGAAACATGTCAGTTTCTCTGTCAGCTCTCAAAACTCTCCATGAAGTGTGTATAGTAACACCTTATGACTTGGAAACATGGATTTTCACTTAACAAAAGGAAAAGTGGAGTCATCAAGAAGTATGGGCATAAACCTCAAGCTACTGGTCAGCTCTGTAGATGAGCAGCTCTTACAAGGGGCACCATGGTACCCTGGGGGCCACCTCTGTGAGTGTGGAAGGGGTGCTGTACAAGACGTTCATTCTCCTACCCATAACCATTATTATCTTGTATACTAGAAATAACGAGTTAGAGGAAGACAGGCCCGTAAGGAATAAGCCCAAATAGAAACAGTGAGTTTCCATTTCTAAGTCACTCACCTAATGTTAGGGGACACTGACAGTGTGCTGGACTCTTTGAGTGCTGGATGGGAGGGACACCATAAGTGAATCAGACCCAACCTGTCCAGTGTAGGGCTACAAACACCTAGGAAAGACTGCTCTGTGCTAATCTCGGCCACGTTAACCTGGACCTGAGCTTCCAAAAGTATAATAAAGAGGAGGCATGGGCCCAGTGATTCCCTAAGACTCACTTTACTTCTCTGATTCATATTTATAGGAATTTACCCTTTTTACAAATAGCACTAAAGAATAGAGGGGTATAATAGGAAACATAAACATTTTAAATCTTCATTTCCTCTCTAAAAAGGTTTAGACTGAACTAATGATGGCTTCATCCAGGAAGCCAATTTTAGCTCAACATTTAGGAGTCACAGTGGGAGAGTCCCAAGGGCCTCAACAATTTCTCCTTTTTTTCCCTTTTTGTCCCTTCTGGCCTCCTTCCCTCACTGCCTGCTGCTGCTCCCATATTGTTTACTGCCTGTGTTAATTCACTTTTATCTGACCCCTAGCATCATCCATCAAATTCTCACGTGGTCAGTCGTTAGTATACCATTGTTTTAGCAGGGGCTCAGCAGCTTTAATCGGCCCCTGGCCAAAATCCCTGCAACTCTTGCTGTTCTTTCATCTTCATGGGTGATATTAGCATTTACACATCTCCTCCCCTGGCCACCCCCATCTCAGCTTTCAAAAATGAACAAAGTGATAATGCAGTAGACACTGTTATGCTAAGAAAACTGGGATTTTGCTTATTAAAGATGTGGGGTTTCAAATCAAAATGGATTTGAATTTGGGGAGGGGACTTATTATATTCAATTAAGTTGTATGTGAGCTAGGTTCACAACCTATGGCTTATATTGTTATAATTAGCAGATGAAATAAAGACTATAAAACACTGAAGAGGGAAATGCAACTTGAGAATATGTTAGTGTTAATTCAAGACATTTCATGTTTTTCCATTAACCTCTTTGTAATTAAGAGCACAAGCGAACTGAAACGAAAGAATAGATTAAAAGAAGGATATTCTATAAGATCCAAATTTTGGTAATTACTGCAGACATTCCCAGGATTGCTCAAAGTCATCTCTATCCATCTGTCCATCTGGACACTGGAGGGGCAAGGGTGAGAAAGATACGGCAAATTGTATGTTGTCCCTTCTACAGAACCTTCATTTGCATAGACAGAGATAAAAAATAAAAGGAAAACAAAAATAAAAACAAGTCAACAAACAAACATAATTTCAAAATGTATTAAGTTCTATGAAAAATGGGGGACGGGGAAGGTGGTGAAGGATGCCTGGGAAGACTGGAGGGTACTAAAGTCTGAGCAGATGCCACTGAAGAGGGCACCTAATGATGACAAGGTGCCAATGATACGGATATTTGAACAGAGGGAGTTCTGAGGGTAAAATATTAATGTTATTTAAAGGGAAAAAGAATTCCCACCCCAGAAACGTGCTTCCTGAAAGAGCCTTAAGCAGATGCAGAAAGAGATGACCAGTCGGGAGAGAGTTCATAAGTCCTTATAGGAATGGGCTTCAATACAATTTTGATGGCTGACAGTCTCAACTATTTTGCCAGGCTGGGAAAAGCTGAAACTTAAGTCTGTAGGGGAGAAAACAAAAACAAACTATTTGTGCAGGGATCCTTACAAAGACTCAGGATTTGGGGGCATCTTGTATCTCCCATGCACCTTTCTGAGAAATCTATTAGAGGATGTACTCAATAAAAAGACTGAGGATCGAGGAAACAGGGCTCCAGCACAGAAAAGAGGTACAGGGAGGTCCTGGCCTGACAGATGGTTAGTAGGCCTAGGGGGCAACCAGTCCAGATTGTAGCAGGAGAAAAAAAGACTCCAAGGTTGATGTCTTAGAAAACAAAGAAGGGACTGATAGGTAACCTGGCTTATTTGAACATACAGAAAAGAGATTTTACAATTCTGTCAGAAGATTTAGGGTTTCAATGAGCTCTAGGGATATGGAAAACTAAACAAGAAAAGCAATTATTAATGCCACGGAAAACAAAAAGTTGTACAAAAGAGGAATGGACTCATCTATGATTAGTGCATAGTCTACGACCAGTGCAAGTGCAAATAATATTTACTTACTTATTACAATACCACATTCAGAGGGAGGGTGTGAGGTGGAGGGAGGGCAAGTATTTGATGTATGTGAGGAAGTGACAGCTTTATAGGAAGAAAAAAAACAAACCCAAATCTCCTATGGGGGTCCATAGATATTATCTAAAACAGAAAAATAAAATAGCAGGAGAAACATATTCTTTAAAACTCTGGAGATAAAAACAAGAAGAAATGGCTAAAAATGAAAAGTGGGAACCTCTGGAAAGCAGGATGAAGGGTAGGCAGGAGTGAGACAGGAACTGTAGGTTTTCATGGTAAGATTTATAAGCATTGAGTTTCTAAGCTTATGCCTATGTTATACTTTGATATAAATAAAAATTAACAAGAGGAACTTATGCTTTTATTATTAAGCTCAAGGGAAAGATTTGGAAGTCAGAGGTGTTCATCGTGGAGTCCCATACATAAAAGATGTTTGTTCAATAAGGAATGAATGAGAATGAGAGCTCTTCTGAGTTTGTTTAGAGTTCAAAATATATCTCAGGTGGAATGATGAGAGGGCCTGCATAGGAAAACAATTTCAGGAAGCCCAGAAAACATATGCGATTGTGTACCCCACCACAATGGAGCCCTGGGGTTTCTGCTCAGTTTAACCTATTACGCAGTGTAAGGCTGGCAAAAATTGCTCATTTCCATAGAGCTGACTCCGCAGATTTAAAAAGTCCTGAATGGGAAATAAATATGCTGCTCTTAATAAATGTCTAGTTAAGGTATAGTTAATATAGTTAAATGTGAAAGTGTATAAATGATGTATTTTAATAGCATTCAGAGCACATTTCAGCATTGAGATAAATGCAAACTTAAAAAAAAAATCCTAACATCCTCTAAACACATTGCCTGATCATAGCCAATGATAAATTACTAAAGAAAAATGTTATTCTGCAATGTTTTGGAGATTAAGTAGGGAATGAGTGAAATTAACATTGCGCGTAAGCGAAGCTGTGACTATATCATGTCAGGATGGTGATAAAACTGCAAAGGGGACAGAATTAGAGTTTTATGCCACAGGAATGGAAGTAGTTTTCATTTTAATTGTTTTTCTTTAAATGGATTGTTTCTGTAATACACTATATTCTTTCCAGTTCACAGATGTTCAGGAGGGATAAAAGAGTTATAAAATATTCTAATGAGAGCTTTTAAAATAGCTTTTTTGGAACAGAAAAAGATCAGCCTAAAGAATTCAGAATTTTTAAAGTACAATAAAGCATTCATATTGCAAATTTAGTGATTCCCATTTTACGGTATGGGAAAACAAACGGCTTTTTAACATTTATACCAGGACTGGCCTTTTAGTTAAATAAATCAGGTTTATTTAGGATATTCTTTTTTTTTAAAGTCAGGTATGTCCACAATTCAATTTCTTTCTTCCTTGTCTCATCTCCTGCTGGCAGTCCTCTATGCCCGGCGTTAGAAAGGCCCCCTCTTCTCTGTCATATGAATGAGGCTCTGGGCTTCACCTGAGCTAACCGGATGGATGAATTTGTTATGCCCATGAGTCTGAGGCTCTCAGCTGTCCCTCTGCCACCATCAGAGACCCCTGCCTCCTATTCGTCCTACAGCCCCTACCCGGGACTATGCAGAAGCCCAGCTACATCTACACGACCTCACAAATTCCACACTTGGTATTTCTCTCTCCTTTCTCCCTTCTTCATACTTCTTTTGAGAAAGCCATTATTTTTCCACGATTCTTTCTAAAGCTACTTGTATTCTTTGTGCTGATGGCTCTGATTTTCTCCTAACATCCTAGTTGCTTTTTCCTTCCTGGACACAAAGTCACAGTCTAATACATGTGTCGTGAGATGGGAACCACTGCCCCTTGTGGTTTAGAGTCCTGCTGGAGACAAGCATTAGGATTAAAATGTCACTTTATACCCTTATTTATTAAACAAGAGCAACAATTATTTACTGAGTGGCTACTATGTAGCAGGCACTGGGCTAAGTTCATAATGCTGAACAAGACAGAAGGGGCTCTGCCCTTATGAAGCTTACACTCTGGTGAGCAAAATGGAACATGCAACTGAAATGAATTGGTGGACTCATGAATTTCAGGTATGGTAAGTCCTGGGAGAAAGGTGTACGGGGTGCTTTCTATACATGCATATAACTGGGGTGTTTAACTTCATGTGGGGGGTCAGGAAACGTTTCCTTGAAGAATGGTATTTAAATAAAGAGCTGAAGATAAGTAGGAGTTGGCCAAGGGGAAAGTGGAACAACCTCTGCAAAGGCCCCAAGGCAACAGGAACATTTTCTGTGGTTATTCAAAGGGCTACTAGCCAGTTGACATATTGATTTTAAATGTGCCCTGCAGCAATTTTCAACCAGATGCAACAATTCACAACTGGCGCAGTCTCACAACAATGCAGCATAAAATAGCAAATTCTTGGAAAGTTAAGTGAGGCCTGGATTTCCAAACCATTCAAACATTTATGCCAAACGGGCCTATAACATTAGATATTTCATTCTTCTGTGCATATTTCTATTGTTTCATCAATAAAACTCTCTGGAATAAGCATTGTCTGCTTTCTAAGTGGAATAGAGGTGTGAAGATAGTCACACCCTCTAAAGTTTTGTCTTACGGAGGCAAGTAGCTGGAGTGACACCATGTTTGATTATTTTAGCACAGTTTAGATGTCGGAAAGCAAATCACAGTCAACACCACCTCCACCACCACTGCGTGAAAACCCAAACTTCCCAAACATACAAATTTAAGTCATGCTGGATTCTTCATCACAAAGTTGTCTCTACACAGTGGGTTCCTAGAATGCACTCACATAAGGCAGCTTTGCAGAAGTTAATCTGCATGTTATGCAGCACGCATACCTCTCATTCTGCAGGAAATAGTCTAATTTTTAATCTTGTGGTGGGAATGTAAATACTTTCCAGGGAGATAAAAGCCCCACATTTTTACATCTGTAAGCAGAGGGTAGAACAAGATAAAAAACCATCTATGCAGCCAAGAAAATGTAGTTCTGGAGAGCAAACAAGAACACACAATGACTGCCAGCATTCCCGCAGTCCTAGGCTGAGCTGAAAGCTGGCTGGTGTAGGCAGGGGCCTGCTTGAGCACGCAGGTCCCACTATTGCTGGGGCTTCCTGCAGGTGATGGAGTAGCTGACTACTGCCCATGACCATGTCAACCGTGTGGGCAGACATCACCAGGCAAGGGCTCCCTGCTCACTAGGATACTTCCCAGGCCTGGTGGACTCGTGAATGAAGAAGCACTGCTGGATGGAAGGGGTCTTAGGAAATCATGTAGTCCGGTCCTCTCACTTATTACTGATGAAAAGGCAAATAACTCGCCCAGGTTCATAACACAAAGGAAGGCTGAAGTTGAGATGACAGTTTAGTGTTCTTGACTTCAGGTCCAAGACTCACTCTCTACCTGTTACCGTAACTCTTCATCTCTTTCTCTCCAGATTGGGGATATACCAGGGAGTTAACCTGCCAGTCACCTGTTTATGAATAAGGAGTGATGACGGCAAACTACGGGCTTCTGCAGCCATGGCTTGGGTTCATCAACAGGTGACAAACCCCAGGCTTCTAAGGACTTCCCTGCTCTCGAACCCAGCTCCCTGTGCTCTTAGCAGGGGTCTGAGTCCTCTGGAGTTCTCCCCCAGTAGAAACTTTAGGACCTGACTATCTTTGGCTCCCAAATACACAGCCATGGCTGGGCACTAATGCTGCCTTGATTCCCCCCAGGAACAAGCGACAGCTCCAGGAGTGTTTTCCATCGGCTTCGCAAGGCTCCAAATCACAGCCCATGGCCAGGAGAGCTGCCAGCTCCCTCAACAAAATTGGGAACTTTGTGGACCCCATGAGAGGCTTTATTTATTACTTCTCCCAGAGAAAGCAGACTGGGGCAATAATCGTCAAAGTAATATTTACCCCTTAATAACTGCCTATTTTTATACCGGTGTTAGAGGTTAATAGCAGTGTTATTTACTCCTCTGCCAAAAAGAACTGAAGGATGTGAAATGTGGCAGTCAATAAAGCTGAGCAGTCAGATAAATAACATTCATATTATTTCCTGACAAATCCTTCTGCAACCCAGGGATATAAATAACCCTAAGCAAGCAGTTCCTGCATTACAAGTTTACTGATGTGTAAAATGTAATTTTAAAAAGAGCTCCAAACCCTGGAAGCATTGGATTCTATAACTATATACACTGGCAGACAGCCTCAAGAAGTGTGCACACGTGTGAGTCCTCTGGGAATACACGTGCATCTCAGACACACTTAATATTGTGCGTGCGTGTGAAGGTGGTATCAATGTGTGTAGTTACTGCCTCTCATTTCCTCTCCACTCCTCTGCTTTTCTCCCTGCCTCACTGATGGCTCTTTCTTGGTCTCCTCCTCTCATGCTCTTAAATCGGAGCACACAGAGGCTCTGTGCTAGTCCCAGGCTTCCTGCTCCCGCATCTTGCCCAGGTGATCCTGTCCATTGCCACGGCTGCCTCACAAGTGTGCATCTAGGGCTCAGTCTGTGAGCTCTAAGTCCAACATTAACAGGCTCCTCGACATTTCCACTTAGATGTATAACAGGCTTTTCAGTCATGGTCTGGCCTTGATGTGGCGCTCAACTCCACTCCCAATCTGCTCCCCACTCCCCCAACCCCTGCTGTCTTCCCTGAACCAGCAAATGGCACCACTTTGTTCAGTTAAAAACCTGGCACCCTTTTAATCCCTCTCTGATCATCACCTGCCCCCCACCTGGTATCTAATCCACAAGCAAGACCTATAAACTTTTCTTCAAAACGCGTCTGGACTCCATCTCTCCACCTTCCTCCTCCTGTCTCCACCATTCTCCCCAGCCCCCTGCACCGTCTCTCCGACTGCTTTCCCCGCCTCTACTCCAGCCCCCCACTCATTGTCCTCCCAGCAGAGTGAGCTTTAAAATGTGAACCTAAACGTCCTTCCTGGGCCCGCAGACCTTCTATGACCTGGCCCTGTTCCTCTCTACCCTCCTCTCCTGTCCTCATTGTCCTCTGGCCATGGTGTCCGCCTCTTTGGTCCCCAACCAGATCAAGCCCGTTCCTTCTGCCCGGAATGCTCTGGAGCACGTTCCCTCGCTGGCTCCTCCTCGGAATTCCCTCCCTGGCTGGCCAACCACCCCGTCTACACAGATTGATGCACCACTACCCCATGCCGCCCCCTTCACATCACTGTCACTATTGTCTTCGTAGCTCCTACCAGTTCTTGAAATGATATTGCTCATAGGTATGCTTACATGTTAATTATCTTCACTAGAATGTAACCTCCATGAAAGCAGGGCGCTAGTCTTTCATCTTCAACACTGTATATCCAGTGCCTAGGAAACAACTGGGCACACAGCAGGCACCTGTATTAGTTTGCCAAGGCTGCCATAACAAACCACCACAGATCTGTTAACTTAAACAACAGGAAATTTTTCCTTAAGATTCTGGAGGTTCTGAGATCAAGGTGTTGGCAGGTTGGTTTCTTCTACACCCCTCTCCTTGGCCTGCAGACAGCACCTTCTCCCTATGTCTGCATATGGTCTTCCATCTCTACATGGCTGTGTCCAAAGTGCTTCCTCAGAAGGACAACAGTCATATTGGATTAGAGGCCACCCTAATGATCTCATTAACTTAATTACCTCTTTAAAGGTACCATTCCAAATACACTCACATTCTGAGGTATCAGGGGTTAAGGCTTCACCATACAAATTTTGGGGACACACAATTCAATCCATAACAGCATCTAATAAAAAATAATGGTGATGATGATCATGAAAGGTAATACTATTGAGATGTTATGCACTGGACATTGTCTCAAGTGCTTTTCCTGTGTAATCTTAATCTTCACTATTAAGGTTAAGAATTAAGAGTGTCATTGTTACCAATTCTATTTTCCAGATGAGGAAACTGAGAGAAATTACACGACTGCTGGAGGTCACAGGTTATAACTGGTGGAGCCTGTTTGATTCAGTCCTTTCCCACCACCCTACCCTGGTCCCCCGTTTATAAATCTCTGTTGGATGAATGGAGGAAGGGGAAGCATGCAAACTAGGAGGATGCTGTAAGTGCAGGAACACCAGAGGCAGTGCTCATTAGCCAAGAATACCTTATTTATATCTTAGGTTCCCTCCTAAAATGATTTGAAGCAAAGTGTATTAAAGGACATCTATACAATATCCTCAGTAAAACTGAAATTAAAATGGACATTTGGGAGGAAAAAAAGGAGGAAAAAAGAAACTTACAAATCATGAACATTAATAGAGTTGCTGAGATTAGATATCAGTTTTGCCTCTGAACTTCCCTAGTCCTTTTATGCAGAAAACACACACACCAATTCCTTAGCAAGATCAAGATTACCCAGCAACTAAATTCTAAACACGTGTGTCAAGTGGACTCTTAGGTAACAGCAGTCATCAAGGGACATAAAGGACTGGTCTTTCAGCAAACTCAGGAGAAAGAAGAGCTGAATTTTACTTTTTTTTTAAAAAAATATATCTTTATTGACTTCAGAGAGAGGAAAGGAGAGGGAGAGAGAGAGAGAGAAACATCAATGACAACAGAGTCATTGATCGGCTGCAGCCCGCAACCCGGGCATGTGCCCTGACCGGGAATTGAACCCTGATCGCCTGGATCCTAGGTCAACGTTCAACCGCTGAGCCACGCCAGGCTTGGCTGAATTTTACTTTTTAAGGTGCCCCCCTTGCATTATCCTGAAAGCATCCACATTGTTTTTTCTGCCTGTCAATGACCTTCTGCCATCTCGCACCTTCTCAGTTTACTAATCCATGCTGAGCAAGGCCTCGTAATTCCACCAAGTCCTTACTGACGACCCACCTTTGTACCAATTAGGTGGAAGGGGCTTGGCTGCTCCTCCAGCAGAAATTCTCAGAGGGCAGTTTTTGGGGCTGAAATGTTAACCAACCTGCCTTTTCAAAGAGGAGGGCTGGGTGTATGCAAAGGAATAGAATTTTAACTTATTTTATTTTTTAATTAGAGTGGGAGAGAAGAGTTGGAAAGGCCAGGGAAATTAGCTTCCCTTTTAAAAATCAGTTCCCCAAAGAAATAACTCAGACACAAACTCCAGCATCAGAATTTGGCAGTGAGTGTTCCCTGTAAAACCCCTAGCACAAGGCCTGTCATACAGTAACATTACCTAAGTATTCGTCATTGTATGAGTAGCTTAGGAGAAGTGGTCGGAACTCCTTGGTAATTCTGATAAGGTGTTTTCCCTGGTATTTTCAATAATATAGACACTGAATAGGTGTTTATTAAATTGTCGAATTTCCGGTAAAGAACAAATTTCTGGAAGGACAGTTCCAGAGACATTTAAAAAATATGTATCTATAGCCTGAATAATAATCATAAGCCCCAGTTCTAAGCATCATTAATTTCACTCTGAAATAACAAAGATATGCAACAAGATTATAAATAAAGATGTTCATTATGTAATTATTTGTAATAATGAAAAGTTAAGGGATTGATATCCATAAAAATCATGGATCAAAGATTGGAAAATTCTAATACTATACACCTCATTCCGCAATTTTTTTTTTTTTTTTTTTTTACTTAATCTACCTCGGTTTTCATAACAGCATCTACGGGCTGCCATAACAAAATACTGCAAACTGGGGGCTTAAATGACAGAAATGTATCTTACAATTCTGGAGGCTGGAAGTCCTAAATTAGGGTGCCAGCATGACTGGACTCTGGTGAGGGCTCTCTTCCTGGCTTGCAGACAGCCACCTTCTCCCTGTGTCCTCACATGGCAGAGACAGTTGGCAAGCTTTTGTTGCCTCTTCTTATAAGAGGACTCATCCCATCATGAAGACCCCACTCTTGTGACATCATCTAAATAAATTTACCTCCCAAAGGCCCCATCTCCAAATACCATCACACTGGGGCTACAACATTTAAATTTTGCAGGGACATAAACATTCCGGCCATAGCAGCCTCTCATTGTTTTTGTTTGTTTTTATGACTCTCTTATGTATTTGACATTTTTATTATTTTCACATTGCTTGGTTAGCTTCCTTATCTGTTTTTCTACCCTATTGATTAATACAAAATTTGAATTTTAGAGAATTAGCCCTTTGTCATATATATATTTCAAATATTTTTCTAAATTAGTTGTCTTCTGATTGAGTTTATATGGCCTTTTTACATAAATTCTAAATTTTCATATAATCAGATGTATCCGTCTTTTCCTTTGACTTCTTGTCTTGCTTAGAAAGGTCTTTCCTTCAAGATTTACAAATTCAGGGACACGTTTTTCTCTCTAAACTTGAAGCATGAGCTGTTACTTAAACAGGTCATAAGAGTAATTTTTCTCAGGATGATTTAACCAATTTTTTTCTTAACCTGCAACACCAGGAACTCTGGGCATTGAAATAATGGTGGTGGAGACTTGAAAACTTGCTATTTCCAAACCTTCACCAGGATTTCCCCCCACAAACCCCTCTTCTCGAGTTGTGTTGTGTTAGACACTTGGTAATTCTTGTGACACATATGTATATTCTTCTCAGTCAAAACTCCCCAAATATTTTTGTGAAGGCAGCTACTTTTGATTTTTCTCAAGTCCTCACAGATGGCAGGGAAGCAAGTGTGTGTGTGTGTGTGTGTGTGTGTGTGTGTGAGAGAGAGAGAGAGAGAGAGAGAGACACACACAGAGAGGCAGAGACAGGCAGAGACAGACAGGAGTACTGGTGGGTTGGTTACAGAGATCTGATGACAACTCCCTTCCCCACTAGGAGTCCCTAAAAATCATGGTAGATAGAATGACTGAACAAGTTAGGGAAAGAGGGAGAAGAAAACACAAGGATGCTACAAGAAACTGATATGAGCGGCTGACCTGAAGATTGATAGTAAGGCTTAGAACTCTATTCATTGTAAATATCACAGTCTTTAAAAAACAAATGCTGCTGACGGATTCTTAGTACAACATGTCCCATTCTGGAAATTTCAGGCAGCTACAATCTGGCATCATGTAGCACATCATCACTGTCTCTTCTGCAAATTTTGGAGAATAAAAATTGGCTAAAACAAATAAAACCTCCTAACATCTCCATCAGTTTGTAATCAGTGAATACAGTAAGCACAGGGGGGAGATGGCTGTTTGCAGAGCATGTTATTTTATATATCTTGTGGGAGAGGTTGAGAGGATTCTGTTTAAAAAAGCTGCCCTAATAAATGATTTACCAGGGCACCAGAGATCAAAGAAATTGCTCAGAAATTGCATCTCAGGGCACCTAAAATTGTAAGTTTATGGAAGTCCCCAGAACCCCAAACCTTTTATGACTTTTATATTAGCTAACCACTAAATTTTCAAAGTGGTGTGGCTGCTGTGGGTTTAATCAGAGCTGCAGGCTCAGCCCCTCCTCCCTTTAATACATATAAGGGTGACGCGGCTGGGGGACATTTTGGAAATACAGCAAATGTCATGGAAGATACACCATGGAGCAAGGCCCTGGCTGGATGGTGGACATTTAAAATTCTGATAAGAAAAAAAATATTGACCCCAAACAAATCCTACATACCTTGTAATAAAATGATAGGAATTCTGCCTGGGGAATCCTCTTACCTGGAGTCTTCATGTAAGAGCATTACAGAGGCTAAATAGCTCCAGAGACTGCAAACTGAATTGAGTGATGTCAAGCAGGCTGGGCACTGATTATTGCTCACTGTTTGAATTAGAAAGCAATCAGAAAAGTTCCCCAGCGCCCTCAGGGCTTTGGAGAGTGTCCCTGGAGCTAACTGATGTCCTTCTTCCCAGACAAGCCATGGTCCAGTCTGAAAATGGAGAACCAAAAATAGGTAGGAAATTGGTTCTCAAAGTGTGTTCCAGGGAACCCTTGGGAGTGGTTCCCTGAGATCTTTCCGGATGTTATATAAAGTCAAAACTATTTTCCTAAGAATACCAAGGTACTATTTTTCTTTTATTTTATTTGGAGAGGGAGAGAGAGAAACATCGATGAGAGAGAACTATCAATAGCCTCTCTCCTGCATGGCCCCCAGTAGAGATGGAGCCTGCAACCTGGACATATGCCCTGATCGAGAATTGAACCAGCAACCTCTTGGTGCATGGGACGATCTCAGCCAACTGAGCTACACTGACCAAGGCTATTTGTCTTTTTCATTCTCATTCGCACATAAATGACCATCAACAGGACTGAGGGAAAAACCACGGAGCTGAATACTGCTCAGATTGCAGAATCATAAGCAAATAAAATGGTGGTTGTTTTAAGTCACTGAGTTTTGGAGTGGCTTGTTTTGCAGTCACAGATCACTGAAATAGGAATGTTGGGGATGCATGTTGATGTAGTAGTATTGGTGATCTTGATTGGGCATCACCCTAATTTTTTTCAACCAACTGGGGACTAGGTCTGGGTGTCACTACAGAGAACAGGGAAAGGGATGACTCCCAGGGACAGAAATTGAACACCTGACTTCTTGACATGTTGATAGCTCGAATCAGAAAGTAAGGCTATGAGCGCAGTCACTGTTTCCCCTCAGGAACAGAGCTAAAGGTGGTTACTGACACTCAAGAGATTTCTTCAGTGAGTAACAGCAAATTCATAGTGATGCTGATGACAACAGCAATATGATGAGGAGGAGGATGGTGATGATGGCAGTGATGCTTATGTACTGAGGATGGAACTTGGTCCAGGGACTCCAAAGTCCTGACCCAAGAATAATGACTACTGGGGGCAGCACGTTGTAATGGAGAGTACAGGCTTTGGCGACAGAAAACATGGTCCAAATGTGGCTTCATAACCTTGGACAAGTCAAGCCTGCTGTCTGAAGTTCAGTTGCTAACTGCTAAATTGCACTCCCTGCTCTTCCTCCCAGCAGTTTTCAGGAAGGTCAAGTGAGAATATGTGAAAGTGCTCTATAAACTGTAAAGCACCATGCAAAAGGGGAGAACAGTAAGATAAGAGATGTGAGATTGCTGCTAAAAGGAGTCTTCTCTCTACTTAAGCAGGTCTGAGAAAACAGACCAGACGATTAAAGACCTTCCTGCAAGAATTCTGGAGTTTGCTGTGAGAGTCAGCTTGCTACCCCACACTGCTGCTAGCAGGGAAAGGCGATGTGGCTCAGCAAATATATACAGGCTCCCTGCTTCCTGATGTCTGGAGAGAGTGGCATTTTCTGTCCTGTTCACCAGCATCATAAAAAAACAGTCAATATCTCCTAGACATTCAACACTGTGCTAGAAATTGGGGGTGAGGGCCAAAGGAGAAAAAGTGTCGTCTTCCTTTCTAGCCAGTCTGTGGGACGCAGAATAATGGTCCCCTAGAGATGTAAGGGGGAGCTGAGTTTGAATCCTGCCTCTGCTGCCAAAAATCTAGAAACCTCTAACCTCTGAGATTCCCTTTTATCACAGAGGTGAAATGGGAGTAGCATTTTCTGCCAGTCTTGGTACTGTTATAACAACCCAATGAAGAAAGTTTGTTGAAAGCACTTTAAAAGCTCTAAACCACCAAAATAACATGTTTGGATTTTTGTTGTTGGTTTGTCTTCCAGATAGAAATCCCGCCCATAAGAATCTTCCAGAGTAAAGGGATCCTGCTACAAACACATGGCTCTTCTCCGTGGCCTCATCGCCTACGGGCCTCTTCAGACAGCTCATCAATGAATTCCTTTCTCCCCTTCCCCTGTACTTCCTTGAGTCCTTCGCCTGAGGCCTTCTCTTTGTACCAAGCTTTAGTCTTCCTTCCCAAATCGTCTGAAGGGACCTTGAGAGAGACCATTTAATGGATGGGAAAGTAACCACAGGGTGAAAATGAAGTTTTCTTTCTGTTCCTCCTAACTTTGGCAACACTACTCAGATGGCTACTCAGAGAGTTACTGAACTTGGGGTTTTAGGTCAGCGACTGGATTTTTGTCTCCCAATATGTACTTTCTCTTCTATAATCACAGAGCTTTTAGCTGGGCACATGGCTGCTGAACAACGACATTTCCCAGACTCCCTTAGGTGCAGCCTTGTGACTAAGTTCTGGCCAACGAGGGGTGAGAAGTGATGTGTGCAAATTCTGGGACATTTACATAAAGAAAAGGAACACAAACTCCCCTTTCCTTTTCCCCTTCCTGCTGGCTGGAATGCTGATGTGATGATGGTGGTTGGAAAAGTCATCTCAGATCACAAGACGGAAGCCATGTAATTAAGGATGGAAAATAAGACATCAGAAGCAGTCTGGGGCCTTGATCCTGCTAAGCCCTCCTACCTTTGACAGGAGACAGAGAAATAAATCACAATATTTGTGGGTCTCTTGTGATGGTAGCTTGACCTATATAGTAACAGGGGTTATAAGAGGAATACTTCGAGGCCTATAGCTTCATACTTTTTGAGCTTGGGAACTTCCATGTCTGCTCTAGGTCTTGCTCTAAAATAGAAAAAACTCAGATACTCGCCTGTGACTTCCTCTTTCTGCGTCAGTGTTCACTATTGTTATTGCTATTGTTGTTACCACTGTTAAATAAGCCAGAGGATATGAGCATGAGCAACAATAACAACAAAAAAGAGATAAGTTGGACTTCATCAAAGTTAAAACCTTTTGTGCTTCAAAGGATATTATCATAAAAGTGAAAAGACAACTCTCAGAAAGGGAGAAAACATTTGTAAATCATGTGTCTGACAAGAGTCTAGTATCCAAACTATATAGAATTCTTAAAACCCAACAACAAAAATATAAACAACCCAATTAAAAAGTGGCAAAGAACCTGAATAGGCATTTATTTCTCTGAAAAAGATATATCAATGGCCAACAGGCACATGAAAAAGTATTCATCATCACTACTCATCAGGGAAATGCAAATCAAAACTACAGTAGATGGCACTTCACACACAACTTTGTCACACACTTGCTCTATATTTTGAGAAAGTCAGGCATTCTGAGACTGAGTTTTCTCTCTTTAAAAATGGGATTAAATAACATTTTCCTTAATTAATTTCAATATCCAGAAACTGACTGCTTTTCAACCCCTCCCTTGCTATCACCCTGGTTGGAGTCACTGTCATCTTTTCCTTCTGCCTTTGCCCTCTCCCCAACCTATTGTTACACTGCCATAGACTGCTCCTTTTAAAAAGAAGTCAGGCTATGCCAATCCCCGTGTTCAAAACCCTCCAGAGCTCTCATCTCAGCAGGGGAAGTCGAGTCTTTACAACAGCCTTCAAGGTCCTATATGATGGGATTCTTGCTTACACTCTGATTTTACTTCCTCACCACTGCCCCTTTGCTCACTTTACACACAATGGTCTCCCTTCTGTTCCTGCCTCAGGACCTTTGTACTTGCTGTTCTCTCTCCATGGAAGGTTGCTGCTGCCCTCAGCTTCTCCAGTCCTCTGCTCAGATGTCATCTTACCAGTGAGGTCTTCCCATACTAGCATTTCCTATTTCCCTTCCCTGCTTAACTTTTGTTTTCCAGTACAATACACTTGGCATTATTCAACATTTAACTCCAAACAAAACATATTCTGTTTATTTACTTGTTTTTTCTCTCTCTCTCCCTAAAATATAAGTTCACTGCTGCATCCAGGGTGCCTAGAATAGTGGCTGGAACACAGTGAGTGGTTATAAATATTTACTGCATGAATGAATGAGTTCTTTTAATGATCAAAGACGACAATAAATGTGAAAGTACTATACAGGTGTACAGTATTTTATTATTGATTCAAAATGAAATTTACCTCGCTAGGCCTACTCCAGTGGGATTTGTGATATTTGGAAAAAACATAACAAAAATTTAAAATTTTTCCATTCAGAAGACCTCCATGAACCCCAAAGGATATTTTAGGATCCAACAGAGCCTGCTTTTAGACCCTTGTCATTAGTAATCTTCCCAGGACTCATTTTATCAACCTTAACAAAATGGATTTCAGTTGAACAGATTCCTGATACATGTGAGTCGGAGGAGCCCAGGTATTTCACAGCCTGTGTGGGATTTTACAGACATATCAAATTGGCTTTTTATTTGCTATGGAAAAAATTAAATTAGGAATGAAAGTAATTTGGTTCAATGAAAATAAAAAACTAAACTCAAAGTAGAGGGGGAAAAAAGGTCAAATCACACCGAGGTCAGGATTGCCAGGAAGGTTGCTCCTTAAAGTCTTATAAATAGGAGGTTATTTCTAAAATGTCAAGGGTTTCTCAACTTAATTAAAATTATTTGTAGCACCAACAGTTGAAACCAGGAAGTGCTTTAAACCATGGAAATGACGTAACAAGAATTATAAGCAACTGGGTTATTGTTCAGAAGTCTGGTTTAAATGTTGAAGAATTTCAATCATGTCAGATGCCAGAAAGGACCAGATACAAAGGGAGGAGGAGCTGCTGTCCCTCCGATATCTTTCTTCCTGCTTCCACTCAGAAATAGGAAGCAGCCAAGAGCCATTTTGCAATAGAAACAACTTCATTCCCATGTCCATTTGGAAGAAAGAGCCGTAACTCAAGGAACGTGTCATTAGGACGGGTTGGGGAACGGCTGTGATGCAACAGCCCCGAGCTAAGCGCATATAACTTCTGGACTCTGGGGCTGTAATCAACTAAAGCATGAATTTTGCAAATATTATGAACTTATCCATTTGGGAAGCAAAAACAAATATCAGCTAGGCTCAGCTTTTGTCATAGACAAATAATTCTTTACATAGTGAGCCCAGGAGTGCTCAGAGCTACCTTACAAATTCCAATGAGGTGTCAGTTCAAGCCAGACACGTTATCATTTACTGTCAACAGGAACTGTCGCCACTCGTAGCCATAATCGGAAAAATTACTGATAATGGATATTGATGGCAATGATGATTAGTCTTGCAATAAACTTAATTAAAATAATGAAGTGCTACTGCATGCGACTTAGTTGTGGAGCGTTCGTATTTCAAACCTGACATGACCAGGGAGCCCCGGAGGCATGCGTGTGATTCCTGTGGTCCCCTCCCGTCTTCAAGGCCCACAGTGCCCATCCCTCTTGCACACGTAATTGCTGGTAATAGTGCAACTGACAAGGGGTCTGTTGGTTACTCATTTCAGCTACAAATCCAGCCTACAGATGTTTGGGACTGCCTCCTCCTGGTCAGCTTTACCAAACTCCATGGGGATGACAAGCTGAGCAATGTGTGTTCCCCAGCTCTGGCAACCTACGCCATCAAAGGTGAGGGAAGCCCACAGAAAGAAAGGCTGTGGCCTCTCGGAACATCGGCTATGAAAGCTGACCCTCGGCTAGCCTAGACTATCCGTCCATCTTTCTTCCCAGAGCTTCTAACAGCTTTCTTTTCCTCTGCTCCTCCAGCAACTGGGATGTGGAGGAGACGGAAGAGAAAGAATGAAAACCTGGGAGGGACTTCTAAGCCACCCAGAAGGCCAGCCTCAGGCCCCGTCCTGCGTGCACTTCACATAATTGGTGAAGGCCTTAAAAACACAAACAGCTCTCATCCACAGCGGGAAGATCAAAGGGACATTCACCCACTCACTTGACTTAGAAAAAATAAAACACCCAGCACAAATTGTGGGCTTTTAACTATCTTGTGGGACCAAAAGCCTAATCAGAGTGTGGAGGACTATAAACATGGAGGAAGGGAAGCAGACAGTCATTAAAATCTGATTATGAGTCCAGCAGCGCTGATAGGGCCTGATGGCCACCTCCCTGCACAGGGATCTGGGGGAGAGGGGGTAGAGTGAGCAAAACCAGCCTGGAACATCTTTCCTTCACATGCAAAAGAATTTGGAACTATCCAGGTTACTACAACTTGTCTCCTTTCAAGGGAAAAATTGGCCTCAGCAGTTCATGGACTATTTTTTCCTTCTGCTTGCTGATGAAACACTCATTGCATACCAATTACAGGAAGATGCAGACTCTCACATAGCGAATCAGAGAACTTTCTCTGGCTACTGGAAACTGTGATTTGTTTCATTCATTCAACAAATATCTATTGAGCATCTGCTACATGCCAGACTCTGCTCTGGGCGCTGAGGACACAGCACTAACAAGACAGACATGTAAGCTGATAGGGTTTACATTCCAGTAGAGAGAGACATGATAAACACATAAGCAAAATATAATTGTGTCGGAGGGGGAAGCATAACGCAGAGAAGGAAGATAGGAAGCATGTATGTAGACTACCTCTAGTCTAGTCATTTATTTTATTATATTCCCCTGGGCACTATTGACACTTGGACTGGATAAGTCTTTGTTGGACTGTCCCATGCACTGTAAGATAGATGTTTAGCAGCATCCCTGGCCTCTACATCAAACATGTCTCCAGACTTTGCCCTAAGGGGCAAAATCGCCCCCGTTGAGAACCAGTGACCTAATGTGAACTGAATTAACTTAGCAAATACACATATTAAGAGAAACTCAAGAACCCTCAGCACCCATTCAGCAGCATTCATTCTGATTCAGCCGCTCTTTGGCGAACCTCTCCTTTGGTCCAGGTGCACTACGATGAAACTCTAGGTTGGCTCACTCCCATCTCCTGCCATCTGCCTATACATAGTATGTCCCTCCTCTCTGGTTTCCCTGCCACCAATCTCTTCCCCTGCCCCATCCTCCACACAGTTTCTATAAGTAGACCGGACGCTGTTACTCCTTTCTTTAAAAGCCTTCAACAGTCTTACAGAAAAAAACCGTAATGCCGATCACAGCGTCCCGGACCCCTCACAGCTGGCTTCAATTTACCTGCCCAGCCTCATCTGCAGGTGCGCTGCCTCAACCTAATGCTCCAACCTCCCCTTTTGGTCTGTGTGTCTCAGGTGAGGTCGTGCCCTCTTGCCCTGACCACACACTCTCCTCTGCCTCAGCTCTAATTCGTGTCTTTTAAGTAGCAAAGAGTTACTTATCCATCAAGCCCCAGCTCTAACCTCATATCTTCCACTAAGCCTTTCCCAACATTCTTCTCAACCCTTTCAAAGAAATGGCTCTGGAACTCCATTCCCATAGTACCTTGATCACACGCTTCTGCCACTGCACTGTATCTGAACGCACTCACCCATCCATCCGTCCATCCGTCCATCCGTCCGCCCGTCCGTCCGTGAGTCCATCCATCCATCCATCCATCCATCCATCCATCCATCCATCCACTCACCCACCCACCCACCCTTCCACCCGTCCATCCATCCAACAAATGTTTGTTTAGCACCTGCTATGTGCCAGCCACTCTTCTAGACTCTGGGGGTCAGGGTGTAAACAAATCTGGCAAAAAGCTACGCCTTCCGTGGGTTTCCGTTCTACATCCGGGGTAAGAGGTGGGAGAGTAGCAGCGGGGGGTTGAGGGGAAGGAGGAAAGAGCACTCAACTACTACGTCCAAGTGCGAGGAGTCCCCAAGACCACAGAGAGGTCAGTGACACACCTGAAGCCTCGGGGGAGGCTTCCGGAGACCTTGCTGAGAGGCCTGGGCCATGCGCAGGGCGGCCTGCAGCTCGGGGAGGCCCGCCTCGGCGGTAATCACGCACACACTAAACCCACAGAAAACAAAAACAAAAAAGCAGTTTCTAGAAATGCTTCGACAGAATCCCCCTCCACACTCACCTCAGGCTAAAACTGTTCCCTTTGCTCCCAGGCCAGCTGACAACCAGTGGTGAAGACAGGACTGAACCGCGAAGGCAGCCCTTCTGCCTCCAGTCCGGCTCCCGAGGCCGGCACCTTCCTGACTTCCGGCGCCCCTCAGGCGGGACTTCCTGTGGGAGGCGGGGTTACCGAAACTGAGAACCCTTCCGCGCTTCCCCCGTAGGCCTCGTCTGCACGTGGGTCGGACGGCTTTCACGGGAGCACCGCTGAGGGTCTGCCTCCCCCCAAAGCAAGAGGCGCACCGGAATGCATGAAATAAAAAGCCAGAATCATCCCGAGAAGCCAACATTAAATTGATAAAGGGACCCTGTGGGTTTTACTCGCCCTGTTTTACACGGTTGGTCTGAATCTTCACCCCATTTCTCCAGCGCTTCAGGGATGGGGAGACTTTCATTTCCCTGCAATAGTTAATCTTTGCAACCGAGGTTCCAAGGGAGAGGTTTAAACCGGGATCAGCTCGCTCTGCGTGCAGGTCATTTAAGAGCTCAATCTCATCTTTGAAATATAGATTAGCCTGGAGAGTATGAGTTCAGCATTTCTATGTAATGTTGTTTCATTGATCCTGCAGGCCAACTGGACATGGCTTCAGACGGATACCTAAAAATTAGGTTGAAAACTTTCCCATCTTTTAATATTTTATAACCTGTCAGAAAATCAATTATGGACTCTGCCCCCTTTCAACGCTTGGTTTCACGGGAGCCGATGTTCAACCCAAACGAGGTTCTTTCCTTTACAAAAAAGCAACGGGCAAGTTCAGAGTGAATGACGACTTCAGGGAAATTCTCGGATTTGTAAAGATTTAGAAATGAATGGAATAGCTTTGACCTGCCAAGTTTGTCTCTCTCCCGTGTGAGAGCCAGAGACTGACTCCCCTAAACCCTGGAGAAGATCAGGGATCCAGGGGTTAGTGCCGTGGGGACCCAGCCATAATTTGAACTTGTCAGATATTGTGATATATTTCTTCAAGCCCAGTGAATCACAAAGGGCTTTCTCTAAAGCTCACCCCTCTTACGCACATGCATACACATGGAGCACAGCCTTTTAGGTTTAAAAGTCATTTTCCACTGTTTTATGGTAGAAGAAGTGTTAAAGGAAAGAAAAAAACATTAGGAGAGATATCCTGAAATAATTTTAATTTTCTTCTTTGTCTCTTCTGTCTTCTATAAAACTTGCAATATGAAAATGTATTCATTTTTAAGAAAAAATTAAGTTAAAAAAACCCCAACTTAGAGTCAAGCCAACATACATAGACCAAGAACCTGTGGCGAAAAAAGTGGAATTCATTTTGGCATCAGGTTAACAATAAAAATTCCGCTGCATCACATGGGAGTTTTTAAAGGAAACGTACACGCACCAGTCACTACTGAATGGCCATATCCTTCACAACGAACTGCAGCTTATCCCAGGGAAATAGGTGTCTTAAGCATTCATGTTCAAGAAATGGGGTGAGGAAGGAAGGAAAGGAGGGAGGGAAAGGGGGTGAAGGAACGGATAAAGTCTGGGCAAGGCAGAAAGGGAATGAAATGAGAGGTGAAGAGTCAGAAAAAGAATGGAGTCAGATGGCTGCGGAACCGAGAAAGTGTTGGGGTCAGGGTGGGGAAATTCCAGCCCCTCACACCCGTGTTTATGGCAGTAAGTGCAGACCCCTCGTCCCTGGTGGTATCTGTGGCTCAGCTAAATGCTATTCTATAAATGGAAGTAAAGCGCTCACTAGCTTTCTTATGCTGGCCTTTTATCATCAGAACAGGCCTGGGAGAAAGACTCCCGCAAGTAGCTGCCTTTGGAGTGTGGGCTGAAGCTTCCCAAATAGAGATGTCAGTGACCTGCCTCTCTTTCCGCTTTCGAACAAACTGTAGGCTGAAAACCAACAGCCATAAGTCTGCCACCAGCTGAGCCTCTCAGAGCTCCCAGTGGCTAGCAGCCTGGGAAGGAAGCTTGGGACGGAGGTGGTGTGTTCAGCCCGGGCTGCAGGGCGAGGGAAGTGGTTGCTGGCAGAAAGCAAAGGGGTGGGAGTGGGAATGGACGTGCTGAATCACAGTGAACTTGGGTTTACCCAACAGATTAACAAAGCATGTGTTTGATTTCTGCTTTCTGCCTACCTGTCTAGTTGGTTCTGAGAACTCATGTTGTTTCTTGCTTACTGCATTTGCCAAATTTGCCAAGTCCCTGAAATGTGTTATCAAGCAAATTAACCCAGTTTGTTTCTTTCCCTAATTGGAAGGAACCATATTATTTTCTTATTCCCATTTGGCAAGGACATTGTACCTGGGTGGGGAAAATGTTTAAACATCCTCTTACTTACTAGTTACAGAGGCGCCTCACTCTCCAAGCCACCTCTCAGTAGCAGTGGGACTTTGAGCAAGTTCATTGACCCCCTCTCTCCGAGTTTCCTCATGTCTATAATGCAGAAGATAATACTACGTACGTCATAGAGTGGTTGCAAGTATTGCTCACGTTAATGAACGTAAAGCCTTAGAAAAGTGCCCCACGTGACTTTAGTGCTCTGTGCCCACTATTATTATTTTAATTGTTGGCACAGACAGTAGTCCTCTTAGATGAGGGGAATACAGTCCAAGACCCCCAGTGGACTCCTGAAACCACAAATTGTATACATATTATGTTTTTTCCTATACATACATACCTATAATAAGGTTTAATTTAGAAATTAGGCATAGTAAGGGATTAATAACAGTAACTAATAAAATAGAATAATTATAACAATGTACTATAATAAAGGTTATGTGAATGTGGTCTCTCTCTCAATATATCTTATTTTACTGTACATACAGCATGAATACACTTGGCAAAGGGATGATTCACATTCTGTGTGGGACACAGTGGGATAACATGAGATTTCATCACATTTCATAAGTCTGCCACCAGCTGAGCATGAAATGTTCAGATGGCATGAAATTTAAAACGCATGAATTGCTTATTTTTGGAATTTTCCATTTAATATTTTGGACTGAAACCATAGAAAGCAAAACTGCTGATAGGGGGGACTACTGTCTTTTTAGTACCTGTTGTGTGCCAGGCACCATGCTGAACACCAGGAATAGTTTATAATTCAGTAATAAAATCATAATAGAAATAATAATAACAATGGCAGCTAATATTTATTGGGAGTATAATATCCATAATCTACTTTAATCTTCATAATAACCTTAAGAGGTAGATAATAGTTATAGGAGAGGAATCCACAGCCTTAAAAAGGTTAAGTATCTTCTCACACCATGCAGTTGGTGAATGACAGAACCAGGCCTAGAACCAGCCACTTGACTCCCGAGCTCTAAGTCTTAATCATGTCTTTCTTTCTTTCACTTTAGTGGAAGGTGGGCTACTTTCAAATAACAATCACGGTTCTGGGCAAAAACACATCCACCCTGTCCCTCCCTATTAAAGAATCGTTGCCCAGCCTCCCATTTCCTTCATGCCAGGCACAGAGTTTTTTGGTAGCCACTCACTTAACACGATATAATCAACTACCCAGTGCAAAGCATTTTCCCTGCTGGTCAGAGGAACAACTCAGCATTTGAAAGAACATTTAACACAGTTGAGCTTGGTCTTCACGCTGGGAGACAAGCGCACACCTCGAGGCCTACCCCGAGCCAATCGCTGGAGAATGGTTTAATTGGTTAATCATATAAATTACACTCACTTAATCATTTTAATCACCATCAGCCAATTAGCTTAGAGTTATGGGCTTCGAGCTAACAGTTATGCAAATGTTTGCTCCACTGTAGCCTATTAACAGCCATATTTTCTCCATCAAGCTGACAGAGACTGATGGGTGGGGAAGAGAAGGAAAGAGCATTTGTTTAAACTTCTTTCCTGCGTTCAGTGGGCAGGAGCGCCCACCCCGGTGATTTCTTTATCTTATTCTAAGTAAGTGTGTCCTGAGTGGATTAGACCAGGCCCCTGAGGAAAGCGCAGCTTGGCTAAGAAACTCTTGAGTCGAAATGGAGTATAGGGCACTACTGCTGAAAGGGGCGGCTCTGCTGATTGCCCAGGGTGCTGGCATCTTACAGCTGAGGACACTGAGGACCAAATGGGGACGTGACTTTGCTGCTGTTCACTAATAATGCGGGAGGACTGGATCAAGTTCAAAAGGACCGTGCATCTCTACATTATCATCGATACCAATAATTACTACATAATAACAATGAAGACTAGGTAAGAGCTCCAGGAAAATAAGTCATCAGCAGTGGACCAGAAATTTTGAAACACTGGTGATGTAGAGTAAATGTGTTCTATGTATCCGGTCCCTGACTTAGTGCCTGGCGCATGATATCTGCTCAGTAAACACTTGTGAATGAATGAATTATTCACATGATAGCTGCTTAGTAAACACTTGTGAATGAGTGAATTCTTCGTGGCCAAAAGTGAAGCTAAGAGCCACGGGAATGAAGGAGTTGGAATCTGTTTAATGTGACCGAGCTCTGCAAACACGCAGGGGCTCAAGTGCATAAGACCATTGGCTCTGTAGTGCAGCCTGCTGCTCATCTCCCATAGGACCCAGTGAAATAGAGTTTCTGTTGGGTGGTCAGCAGAGTGCACTGGCTCATTTGAGAGCCTTCAGCTGTAATATTTTCAAGTTCTGTAACAGTGAGGAGCAGTCAGATTTTCAAAAATAGAATTAATTTTGTCAGGAATGTGCAGGAAGGGACATGGTTTTGTTGTCTCTGAAAGGCAGGTTGTGACTCTGGCAGTCTAGTCTTTCTTCAAGGAATACCCTAACTGTCCCTGAGACTTCGCCTGCCTTTACTAGCTAGTTAAGCATAGGGTTGGGGTTGGACCCTCCTCTCCAACCCCCCCCCCCCCACACACACACTATTTGTTACAATTTTTTTTTTTAAATCCTCATCTGAGGATATTTTTTTCCATTGCTTTTCAGAAACAGTGGAAGAGAGAGAGAGATCCAAATAGATTGAGAGAGACACATCAATTGGTTGTCTCTTGCTAATACCCCCACCTGGGCCAGGGATTGAGCCTGCAACTGAGGTTTGTGCCCTTGACTGGAATCAAACCCAGGACCTTTCAGTTCAAGGGCCAACGCTCTAACCATTGAGCCAAACCAGCCAGAGCTGTTACAAAATTTTATTCATTCACTCAGTAATACATACAAAACTTCTTATGTGCCAGAGATCATGGAAGGGACTAGGCAAACAGTCCTGAACAGCAAAACACTTATGATATGATAACAAGATGTCTTTGGATGCAGAATTGAGAAGTCAATTCTTAAAGGCTGGCATAGTCTTGGAGAACTTCCTGAAGGGGGTAAAGTTTGATCTGAGGAGAAAATGGATAGATGAAGAGATGAAAGTAGGGAACTTCAAGGAGAAAATTAATTTGGCATCACGATTTATTATACATAAATTTGGAGTAATATCCACATCATCAGTGTAGTGATAGTTTTTTAAAGGCTTTCTATTTTCTAATTTAGTAGTTTTTAATTGCCTGAAGGAAGTAACTAGATTTGTTTGAACTTGTTTATATGGGGCGCAGAGTTCCCTTACCCCCAGGCTGGTGGGTCAATCAACATTTCTCATAGCTGCTTCTTGACCTGAGCCAATGACATCTCCCCTTTTTCTCACCTAAATTTTCTCAAACAGGGAAAATGATATTGACCTAACCTACCACTGTTGTGGGGAAAAACGGATAAAAATTATTTTTAAAAAGATGGCAACACACTTCAGAGAGTGAGGAACTGCTGTAAAAATGCCTAACAAGGAGTCTGCTTCGCTTAGACACAGAAAACAATGAGTAGAAATGGAAAATTGGACAAAAGTCATATAAAAAGCTTTTAAAGATTTTCTTCCTTCTGCATTTACAACACTCTATTATTGACTTCAGTTTTCTCTTGCACTTAATTAGTCAAAAGCCAGGAAACACTCTCCAAAATCTTTTTCCGGGTCAGACACAAGCCAGAGTCCATATTCCTGAGGAGAGAGCTGTGGCACCGCTGCCGTCGTGAATTACACTCCCTCCTCCCCAGTTTTCATACATACCCAGCTTGCCCTATATTTATTTGCTCTTGTAAGTATAAAGTAATTTTGTTTGTCTCTGGAGATGTACCCACCTTCCCCCCAAAATATATTATAGATTCCTGACTTGCTGGGGAGGCTTGCTTAATGAGGATGACAACTGTCTTAAGAGATCTTAAAAAATTCGAACAGCGGCTTCAACACGGATTCTGACTCCAGCACCTACAAGATGTGGTCAGGACTCAGACCCTGTTTGGTTCAAATTCTTCTTCTTTTTCATGGTTCAAGACTGAGCTGAAACTTATCCTAAGCATTTCTTAAGACTCTAAGTCCAGCTTGATTTATATAATAGAGGATAGTGTGTGTCTTAGTTTGAGCTTTGCAAGAGGTAGGCCCAGAGACAAGGATTCAGATGCAGGTCATTTCTTTTGGGAGGGGAAAGGGGAAGTAAGACAGGGAAGGTGGCCAGTAATGGGTGAGTAACTAAGCCAAGTGTCACAGTGAATGATGAGCTGAATCTGGGACATGGTGTAGGACACGTGCCTCAGAACTAGCCCACCAGGTGGCAGGTGCAGCAGGGTAGTTAGGTGCCAACTCCAGTCAGTCGTTGGTTGAAGCTGCTGGGGGGGGAGGGATTGTTAATTCCCGGCTTTCTTCCTGGAATGCAGACAGCTGTTTTCTCCCCATGTCCTCACATGGCTGTCCTTCAGTGCGTGTGCACTCCTGGGGTCTCTTACTCTTCTTATGAAGGCACCAGTCTTAGGGCCCCACCCATATGACCTCGTTTAACCTTAATGATCTCTTTAAAGACCAATCTCCAAATGTCACATCAAAGACTAAGGCTTCAACATATGAATTTGGGGGGACACAGTTCATTCTATAACATTAGCCACTTATATGTAGGGGTAGGGAAAGGAACATTCTCCTCAGGTGTTCTAGGCTTTCTTGTGTCTACCCTTCATTTATAAGCTAATAGTAGCTATTATTTGTTAAGTCCTCACTACTTCACAATTTACTGTTAAGCATTTTACATAGATCAGCAGTTCTCAAAGTGCTGCTCATCACTCCCGGGTGTCCCCAAGACCTTTTCAGGGGGTCCGCAAGGTCAAAATTTTCATAATAATGTTAAGACCTTATTTGCCTTTTGCACTGTGCGGACATTTGCACTAATGGCACAAAAGCAGTAATAAATATTCTCATACAGGCACCGAACTATAGGAATAGTTGGTATATATATTTTTTACAACCACACACCTGCAGGAAAAAAGCTAGTTTTGCTTAAGAATGTCCTTGATGATGCTGTAAAAGTTATATTTTATTAAATCCAATTCTTGAGCACACATCCTTTCAACATTCTGTGCGATGAAATGGAAAGTCCACATGAAGCACTTCTGCATAACAAAGTATGACAGTTGTCCCGAGGAAAGGCACTCCTGCAATTGACTTGTAAGTTAAACTGGCTGCATTTTTCATGGAACACCACCTTTGACTTGAAAGAACAACCAAAAACAGGTCAGACTTGGGAGTTTCACAGACTTCTTTCTGAAAGTGAACAAAGTGAGACTGTCACTTCAAGGAAAACAAGTGACGGTATTTGTTGCCAATGATAAAATTTGGTCTCTCAAGTGAAAATTAGAATTTTAGAAAACTCATGTTGGTTTCTGGCAGCCTGACAGCTTCCATATACTTAAAGAGTTTCCTGATGAGATTAGAGATAATAGTAATGGATTTGATTTTTAAAAAAATATATAATGTTGAATGTACATTTTCCAAATGACCAGCATGTGATGTTTCAAAATCATGTATGGGCAAAAGGTCCAATTGAACTGAAAGTGATATCAATTGATGTTAATGTAACAGCGTATGAGAAGTTCATTGATAATGGGTTTAGAGTCCACATTGCAAATAACATTTAACAAAGTGCTACTTGTCAAGTTTTGGTGTAGCATCAAAGAAGAATACTCACAATCGTCTGAAAGGCTATTAATATCTGTGTAAAACCAATTTTTTAATATCCTTCAACCAAACAGCACATTGCAACAGACTAAATATAGAAGATATAACAATTAATCTGACTTCTGTTTATTCAGATATCAGAGACTTGCTTAAATAAAAAGGCTAATGTTATTCTTCTCGCTAAAATTTTGTTTCAGAAACTGTGGTTATTTGTCATAAAAATATGTTACTTATGTTGACATGAAATAGGTTTATTCTTTTTATTTTAAATTAATTGACATTGATCCCAAGATTTGGAAGGTAATGTGAAAAAAGGAAAGTCAGCTTCTCCTTTCTTCTGATGGTCAGACATGAAACTGTTCCAGAAGGAATGTCCTGAGATGATACAACTGATAGTGGCCATCTGCTTCCAGGCTGCAAGATACAAAGCGGGACCTGCAGTGAATTGGAAATGGAGCCATGAAGCTGAGAAACATTAGAGGTCTGAAGGAGCCATTGTACGCTCCTATTTAGACTTTTAATACGACTAAGAAGAGGCCTTGCTGCCAATAGGAATAGCGACTAAAAACCATGCTTTTTCCTATTCTCACAGGTGGAGAGAGAGAGAAATGAGGAAGAATAGATGAAAAATAATGTACCTGTCTTCATTTTTAGCAAAGAGCAGTTGGGGCTCCAGAATCCAATCACCAAAAGGCTCTACTCTCCTTTGGTCCAAAGAGAAATTCTCCCCAAGCATTTAGTGTGTACCTGAGGAGGGAAGCTCTTTGAGGGCAGGCATTGGTGTGTCTTGCTTATGACTGCACCCCAAGGGCCTAGAATAATACTTGGCTTGTGGTAGGTGCTCAATAAATACAAGCTGCAGAAGTGCACTTGTATTTCTGACACACTCCCAGCTGATGCTACTGCTGTTGGTCCACAGCACTTTAAGGAACAAGCATCTGGCACATCTGGTTGTCATGGCAACCGGGAAGATAGCTCTCTCAACAAACTGAGTCAGAGCCTGATTCCCTTCCATGTGTAGACTTACCCCTGATCTTACTTTCCCCAGGGGTGTTTGAGTCCTGGGGTGTACACCTCCCGGAACCCAGCACAGGTGGCCTGAAGGGTGCAGAAGAGACCAGCTGGTGGATGCAGCCTGGGTGCTGAAGGGAGGTAAGCATTTACATCCTTTGCACCTGCAATGGAGTCGGGGTCTCAGAGTCTATTTTTTTTCTTTTCCATCCCTGTAGACAGTTGAGCACATTCTCATTTTCACATCTAGTTGAGACATTTCATAAATCTGCAGGGTAATCATTTAGAATTTAAGTTCTTTCCCACTAAGAAGTGTTCATGGAGACTATGAAACTTAGCAAAACACAAAGGATTTTTTCCCCCCACATCACAAATGTGCTTCCTCAGCAACTAACAACTTTCAAGTGATCTGTCACACTTTGCATAATTAAACCACAGTCCCAATGGTAGGGAATCTTTGCAGGAACAGTCAGACAGCAGTAATAGAATGTGGAGTGGGGAGGGGAAGTTTCTTGGGCAGTACATTTCTCTTTTGTCAGGCTAATTACTCCACACCAGCGAATGAAGGTCCAAGAAAATAAAGTCTCAGCTTAGATCCACCCAGAGAATATTTCTAGAGCACCAACAGGGTGGGGGAGTGGGGTAGGGGTAATCCCTGGCCTCACGGAGCCTGCTTTCTTATGAAGAACAAAAGGCCAACAACAAAATAGTGTCAGGAGCACCATTCAGATAATGATGTGATAATTACAGGCTGGTTATCATAAGGGCCACTTGATAGATTTTTAAAAAAATATCTTTATTGATTTCAGAGAGAGGAAGGGAGAGAGGAAGAAACATCAATGATGAGAGTCACTGATCGGCTGCCTCCTGCACGTCCCCTGCTGGGGACTGAGCCACAACCCGGGCATGTGCCCTGGCCAGGAATCGAACCTTGACCTCCTGGATCCTAGGTTGATGCTTAACCACTGAGCCACGCCCGGCCAGGCTGATAGATTCATTTTAAATAAGAACTTTCATGTCCACTTTTTTCTAATTGAATTTATCACCTGGACCACCCAACAACATGACGTCTTCATCCCTTGGAACTGTCCCCGCGCCAAGACTCTGATCTTAGATTCGGCTCCCCACCGTATCGTTACCACTCTACCTTTGCCCGAACCCCACCCTCAATTACCATCACCAGGACTTGCCATCTTCTCAGACAAGGGTGGTCACTCCGAGCACATAGGAACGTAGACTCTGGAGCCTGACCTTCTGGGTAAATCACCTAATTATAGTGCCTCAGTTTTCTCATCTGAAAAACAAGCATAATGATCGTACTATTTCAGAAGGTTGTCGTGAGGATCAAGTGAGTTCAGTGATGCCCCAAAGCACCCAGAACAGAAGCTGGCTCCTAAGTCCTATGCAGGCGTGTGCTCTGCTTACAGTCATCGCCCCTTATCCTCACACATCACCTCCAGCTCTATGGCTGCCTTGTCTCCTGACCCATGACAGCCTCTTCACAAGGTGCAGCCTGGACACCCTGAGGCTGGTCTTCTCCACTCCCGCTGCTAAGATGTCAAGAATTGTTAGAGAGAGGTAAAGTCGTGGACGCCTCTTGCTGTGTCCGTCAGGCTCGCTCTGATCCCTGTTCTTCAGAGCTGTCCCTAGCACACAGAGGTGGGCTGCCAGCCCTGGTCCCCTGGCTGTAGCTGATTGGTCTAGGAAGAGACTACTGGCCCACACTGGCCCATCATTCTCTCTCCCAGGAGGTCGAAATTGAAATGGAAGCCTTGATTTGAGCCTTATAAAGGGCAGAACTTTAGAGACAGGCTCCCTGACCTCTTCAGCTCAGGCCCCTAGCATTGCCCTGGCTCCCTCACTTCTCTTGGCTCCCATTGAGATACCTTTGTGTCTTTCCAACAAATTCTTCCTTCTCATATGCTGGACAGGATGTGTGTCTACTTTCTACAAACCAGAGGAACCTCCAGAAGCAGTTCCTGCGAGGTTTTCTACAAAGTGGTGCTACTTAATCTCAGATGGTCCGTCACTCTAGCTCTCTTTCCTTGACTCCTTGGGCAATGCCTCACAGCAGCAGCTGTTTGAAATTTTCTCTACTCAGGACCCACTCAGCCCTCCCCTACTCCTTAGTGCAGTGGTTCTCAGCTCTGGCTGCACACTGGAATCACTCAGGGAACCCTCAAAATACAGACACCTGGGTCCCACGCTCAGCGATTTTCATGTAATGGGTCGCACAGCAGCCTGGGTTATTCCGATGGGCATCCAGGCTTGGGAACCACTCCCAGGCAGACTGAGACTGTGCTATACACGCTTCAGCCAACTTCGCTTACTCCAGCAACTTTCACTTCCTCTGGTCCTTTTTGCCTTTCTTGCGGGCTTAGAGGATGGAAAGTTCCCGACCTAAGCTAAGGCCTCCACTGGCAAAGATTCCTCCGGCCACTCTCCTCAGAGGAGCAGTCTACAGCCTAAAGGTTCCTTATGTGCTGACCCCAATTAGGAAGACTAAAAAATGTATGTAGCCTCGTGGGCATCACATGTCTTAATCACTGCAATTAAGAGTTTTTAATGAGTGGAAATGTGTAATAATAATAATAACAAACACATAACTGAGCACTTACTACGGTAATACCAGGCTCTGTACAGTGCACTTTCCATATGCATAGATATTATCCGATTCTCACAACCACCCTCTGAGATAGGAGCTATTATTGCCGCTGGACAAATGAAGAAACTGAGATATGGTGAGGCTCAGGGAGTTGCTTAAGGATGCCCAGCTGGGACAGAGTGCAGCTGGAATACAAGATTAACAATAAACATGTAGCAACGTTTTTCATTTAAGAAACATATACATGCATGTTTTGTCCTGACTTAAATAGTTCTCTACATATGGTTAACTCCGAGTTTGATTTTTTAAATGGCAGTCTGAGCAGAATTTTTAAATTCAGACAAAAATTAAACAGCTGCTATCCCTTAGCCTACAATCACTTCTTTCTATAGTAATAGCCCCTTTTTTTAATGAGAAAAAGAATGTGGGAGGGTAATTGACAGCATTTGATAGTCTGTGTGAAGGCCAACAACTGTCTAATCTAACCATGTCATATGCTAATATTGATTAAATTTAATGCTGATATTTTTCAGCAAATGAAAAAATAACATTTAATCTCTTCGTATCAGCCTCGGAGGGGTCATTTACGGAATTCTCGCTGTTTGGAATTGACCGCTGTTAGAGCAGACGCTGTGCAATGCAGTTACTCTGGGTGATTATTTCCCTCGCTCCTTAAGAAATTACAAGTTACTCTGTGAGCCAGCCTGTCCTAGCAGACGGCAGGATCACAAGCAGGCCGAGGGAGGCCACTGCCGCTCCCACCATCAAAACTAGCTCACCCCAGTGCCAAACAAGCCCATGCTACCATCCTGGCTACAAAAAGCAATTGACTGTTGCTCAATGAAGCAGAAACGAGACTGTCACTCACGGAGGTGGGGACGTGAGAATTGCCTTATCTGGTTCTCAATAGCAATTTGGGTTTTTGGAAGTTATTTTACAGTTGTAATTACAAAGGGAAATGAAGTCTGCTTTGTGATGTTACCAGGTGCTCTTCCTTCCATTATAACCGTGATGAATGGCCCTCCAGAGCAAACTCACTGGCTGGTCTGCTAAGTGGTTTTATTGCGCAAATACAGCATTGAAAAACCGCCATTCAGTTGAGGCAGCATCTTCAGACCTAGGGCGGTGGCAGGTTGTCCTCCTTCAAACCTTTAGGTGAGTGATATAAACTATCTTTAAAGTCAACAAAATCCTTTTAGACCAAGAAAACCACATTCCAATCTAGACTTTTTATTTAAAAATTAGAGTTCATGAAATAGAATCAATATCCTGCCAAGAGCTGAACTCTTCTATGAACTCGTTTCTGGTCCCAGGGCGCCACTGGAGACAAATGCAATCCCATGACAAGCTCCAAGGCCCCAGCTGGCATCAGGGAGAGCAGGACTGCTCTGGAGCTCTGCTTCTAATTTCTCACGGCCAGACCTCAGGGTAAGTCCCTTCACTTAATGGAGTTTTCTGAAATGGAATCACTTCAAAAGAAGGCTATCGTGAAAAATACTATAGAAACAGACCAGAGCAGAGATATGGGTCCCTGGGATACTGGGAAGGACTTGAGCAGTTGTGCTGTCCAGTCCCCTGCTTGACAGTGGAAGGGACTGAGGACGTGGGAGGAAGAGTGACTGCCCCAGGCCACCTGGTCAGTTTGTGGCAGGGCCAGAGAGAAAAGCAAGTCTCTTAGTCTCAGCCCAAGGGTCCGGACTGGAAGCTATAAGTGCTGTGTGGAATCCAATGCACAAATCACAATGTACTCCTTACATTTGACACAGGGTGGGTTGCACAGTATTTACTGTCTATTTCTCAGAAAGAGCATTAGCTAATGGTCAAATGGTCAGGCCATTCCCTCTTGAAGTGGGTGTCATTGTTATGTCTATATTAAAGAGGGCACCAATGATATGACATTTATTAAGCATGTGCCATCTGTCAGGTGCTGCCCTGATCAGTAAGCTTTCTAATGGGATTCCCTTCCCCCTCCCCAAATAAATGAGGAGTGGGATCCTTTCATACCATTCTGCCTAAAAAGTTTCCTCTAAATCTCAGACACAACAATGAAACTAACCAATGAATCTTGGTCTCCCAAGTATTTCAGAAACTCTACACCTCTGGTGGCCTGAGCAAGAAACCACTTGCAAAGAATTGGGTTGGTGTGCTAAGAGCTCACCTTCTGACCCTTGCAATAAACAAATAGTAAAGTTGTCTTTTGCTAGTCAGTACAAAACTCCCTCTTGCTGCTCTAAAAACCATTTGGAATTGGTCCAGCTTACATATCTGTTGGATGTTTAAGAAATAGATTAAGAGGTCAGCAGGGGAAAGGAGACATCTCCAGATGTTGTCTAAATGGAAAATGGTAAGAAGAAAGGAGTGGGGGGTGGGATGGGGGGATACTTATGGTGAAACAAAAAAGGGCTAATCAAGACCACAGAAACAGAGAATCCTTGAGTCGCCAGGTGAGGGAGCCGTGACAGTTAAGATTTGTTCAATTGAGAGGAGCAGGAAACTCAAGTCAACAGGAAACTCAAGTCAACGGGAAACTCAATCGGCCATACTATCCTAGGGGGTAGAGGTTACTGCTGTGATAACATTAATGCTTGGAAGGTCTATTAGACATAGTTATTGGCATATGTCTTTTGTCAAATCCTGGACTAGCCCTATGCAAAATCACCGAAATAGGTAAGGCTTATCTTCAAAGATGTCTCCCTGCCCCTAGCTGTCTACTTCAGGACTCTATTATTGCTTCCTTCTCTCCCCAGGCCGTAATGCCTCCTAGGTGCCCAGGATAAGTCTTCATGGAGGTAGAGGAATAGAAAAGTTAGGATGGCTAATAATGTTAAGCATTTTTTCATGTGCTTGTTGGCCATTTGCATGTATTCTTAGGAGAAATGCCTATTCAAAACCTTTGCCTATTTTTCAATTGGTTGTCTTTTTTTTAAAAAAATGGAATTGTAATAGATCTTTATATACTCTAGATACAAGTCCCTTATCAGAAATATGTTGTACCAAATTTTCCTCTCATTCTGTGGGTTGTCTTTTCACTTTCTTGATGGTGTTTTTTGAAGCACAAAAGTTTTTAACTTGGATGACACCCAGTTTATCTATGTTTTTGTTTGTTGCTTATGCTGTCATGTAATACATAAGAAACCATTGCCTGTAACAATGTCACCAAGATTTACTCCTATGTTTTCTTCCAAGAGTTTTATCGTTCTAGCTGTTACATTTAGGTCTGATCCATTTTGAGTTGATTTTTGTATATGGTGTGAGGTAGGGGGCTCATCTTCATTTTTCTGCATCTGGACATCTCATTGTCCAACTACCTTTTATTGATGAAACTACTCTTTACCCCATTTAATTATTTTGGCACCCTTGCCAAAAATCAATTAACATAAATGTTTATTTATGTTCTTTTTCCATAAAAGTTTATTTCTGGTTCATCAATTGAATTCACTGATCTATATGTCTATCCTTATGCCAGTACCACACTGTCTTGATTACTGTAGCTCTGTAGTAATTTTTAAATTGGAACAAGTGAGTACTCCAACTTCGTCCTTCACTTTCAGTATCATTTTGGCTGTTCCAGATCCCTTGCATTTTTATATGAATTTTAGAATCAATTTCTTAACATCTGCGAAAAAGTCAGCTGGGACTTTGGAAAAGATTGTGTTGAATCTGTAGATCAATTTGGGGAATATACAATTATGTGGGTAAATTCACAGACATAGTAATGAGCAAAAGAAGCCATCATAAGTAGTACATGCCATGTAATTCCTTCTGCATAACGTTTAAAAACTGGTGAAACTTATCTATTGTCTTAAAAGTCAGTACTTCCCTTTAGGATACTGAATAATAACTGGGAGGACATATATGGAGATGTCTGGGGCCTAGTAACATTCTATTTCTCCAACAGGACATTGGTTACACAGGTGAGCTCACTTTGTGAAAATCCATTGGTTTTTGCACTTTTCTGAATGTTATATTTGAATAAACTCTTAAAAAGAAGAAAAATTGTGTTCTTGGAAAATGTGTTATCGAATACTCAGTATTTACTAGCACATTCTATATATATATGATGTATTTCTCACTTATTGTATGAAGGTGTTTTTTTCTTTGCCTTAAATATTTTCCTTGTGCATACTTTTTCTATATTGTAAGACTAAAATTTCATCTAATAATAAGTCAATAGCAGAATTTAATTTTCCTTTGCTATGGACTGTAGACACCTTGGCAGATAACACAATCTGAGTTCCCAAGGGCTATAAGATTTTAAAATCTACCCCTTCCCCCTCACTCCCATAATGCTGAATAAAATGCTCAGATGAAGAAATGCCCCAGCAAATATTACTGTATCTACCCCCTTAGGAATTCACTGTAAAAGGGTTTCACTGTACTTCGGAAAGCAATTTGGAATTCTTCACAATGAAAGGTTCTATATAAAGAAGGTAATATAATGGACTTGGCTTTCAACTTCTTTCATTTAAGCCTTAACAGAAACATGAATCTACTATATTAGCTTCATAAACCAATAGGTGCTATATAAGTGCTGAATAGAAATATTCTGGGTGAAGGAAATTGCAAATATAGCCATGTATTAGCTAAGTGCTTTACCCAGTATTATGCAAATGAGGATTAATAAGGCAGTTACACTTAATTAAAATACTAATAATAATGCTACATTCTTCTACATTCTTCCAAGTCTCTTGGCACCCACTGACTTAGTTATTGGGTGTGTGCCTGCCACCTAAATCCCAAGCCTATTAAATGCAAACTCACATGAGATGCCTCTTTGGAAAGAAACAGTCCTCCTCTGAATTGCTACCTAACAAAAGCTTCAAGAAAGTTAGAGGGGTAGGGGCAAAGATAGCCCCTCTCACACACAAGATTCACTAGGTGCTTTGAAAGAGTCCATGACACTTGAAACAATACTCCCATGCCCCAGAAAATGTGTGGTACTGCCCAGAGTTACCTCGATGCTTCTCAACATTTTTTGAGACAAGAGTTTTCAGTGTTTCCAAACATCATGATCATCATTAAAGAGTTGCTGGTCGACATGATAGTGACGACCAGAAATACCCAATGTTCTCCCTACATGGAGTCTAAAAAGTACCAGGACACTTTTGATGAAAGGTGTACTGACATGAACCATGGTCATCATATTGTTCTCTTTTTGTTACATCTTTGGGGACTGATAGGTGATTCTCACTTCTACAGGAGCTGCCAAAATGTTTTTGTGGGTCTTCAAGTCCAGATTCACAGAGAAACGTATTTATGGAGAAATGTATTCAATCTACAACTATTCGTTTTGCGTGTATGACAGATGAACTACTCTACTGTATGGGTGAGAAATGGAATTCTATTTTGACCTCTCATTTTTGAGCTTTACCGTGATGGGACAGAGCCCAGTAAGGCTTTCATTAGAAGTCAGTTTTTGTTGTTGTTGTTTGGGGGGTTTTTTTGCAGACCCAGCCCTCTGCTCCAAATGATATAAACCACCAATCTTTTTGTAGAAAGTTCCAAATTTCACTTTGTACAGACAGAAATTTGAGAATGGAGTAGGGAAGAGGTCCCACAGATTGGAGAGGATTTGAAAGAGAAGATGGTGAGCAACTGCTCAGTCTCACTAAAGATGGGGCCAGGCCCAACTTGAATGGCAAGGGTGGGTTTGTATGTCTCTGAAAGGAGCCTAAGTGAAATGTGCAAGTCCCTCACCTCAAGGAAAGCACAGAATGAACCCCATTCTTGTTTCTATTCCTTTGGTTGCAACATCACAGATATTTTACAAGAAATAGCATATTTTGTGCAAGAAGATCCCTGTCTTAAGGGTAGTCTGGTGGGTTCCAAAGCTCTTTCTGATATGGAATACTTTGTTCAAGGAAATCTTAACACGAAACCCCAAATAGGAAACAACTAAAAGCCATCCAATGGGGCCCTCAGCAGTCTGTTATCACTGCTTTGATCTAGTGGACTCCATGAGGTGAGGTCAATGTTAGCTCCACATGATCTTTAGTGAAATCTTCATGAAGAAGATGGGACCTGAACCAGGCTTTGCATAGCCGGTAGATTTTGCCTGGGTGACATGTCTCTCAGGGTTTAATGCAGGAAAAATAAACCACTCCAGGCACGTCAAGCAAAAAGGGATGAAACTCAGGGAATTAGGTGACTTCCAAATCCCTGGAAGGGCTGGAGGAGTAAGTCAGGGGCTTTTTCAGGCTGGATGTTTGGTTTCAAGGTCACACCACAGTGGCTGTGATGCAGAGGTCAGGAAACTGCCAGGAGCTCTCCTGCCACCACTGTGGCCGCCCCACAGCCACCCTGCACGCACAGGCTGGTGCAGCTGGGCTGCAGCAGCCACATCTGTCAGTGGCTGCGTGTCAGGCAGCACCAGGGCAGGGAGACAGCCTCTGCCTCCTGCCTTCTAACCAAGAGCATCTCACTGCAGAACCTAAATTGCAGCCCGAACAATAGCGTCAAAGGAGTCTGGGAACAGAGCTTTAGCCTTCCAGCTCCACGGCACAAGAAGGAACCTAGAAGAAGTGACTGGATGTAGTCGAGAAGATGGGGGAGAGGCAATGTTTGGGAAGAGCCTGGCAGAGGTGGAGCTAATGCGAACTGATGGACGAATCCAGGCAAGTGGAAGCTGAGGTTCTGCTGGGAAGTCAGGGAGAAGCTCCAGGAGCCTGGAATGGATACCTGCAGGACCGGGAACCCCTTCCCCAGAAAGGCTTAAGAATAGCTTGAGCAGTCTTTCTGAAGGATGACTTGAGATGCAGTCTTTTTCTTTCCTATTTTTATAACATAAATAATCTTTGTTTATTCTTGGTAAAAATATTAGAAAATACATTAACCCCTCCCCACAAACAATAAGTCACTCACAATCCCACCATCTGGAGATGATCATATATTGTTGAATCTCCTTCCAGATATTCCAGGGTCGTTGGGGTTTTTTTTTTTACTATAATATCATCGTTTTCAACTTTTTCTTTACTTATGAACAGCTTTCCGCATAACAAGAGGCCATCTAGTGACACTATCGGTGTCTTACCAGCCACATTGTCAGTATTCTGTTACAGAGATGTCTCCTAATTTATTTAATAAACATTTTATTTAAAGTTCCTCTTTGTTAGACAGTCCAATATTTTAGACGAATAGTGATGGAATGCAACATAAAATGCAATATTCAGAGGAGGTTTGAGTTGAGAGACTCTAAAATGTCCTTGACACGGGGCGATGCAGCAAAGCTCATGTGCTAAAGCTCGAAGGAACTAAGAGGTCACCCTCAGCCATCGTCCTCAATTAACAGAGGGGGCCACCAAGGCCACATTTCACTCTTCCTTACCCCAAACTCTCTGGTTCTCATTCTCTGCCTTTCTTTAATCTGTCCTAAGCCTTGTGTACAATTCATGTTAAGCCTCAAATCTAAACAGCAACTAATTGAAAACATGTCTTAAAGAACAGTCAACAAAAATCCTGTATTAAAACTCAGCTTTGTCCACCTAGCTTTCATTGAGAGGCTTCTCTGTGGCTGACCCTGTTGGTGGGGGAAGAGCATACAAAAGTCAGGCACAGACCATTAAAGTGCCTATTGTCTGCAAAGATGAGAAGGAACCTTTCAGCCACGTGGAGGCTCCTGCTTGTCTTTTGCGTGGGAATGGCCCTGGGTCCTAGGCAATTTCTTCCATAATTCCTTCCCCTCTTGGGTTCTGGTTGTGAAAAGGCAGGAAAGTGAGAGAGAACTGGATCTGGTTTTATGTTTTCCAGTACAGGGACATTTAAGACATAACCTCTCATAATTTTCTTGTCTCGACATGCTCATCTTTTTATTTTTTAATAAAGCAATAGACAGTTATCCCTTGCGGTCTGTAGCTACAGTTCATCACCAAAGGAACACTTGGCTTGTAAACGATGGCGACACTGAACTCCTCTTCCCTCTGGTCTCTTTCTATTAAGGTTTCCTCGTCTTGATCCCCTCTCTCCACATATTGATCACACATTGCCTGTTTCAAAGTGTTGGGTTAATCATTCCACTTTTTCCAAGAGAGTAGCTAACTCTTAACATGCTGTGGGTTTCCTATTACACTTCTTTTGCCTCTAAAAAATATCTTGAAAGAGTAAATCTGCCAATAAATAAACTCCCCAGACCAAAAAGCCATTCCACAAATTCTCCCAAGCAGAACCGGACTGTAAGCAGAGAGAATGTAACAATGACAGTCACACGCTGTCTCGGAGCCGCTGGGCCTGTCGATCGACTGGTCCAGCTCCAGTGGGAATGAAGCTCAGCCTAAGGCTCCCTGGACACTTGACCCCATGCCTCCTGAGATCTCTGCTGGATGCGTTTGCAGCTGTTTGGGGATTAGAAATTCCAAGTATGGTTTAAGATCTGGTCATTTTGCCCTGTTGTTCTTGTATCCTTCCTGCTTGGTAATTTGTAGCTTTTAATTTGTCTGGTCAGAGGAATAGCTCTTAGCAGATGGTTGTAATCAGTCCCCAGGGGTGAGCCTCGGAGGGAAGTTGGACGGGAGACTCCAGCGAGGATCAAGGATTCTGTGACTCACTCGGCTGGACCCCAGGCCAGGAGCGAGGGTGCTGATTGCTTCCAACCTGTTCTTCAGCGAGTTGTAAATGTCATCGGTCTTTCTTCACATGGTAGGGATGCTATCCATATAAGAGAACATGAAAAATGGTATGCGCTAAAAATGTATTCGCTGGATCCAAACCCATGCGTGCTTAGAATTAACTTGCTGAGTCTAGTCCACTTGTCATTCTTCTTATGCTCAAGTTTTAGTAACAGGATGTTTTCAAATAGTTTACATTTCTCTTGGGACATCTTCCCTAACCAAATGTCATACCAGTGTTAGCTGGGAGTTATTTAGATTTGCTCAGTTCTTGTTGTTTCCAGCCCCAAGATTGAGGCCATTTCTGCAAGCAGAACCATGCATTGAAGATAATGGGCTTTTCTTGTCTGTCCTGAAGGAGAGAAACTATTAGATCAGTGGGAATTTTGCAGAGTACTTTATTAAATCCTTGGATGTTAAAAATGTTAGTTATTTGGCATCCATATGTTAGAAGCAAATTGCAGCTGGCATTCAAAACACGGTTGAGGAAAAGTTAATGCTGATACAGATGCTCCTTGACTTACGATGGGGCAGGGTCCAGATAAACCCATCACAGGTTGAAAATATAGTTATGTTGAAATGCATTTACTATGCCTAACCCACTGAGCATCGTAGCTTAGCCTAGCCTACCTTAAATGTGTTCAGAACACTTATATTAGCTTACACTAGGAAAATATTATTTCACCGCTGCTGCCCAGCATTACAATTATTGTACCACATACTGCTGGCCTGGGAAAAGATCAAAATTCAAATTTTGAAGTATGGCTTCTACTGAATGTGTATCGCTTTTGCACCATCGTAGAACCAAAAAATCGAACCACTGTAAGTCAGGGACCATCTGTATTTGTTTTTATTACTATTATTTTATGAAATGTTATTCTCTAAGGAAGTTATATTTATTAGGTTTTTGCTTTTTTCTCTAAAACCTTTTACTGTACTCTGAAATGTCTTTCTTTTCTGGCTACAGAGTAGATCTTTATTGTGGAATATTTGGAAAATACAGAAAAGTGTAAAGAAAATTTAAAAGTACCTATGGTTCTTCAATCCTGGGGTCTTTATTTTTTAAAAAGACAGTCAACAGTGACCATTCTTTGAAATTTTATAAAACTTAACTTTTTTCTGAATTAAATATTGCCCAATTTAAATCCTGATTCATTCTTCCAACAGAAATCTTACCCTAACATCAGGGTTCCCTTGACACCACAAATCAAATGTTTTAGAATGACTCCTCTTCAGATAAGTGCAAAAAAAGATCTGGGCAATAGGTAGTTTAGCCCGGTTCATCTCCTTAGGGCCTTGGTTAGACCACTATTTCCTCTTTAATGTAAAATTATGTGAGTAACATCTAGAACCATGCATGCAATTGAGGGAATCTCTCAGTATAATAAGATATATATTCAACAAGTATCAGTTCTAGCTGCAAGGGAGTCTTGAGAAGTGAGTATTTGGAGTTGGATGTATTGCTGCTCTGTATTGCAGAATAGTGTTTCTGAAATCAGGAGCAAGAAGAGAATGAATATCTAGTAGGCAGCTAAGCTAACCCTGTCTGCTGGGGAGATGTTACTCACAGAGGAAGTTGGGGCAAATCTGGGACACTAACCGAGGGGGTATAACCCCGAATCCCAGGAACTTGGAGCTAAGTAGACTTATTATGCACACTTTTCCATGTACACCCCAAAGCCAGTCCACAAGACAGTTATTTTTTTAGAATTGTTCAACACAAATAGTGAGAGATAAAGTAACATTCTTTGAACAGGGCACATAAAGTTTTTACTGAACCACATCATGAAGATGTATTTATGGCTAGGTGACCTCCTATCTCCAGCAGACTTTTTAAAGCCAGGTCTCTGGAAGCAAATTCTTTCCAGGTACAACTAGGCTAAACCCACGTCAGGAGATGTTAATTCTAGAACCAGTAGTTTTCCACGCAAGCAATGTCTAACCTGAAAAATATACTCTGGTTAATAAGCATTAGATAGGAAAAAACTATTTATTTAATTCAACAGATTTTAATATTGGTATAACAATTTTGCAGGTTTGGGGAAAATATATAGATATACTCATATGACTTTAATTTTGTAGGACATGATTCATTGAATGCACTTCATCTATCTTGATTCTAAAATTCCCTCCAAAGCAAATTTCTCTGACGTTTTCTTAGGCTTACATTTTCCTATCTCAGTTTGAAAGTAAAGGCATTCTCCAGCCATTACTCGCCACCTTGAACCCACTCTAAGCTGAGAACTTACTAATTATCCATCACCTCCCCATGCCTTCTCTTGTCTTCCCTCCTATTTATCACTTCTGTTCACTCACTCTACCTTATAGATTGGGAGAAGTGTCTAGAAGCATAAAAGAGATTTTATTTGGATCAGCAGCTGTCACAACAAGGCTTTGTTTTACTGCAGCCTTGCCCTTCTTTGCTCTTTTCTGCAAGGGAGTGGCTAATTGCCCAGAGTTCTAAGATCTGGGGTTTAAAACTCCACGTCTCTAGGCTGTACCTGTTACTGGATGAGATAACTACATTTGGCAGAGGTGCGGATAGCTGTTTTGATGGCAGAAGACATTAATTTGCAACCACTGCTGCACAGAATGAAGGGAACGCAACTGCTGTCCCCTTGGGAGAAGCCACTTAGGCAAGAAAATAAATAAGAGGATTTTGATTATATTAGGAACTCTTAGGCTGTGCCCAGGGACGCTCCATCTTTAAACTCTTGTCGTTTTATGTTTACACAAAAATTATAATGGAAAAAAAAAGGCTCATAGTTCTCTGTACAAGCATTTCACATTTAAAAATGTTTCCACGCTCTATCGGGGCAATACAAGCCACAGCTGACATTATTTCATTTCATTAAGTGAGATAACAAATGTAAAGGGCCAGGCACAGTCCCTAGCACATAGTAGGCCACCTAGAAATGTCCTTTTTCTTTCCCTCTCCCTCTTTTGCTTCTATCTTATTGCCCCTGCTTCTTGTCAGAAGTCATATTGGAAGAGAGTTCAGAATTCCAGCAAGTGTGTGCTAGTTGGTCACAACCAATGAGCACAACTCTACTGCTGGGCATCAAGCACTCCTAGCATGTTCTTGGGTGCAAGGCTCTTCACTGTTGGGTGCAAGGCTCTTCACCGTTGAGTGCAAGACCCTTCACTGTTGAGTGCAAGACTCTTCACTGTTGGGTGCAAGACTCTTCACTGTTGGGTGCAAGGCTCTTCACTGTTGGGTGCAAGACTCTTCATTGTTGGGTGCTAGGCTCTTCACTGTTGGGTGCAAGGAAGCCATGTTCTGCAGTTTGCTTTTTCCCCACCTGCCACAGTTAATTCAACTGTGTTGTGAAGTGTTGGTCTATTCGAGGGAGAGATAATAACACATATAAATAACTTGAATAATAATATTGTGTGCCAGATACTAGATGATAATACTATAATAATAATAATAGCCATTCTAGCTCATAATTATTGAGCACTTATATGCCAAACACTGTGCTGTTTTTACATACTCAATATACTTATTTACTGAATGGGCCCAATGAAGTAGGCCCTAATCTAGAAACATCTTTATTTATCTCCTTCAAACACAGCCTGTCAGAAATTGGGCAATATGAGATACCCATCGCTCCTGATCACTTTCAATTACTTCAGGTAGGACAAAGTGCAGTCCAGACTGAGACAGAACTTTAGACTCAGATCAGGTTTAAATCTCCCTGGGTCCTTAATGGCTCCCAGTTGCCATCTGCAATCCCCGTGAAGCCCAGCTGTGCCTGACTTCATGGGCTGCCCCCGTAATTGCTCAATATTATAAGAGCAAGCTGGCAATCTTACAACCACCCTTCCCTGACTAGAAGAAGATGGGCAATAAATTCTCAGCAGAGCTTTTGAGAAACAAGACACTTCGGCGGCAGCGAGCTCACTGGCCACCACCCAACTGCTCTGGCAGGAACTGGCGGCCTTTCTCTACCTGTCTCCCTTGGCGAGCTCATGCGTTGTGGTGCCATGATTTTTCACTTAACATCTTTGTTTGTGCGAAGGGATGTTGAGGCTGAAGTTTCAACTAGGCACCAAGAGTGGGGGCAAGGAGAATTTTTTGAGGAGGGCAGTGGGGGGGAGTCTCACCCTTGATCATGAGAGAGGGTCTGCTCTCACCTTCAGTAAGGCGGGTCGACCGGGCAAGTTTAATAAGTAAGCCCCCTGAGGTTCAATGAATCTCTCGCCTCCTCTCGCAGTCTACTGGGGCCATGATTGCTGCATCTCGGTCCCTCGTTGTAACTCCTGGGGGATGTCCTGTTCCACTCTTTCAAATGTGGGGCCCCTTATCACCTGACGCCTCCATCTTGGAGATTCAGGTAAAAGCTGAGGCAACAGGGTAAGTCCTGTCCCACATTCTGGGGCACAAACATCTCACTTAATCCTCAAAACAGCCCTCGGAGGGAGATAGTAAGATTCCTGCACGTGACAAATGAGGAACCGTGAGGAGCTTCAGTATCTTGTCCTGGGTCACATGCTGAGTAAAGAAATCACAGGATTAAAACCCGGGTCGGTCTGATTCCAAAGCCCGCTCTTCCCGCCTCACCCAGGCAGAGAGGAAGGCCCAACAGCGTAGCCTCAGCAGGGTGGGGGGTGAGCCCGCAGCGCCTCTGCCCGGGTGGCGAGTGCTCCCAGGGAGCCCGGGGTAAGGAGCACTTGGGAGGCGGTGGGACACAGGCCTGCAGAGGTAGGCTGAGGCCAGATTGTGGACGACTTTCCGTGTGTGATGTGCATTTAAAAATGGTGGGGAATCTGCCTGGCCGGTGAGGCTCAGCGGTTGAGCATCGACCTAGGATCCAGGAGGTCACGGTTCGATTCCCGGTCAGGGCACACGCCTGGGTTGCGGGCTCGATCCCCAGCAGGGGGTGTGCAGGAGGCAGCCGATCAATGACTCTCTCATCATTGATGTTTCCATCTCTCCCTCCCTCCCTCTCCTTTCCTCTCTCTGAAATCAATAAAGATATATTTAAAAAGGAAAAAAAGAAAAAAACACACCCAACAACAATAAAAAAAAAGTAAAACAAGAAAAAAGAAACTACCCCCCAAAAGGGGCAGTGAAGTTTGGGCTCTGCCAGAGATAATGGAAGTCATTAGAGGTCTGAGCAGATAGAGACTCCCCCATATCTCTGCTTCACAGATTGTCCAGGTGGCCGAGTGCAGAGCAGGTGGAGGGGAGCGGGGTGCAGTCAGAGCATATGGCGACCGTCTGAGGGAGAGGGAGAAGGGCCCATGAGGCAGAGCTGGCGGGGATGGAGGGGGTAGGCTGGTGCAGGAGGAACGGTGGTGACCTGCAGTGCCCACTAATTGTCCACAGAGAGAGAGCATGGAGGCAGGGAGGGGAAAGCAGTGTGGGTGCTCCCCAAGGTGCCCAGGAAAGAGCAGGCCCACAGGCGTGGCCCGCCAGCCCTGCCCAGCTGGCACACACGACCGAGAGGTGCTGAGCTCTGCAAAGGTGAGGCAAGGCCTCAGCAAAACGCACTCCTGCGGCAGGAGGCGGGGGGCCCGAGCATGTGTTTGTAATGAATTCCTGGGCCGCTAACAGTTAACACAGCCTGTGGCCTGTGCAGACTCCAGATCCGGGGACAGGGCTACCTGCGAATCTTGGTTATTACTTGTGCAGAATGCAAAGGGAGCCTGGGCCGGCTCACTTCTCTTCTTCTGAAAATGTATGTGCTGGAGTCCTAAGGCTGTGTGTGTGTGTGTGTGTGTGTGTGTGTGTGTGTGTGTGGTCATGTCTAAATCTCCTTCTCTCTGTGTTCAGCAGACCACTTTCCCCACCTGAGTGGGTCACCTTGCTATCACCAGGAAACTCCATGTCTCACATGAGTCAAGCCCAAAGCTGCTCATTCTAAGTCAGTTTTTGTTTCTATTTAGAATGTCCATGAAACAGCGCCCACTGACCAACTCCTTGTTCGGTCGTGGGTCCCTTCGGCTGGGATAAGGTCCCTAGCAAGTGTCTGACCTGGGCTTCCAGGTGGAGTCTACACTCTTGATCCCTCCAGCCCGCTGCTCTGTGTCTTCTTCTGTATTCACGTGGCTTGGTCACAGCACTGTCCCACTGTATTTTAAAGTCTCTTTTCTCCATATTATAAAAGTCACTCATACGTATTATAGAAAATTTGGACACTACAACAAAGCTGAAAAGAGAAATAAATTACACATAGGCCCACATCTTGGGGTTATAAGCACTGTTAACATTTTGATGATTTTTTTTACAACCATGTTTTTCTATGTGCACATACATTTTTACAAACTCAGAAAAGGGAAAAAAAATCAAATGCTGCAAAAAAGACAAGGAGGATACTGAATGTAAACAGTTCAGTGCATTAGCGTTTCCAGGTGACTGGTCACTTTAATATGTAGTTCCAAAAGTGTAAAGATCAGGTTGCAAGGGATTTTTTTAAATACCAGTTTAACAAAAATATGTGCTGGGAAATGAGAACTTAAACAAAGCTGCTTATAGAATTCATATTCTCTCTCTTTTTTTTGTGTGTGTGGCATTTTATTATGTCCTAAAACTTCTTTGAAAATGCATTTTTAGGCCATAATCCTCTGTTTTATGATTCTCACTGTATTATATACTGTTTACTTACTTTTTGGTACTCCCTACCAGACTATAAGCTTATTTAATGCAGGACCTGGGAATTTTATCATTTTATACCCAATACCTAACAGTCTGACTGGTTAGCATATAATAAAATGAATGAATGATTACCTCACTTTTCCTGAATTTTTTACCCCTGAGTATTTGCTATCTTCTGTTGAGGTGTCCAAGACTAAGCATGGGTCCACGGAGTCCAAAGGCACTAAGGGCCACATGCCCCTTCAGGGACAAAGGCCTGACTCTCCCAGCTGCTGAGAGTGCTGCTGGCAGAAAGCCCTTGGGGATTGTCTCTCCTAAAGGGAGTTGCTTTGTCCAATTCACCCCTTTTCCTACGATGGTCTGCATCCAACGACTGGTCCATGGAAATATAAACCCTGGCCCCACATCACAGCTCAACTTCTCCCTCTGCCCAATCCTGCTTCCTTCTTTCCTTTGCTCAGGAGTTGACCCCAAGAGCTCCCCCAATAAACTCCTTGTACTTTAATCTCCACCTCAGAGTGTGCCTCTTAGAGGACCCAACCTAGAACATTAGGGATGTAGAAGACACCTACACACACCCCTAATCTGAGTCTTAGCACTTCCAGGTTATAGACTGTAAGCTCCTTGAACAGAGACCATATCTTATAATTTTCATGGCACTGGGCCTCACCACAGTTTCTAGTACATAGGACACTCTTAAATATGCCCCCCCCCCCCCATGAAAGGGTAATGAGTGGGGAGGGATATGTGAATATGAGGGATTCCAGGTAAGCACCAGCTCAGTTGATGGCTAGTGGGATTAAAGGCAAGAATGACTTATAGGTGGTTCCTGTCTGAGAAACTGAGAGAAGGGGATGCTGCTGGGAGCAGGAGTTAGTTTTGTGAATAATTGATTTAAATTAGCTTGGTTCAAACATGATGCATTTGCTGTGTGTCAGAATCTTCAAGGGGAAGGTCTAATAGGCAGTAGTTGCTCTAGAACCAGGTCTTGTGTATGAGGCAGTTTAGAAATACAGATTGAAGCAGTATAGATTCACACAGAGGTAATAGTTGAAGCTGTGAGACTACGGAAACCCTCAGAGTTGTTCTTTTTTTCTTTTTAAGTTTATGAATAGAAGAGTAGCAGATCCACCAAGGGATGGCCCTTGAATTGAAGGGAGAGAAGAGAGTCAAATGTATTAAGAAGAGACTCAGTATGGTGCAGTATTTCCAGAAACAAAAAGAAGAAAATTTCAAGAGTGATTTTCTCCTGTTAATTTGGCTCAAGCCATATGAGCTGCACACTGAGTTATCTGTCCCATGATGTGTGTATAGTAGAGAACACAGGGGCAATTCAAGGAGCAGTGCAAAACTTCAGGGAACAAAGATTGATATCCTCAAAGAATCAGTAAAATAGGAAGATGCTAGAAAGAGGACTATCCAGTCCTCTTTCAAAGAGACAATACAAAGCTCTTGGAAGTTAAATACATGATGACAAAAATTTTAAATGTAATAGAGTTGGAAGATAATTGACTAACTCTTCCAGAAGATAGGCAAAAATATGCAAAAGAGAAAGTTGGAGAATTAATTTAGGAAGTCTAATTTATGAAAGATAAGACAGATAAAGTGAACCAGAGATTTATAAAAAAAAATATACAAGAAAACTTTCCTGTAAGATATGAATTTGCAGATTGAATGGGCTCAACTAGGGCCCAGCACAATGAATGAAAATGACCCACAACAAAGTATATCATCATGATATTGTAGAGTTCTGGGGATAAAGAATAAAAGATGATAGATGATAGATGATAGATAGATATATAGATAGACAGATGATAGATAGATAGATAGATAGATAGATAGATAGATAGATAGATAGATAGATATAGATAGATAATAGATAGAATGGTATCAAACTTTTCAATAGCAATACCAGAAGTTTGAAGACAATGGGGCAATGTCTTTGAGGTCCTAAAGAAAAATAATTCCCAAACTAAATCTTATACCCAGCTAAGCTTTGACAAGAAAAAAACCAAGATCTCAAATGTATCTCCCATGTATCATTTCCAAGCAGGTACTAGAGGATATGCTCCACCAGAACAAGGCAATTAAGAAAGAGCATAGCCCATAGGCACAGACAGAGTGTGGTGATGGCCAGAGGGGAGGGGGAAGGCTGGGTGGAGGTGGGCCACGTGGGGGGAGGAAATGGGGACATCTGTAATAGCATCAAAGATGAAAATAAAGTTAAAAAAGAAAAGAAAGAGCAAGATATGATATGAACAACAATAACAACAAATAAACAAATAAAAACTACAGGATTCAGCAGAGAAGAAAACAAAATTTCAAGGGTGGTAAGGTAGAGGAACATGAGAAAGCTGGGTTCTGATCTTCCAGAGCAGGAAGTCAGTGGGTAATGCCCATAACTGAAAAATTAAAAAGTAGCAGTATAATATTGTTATTTAGAAACACGACAGTGAGTAATGGAGAAATAGCTAAAGAGATGAAAGGAATTTCCTGAAATCTCATGGAAGCAGGAATTGGAGGAGGGGATTTCGGGGGGGCGGTATTGCTGTTTTTCTTTATAAGTCTTGTAGTAGAACTTGACTTTTAAACTAAGCACATTTATTACTGTCATACAAATTAAACTTAAATGGCAAAAGGTCCATTAATATGCCAGAAATAATTTGTAAATTGTGTGCAAAAATAGCCCCCTCCCCCACACTATTAGAAGTAGTATTTCAGGAGAGAAAGGGCCCCTCTGGTTCGTCTTTCTGCCTCTGCAAATGGTTTTTTGTGCACATTCTTGGGAGCCCATCAATCTGCCAATTAGGAGAAACTGCAAGATTAACAGCAGGAATCATGACTGCAAGGAAACAGTTACCATCCCATAAAATTATTGCCTTTACCAAATTAGAATAAACCTGTCAAGACAATGTTTAACTGCCTTTATGTAAAAATCAAAACGGTCTGACTTCAACTGTCAAACAGACTCTTCCCAGTTGTCTGCAACAAAGTGCTCCCTTAGTAATTCGTACACTTCAAGTTGCATTTGCAGTTTGGGGATATGCAGTTGGCCAGCCCAGGAATCCGAAGGGCTGCCTTCTCCGCGGCTGCTCACGTAGGTGTCCTGGACGTCACCGCAGGCTGGGTGGATGTTGCTCCTGCAGGAAAACTACAAAGTAAAATATCATTGCACCCTCCCTGATCAATAAAACAAATAAAAAATCTAGCTCCTCCACTTGGATGAGAGGCAATTTTCTGTGGCTTCTCACATTTGCTAGAACTTTACAAATATGTTCCCCAGACCACCAGATGGGGCGAATTGTACAATACTAGTTATTTTCATTCTCAGTGTTTATGTGGAGTATCTCAGATCACTTTTAAAGTGAGAGGGCGGGATGGAGAGTGTGGTTTTTAAAGCCCAAGAAACCAGGACTAATGCAGGGAAGTGGGAAATGGCCCACTAAGGACTCTGGAAGGAAGGAAGGCTAAGGGTCCGGTGTAGACCACGCTGGGCACCCCTCGCAGGGACAGGGAGAGGGGTAGCGGGGGCCACAACTTCACTCTTGGAGTTGACGAGTTCATCATGAAGGGGTGACAGAACTAGCAGACAGGTGTACACTAACACAAGGTTTATGCTGATAAATCTCTCTTGGCAAGAATTTCTTTGTTTAAGAGATATATTGAGATATAATTCACATGCCGTATAATTCACCCACTTAAATTATAAAATTCAGTGGTTTTTAGTGTATTTACAGGATTGTGCAAGCAACAGTTTTAGAACATTTTCATCACCTCCCAATAAAACCCATACCCCTTAGCAGTGACTCCCTTTCGCTTCCCTACCTGACACCCAGTCCTAGGCAATCACTTTCCATAGAAACAGAACCATACAGGATGTGGCCTTTTGTGTCCGGCCTCTTTCGTGTAGCCTCAGGCTTTCAAGGTTCCTCATGTTGTAGCGTGTATCAGTACTTCATCCTTTTTTACGGCAGAGTAATAGTCCATTGTGTGTATATACCACAGTCTGTTTACCCAGTCATCATCAGCTGATGGCCATTTGGATTGTTTCCACTTAGGGCTGTTATTAATACTGCAGTGAACATTTATGTACAAGTTAATGTGAACATTTGTTTTCAATTTCTTGGCTATATATCCAGGGGAGGAATTTCTGGGTCACATGATAACTGTGTGAAACATTTGGAGAAACTGCCCAACTGTTTTCAAAAGCACCATCTTCATTTCCATCAGCAATGCATGAAGTTTCCAATTTTTCTCCATCTTCACCAACACTTGTTATTACCTGTCTTTTATTAGAGTCACCCTCATGGGTACGAAGTGTTATCTCATGGTCTATATAATGTCTCATCTTTAACTTTGTTCCTAAACTTTCGTGATACGCAGGCTTGAATGGCCGGCAGCTATTTTATTAAAATTCCAAAATGGAAAGGAAAGAATTAACAAAGAACTCCTGAATTTTGGTGCACCTTTTAAAATTGTCCACACCCCAATGCTTGGAAGAAAAATTACCCAGAGCTTGGAAAGAATAAACACAGATATTGAATAAACTTTACATGATTACTATTCATTACGTACTATGACCTATTCAGGACATATATACCAACAGAACACTATGCCACACACCTTGGAGGAAATGAAAAACACGCAGGCTTCTTACCACCAAGGGCTTGCAGATTCTGGAACTCGTAATGATAGAATAATACCGTTTGCACACCACTTTACAGATTATAAAGGGCTTTGAAATGTAATTCTTTTTTATTTTTCTTCCCTTCTTTTTTCAGAAGCTGGGAGTTACGGAAGCCAAGGCTCTGTGACTTCTCTACCCCAATGAAACAAGGGCTCAGGGCTCACTAGGAGGTGGCTGTCCCATGGGGCAGCACAAGAGAGGGGACATCTCTGACAGGACAAACTTGGGGAGCCCCACCATGTGGGGAGCATGCAGAGCCAAGAAGGACTGGTGCCTGAGGAGGAAGTCCAAGCCCACCCTGATGCCACAGGCAGGAGAACACCTGGACACAGAGACACGCACGGGGGGCCTAGGGGCCCAGGCCGACCGCAGAGCTGGGGGGCCACAGGGAGAGTGCCTGGGCACACGCCAGCGTGGCCTCACGGCTGCCACTGGCTCCCCGGGGCCGCTTACACTCCCCGAGATGCCCGTTCCTCCATCTGTGTGCTTGTCCCATAAGCCGCTTTCTGAAACACCCTTTTCCAACTCCCACGCCACGCTGCCAAGACAGGGTCACTTGCTTATTAATAACCTTTGCCCTCTCGTTATGGTTTATAAGAAGGCAGCGAAAATGGGCAGCGTTCAATGTTGCTCCCAGTATGACCCGGCCCAACCCACGTTTCCAAGCTCCACTGCCACCCCTTCCCCCGGCATTTGCCATTTTCCCCACATACTCTGCAAAGACTTTCTTGACTCCACTAGGCAGACTTGATTGCCCCTTTGCCTGTGTTCCCTCACCCCTTGCTTTATAACATCAGTGCCTCGTCATCACTTAGCATGTTACATGCAAAGCCGTGCACATTTCAGTTCCTCGAATTGTGAGGTCTCTGCAGATGGGGGCTCTGTCTCACTCATCTTTATATCAACAGCGCCAAAGTGGGTTATCCAAGTGGCAGTGTACCAAGGTAATGTATGAGTGAATGGGTAAATGAATCAATAAGTAAATTTACACAAACGCCGGACAAAAGTAATAGCTAAGAGTTCATCTCAACATCATATCAGAACAATTGACAGATTGCGCTTCTACTTACAACTTTTTTCTCAAGAAAACCTATTTAAACCTATTTAGACTTGCTTTGATTGGAGCTCTCTTTTGCTTAAAGTTCATAAAGGATATATAAGTATTATTCAACCAAAAATGCAACAATGCAACATGTAAATTAAAAATTGAAAGGAAAGCATGCTTTTATTTACCAATGGCCATCAATAGCAGTGTGCTAAAAGTGCAAACAGAAGTGTAGTTGCTGAACCTAATTACTCCCCATAGTAGTAAGATAAATTTTAAAAAAGAGGGGGTGGGTGGTATTGGCCTTTGAGTTGGCTTTCTAAGAAATGCTGTAGACTAATCCATGTACAAACCAGTTGGGCAGGGTCAGAGATACAGTTTGTGATACGCTGTCCTCAGCAACTGAATTGAGCCCTAAGGGGGACACACCTGCAGTGAATTAATGATGGTTACAAATTCTTTGCCACTCCTCTCATCAAGGGGTCGAGATTATAGCCTTTCACCTTGAGTCTGCGCTGGCCCTGTGACTTTCTTTGTCCAGTTGAATGCCCCAGAAATCACACTGTAGCTTTTAAGGTTGAAATTTTGAGAGATGTGCTGTTTCTGCTCTTGTGTGCTAGAAATGCTCCTTCTTGGAACCCAGATGACGCTATGAGAAGCTTGAGCCATGTGGAAAAACTGAATGGAGAAAACTAAGGTACTCTGGTCAACAGCCCTAGCTGCGCTTCCAGACAACAGCCATCACCAATTTCCAGCCATGTCAGTGAAGCCAGCTTACAAGTTCAGGGAAGCCGCAGCTGGATGACAGCAGCCCCATCCAATACCACCCGGAGCAGAAGAACCATCCAGCTGAGCCCAGTCAACCCACAGAATTGTGAAATGCAGTAAATGGCCCTTGTTATTTTAAGCCAGAAAGTTTTGGTGTGGTTTGTTAAGCAGCACAGATAGCCAAAACAACCCCTGATATGGAACCAGGCAGGTTGTATTTACTGGAAAGTGAGGCCAATTCAAAATTCTGCTCATCCCTAGAAATACCAAAGTGGGACAGAAATAAGACTTTCTGCCTCCCGGGAAATTCCCAAGAGAAACAGCTTAGTTGGCTGTGGAAGAATTAATTAGAACAATGCAGTAAAGTGAGATAAACTGTGCTACATCAGCAGTGTCACTGGCAAAGTGTGCAAAAACAATCGTGCCATTTAAGCAAGCAATCCAATTACTACAATATGTACAAAGTGAAGTAATCCACTTGCAGTTTGATGGGAAGAGAATATAAAATCAGTAACTATAAGAAACACAGTGGAATCAATAAAGTTTATAAAAAATGGAATTAGTTGTGTGTGAATGTGGGTAACATGCATAGTGTGGTCCATACTTAGAAAATGAGGAGAGGGCTTGCTGTGGTCGAGGCCGCCTTCAGAATAAAGAATTAACAAGTACTCATCTATTGCTTGATTTATTTTTGTTATATCTATGACTATTGGGTTTATTCCAATTTTTAGGTTCTGCTTTTGCCCAGGCCCTTGTCACTTGCCCATTTGCCTCCAACCCAGTGGACTCCTACTTATCAATGTCCAGTTAACACCACTATGTCCTAAGGACACGTTTTGTTAAAATAGTGCTTATAGCCTTGCTTCAGTTCTGGTTGCATGAGCTCGCTGGGGGTGTAACTCAGCTTGACTCAGTTTGGTGTGCCCTCTGATGGGTAAGACATGGTCCCGGGGATGTAGAAAGACTACATAGTGGGTGTTCAGTGTTTGAATGGATAAATGGAAGGAAAGAGAAAAAAAGGTTAAATAGGTGGGTGTGTGGACCCCCCTTAAATTGTGAGTTACAGAAAATCCCAAGAGTTGGAAAGACAGGAAAGGAAAAATTAGGTAATGGCTTGAGAATGTCTTTATAGGAAGGGCCTAAGCCTGAGAGTACGATTGGAAGGAGAGGCTGGAGAGCCTGATTTGAGGCACACGCTCTTTTAATTAGATTTCATAGTGATGTGGGCTAGACTTGGGGGCCCTGTTCAAGTCTATGGAAAGGCTAAGGCCGCCACTGGCGTAGCCACTGGGACAGTTACTTGCAAAATGAGTTTGGTTGGTTCTCCAAAACTTAGTAGTTGGTGCCAATATCTGATGTGCCCGAAGAAGTGAGCCGGGGCTGGGAACCAAATGAGCTGACTGGTGTTTGAAACCCACCCGCAGGGGCAACAACGGGAAAGCGTGGCGATTTCACAGCACTGGGCACGGCACCTCCGCAGGCGGGGTCTCTGCTCTCCAGAGCAGCGTTCGCAGCCGTGCCTGGGCTCCGTTCCTCGGAGACTTTGACGTGACTGATTTGAGGACAGACCCCTCAGGATCTTTTAAGTCTCCCTTGGTGTTTCTAATGGGCAGTCAGGATTAGGAATCATGCATTACTCTAGAAGCTTACATTCGGATACAGATAGGATGACAAGGACCAGTGTGTACAGGACACTCTGGCAACAGAATAAAAACACTGTCTGCATATGAAGAGAGCCACATTGCACATACATGCATTCAGCTGACATTTATTGGGTGTCTCTGATGTGCCAGGCCCCGTGCCAGGGCAGGGATACAGTGATGCAGCACTCAAGGAGTTTATGTAAGTCTAGTTAGAGTATTAGATGTGAAATAATAAACACATATGTAATTACAAATTGTGATAAGTGCTGTGGAGGAAAGAACAAGATGCTATGATACAGAACAATCCCAACTAGACGGAGCTGGGCAGGAGGGGAAAGCAGGAAGCAAGTCCCGTTTAGGTTGAGGCCTAAGAATACAATTCAGTGGTACAGGTATTAGAAGAGGTGGGGGTTACGTTAGGTTGAACCACATGACATTGCTAAGATTTAACCACTTTGGCCTACATAGCGGCAATTTCATACGGTTCAACTTAAACCAACGTGAGCATGTAATCAGAGCAGGAACCAGGGCGAAGGCATGGGGCGGGCTACTTTTATCAGAGCCGGGATGGACGGCACACGATGAGACAACTGCAGCAAAGGGAAGAAAGCGTGCAACCTCAATTATAAAAATAGCTCTGGAATCTGAGCAATGCCGTTCATGTTTACAGTATCCTTTTGAGTTTTAATAGCCACGCTTGTTTCAAATCACTGAACTGATGTTTGCAGAAAAGTCTTAACTTCCATGATCTCCCCTCCTTCTAAAAAAAGAGATGGAGGGGGGCTGCTGTTTAAAGTTTGGGTCTTGGGAATTTTGCGTGTTTCTGAATGAATCCGCCAGTCCCATCTCCATGTAACCACACAGTGTTGGGTAGGAAGTGTGCCCATGTTCCAGTTACCACTCATGTTCCAGTAACCATGACTACATAACAAACCACCCAAACGTAGGGGGTTAAGACAACAACCATTTATTATGCTCACGGACTCCAGGGATCACTACTGGAAAGGGCACAGCGAGGATGGTTCTTCTCTGCTCTATTATGTCTGGGGCCTCGGCTGGGGAGGGCTGGGCAGCTGGGGGCTAGAACAGCTGGAGTGGGAGGACCCACCTCCCAGATGGGTCCTTCACTCACTTGCCTGGTGCCTGAGCTGGGATAAGTGGGAGGCTGGCTCAACTAGCACTGGGCCCTGGACCCCCTCCCCCCCACGTGGCTTGGGCTTCTCACAGCCTGATGGCTAGGCTCTGATAGGAATCAGAGGGGGTCTGGGGAGTGAGCGCCCCAAGAAGATCAGGCTGAAGCCGCATGGCCTTTTCTGACCCTGCTGCAGAAGTCACATCCCATCCGTTCGGCCACATTCTATAAATAGAAGCAATCCCATGAGCTCACCCAGATCCAAGAGGGGGAGGAGGCAGACCAAACCCTACCTGGAAAGAGGGTCAAGGTCACATTCCAGGAGAAGACATTACTGCTTCCATCTTGGAAAAGATAATCTGCCATGAAGTGATTAGAGGACAGCACCCACAGAGGCTCTCGTGGGGGAGCCAGGTAACAGCTTTGCACAAGATCACTGTGTCTGTGCAAGGCGAAGGCGAGGGCAAGTGCACCTGTCACAAGAAAGAAGTGGCTCCACCGAAAGGAGTTTCGCCAGAACGACCCCCCTCTGGCCACGGTGTGCAGAAAAATGCTGCTTCCTGAGAGGATGGACACACACTCAGTGTGGAGAGACGGGGGCCTTCTGCTGGCAGAGTCTGAATTTTGCAGAGCACAGAAATTAAAGTCTTGGTGTGAAAAGACTCTTCCTAGAGCAGACTGCAGAAGCAATACTTGAGATTTAGTGGCCCGAAGCAACAAGCAGATGTCAAGATTTAAGGTATCATAGGCTGCAGCCCGCAAGGAAGGAGCCAGTGGAAAAAATACCCTGAACATCTCAACTTTTCTAGTCTCTGATAGGAATCAGAGGGGGTCTGGGGAGTGAGCGCCCCAAGATCAGGCTCTCTCCTGCCAGGGTCTTGCATTGGCCCCATTTCTGTGTGTGCTGATGCTACAGTCGCATTCTGAAAAATATCTTGATGTGACTACATCTGGGATGTAGAGTTTCTATGTCCCGTTAATTACTATAAGGCAGGGCAGTGTGGTGGTTGAGATCAAGGCTCCGGAATCACAGTCTGGGTTCAAATGGTGGCACTGCCACATATTAGCTGTGTGGCCTTGGGTGAGTTACTTAACTTCTCTGTGCTTCAGTCCCCTCATTCAGAAATTAGGGATAAAGAAATTAGGGATAAAACACAAACCTCAGGGAGTGTTGGTTCTAAGGACAAGATGAGATCATGTGTAGAAAGCACAGTGTTTGACATGAAGCCAGGATTCCCTAAGTGCTATTGTTTTCTTGCAATGGAAGCTTTCCAAGGCTAGTTTACATGAGGACAGCTCTCTGCTTTTTCAGTGCAGTGTACAATTGCTTAAAACAGCCTTTTTAATGCTATTTTAATAACATGCCTCTTAGTCATGTTTTCACCTTTACCCCTAATACCCTGTCAGATGGACAAAAATAAAAAACACTACCAATCACACTTTCAAATATGCCTTTTGACCCAGCAATGTCCTACTAGGATCTCAACCCACAGACAGATGCGTTGTATGCCTCCCCTCTCCCCCCGCCAAAAAAACTATGCACGAGGATAGTCTCTGCAGTTTGTTTGTAATTTCAAAAGATTTGGAATCACACAATTGTCCGTCAGTGGGGGACTGGATAAATTACGGCACACAGAATGAGGGAGATTATTCTGATTTGGAACAAGCTCCAAGATATACTGTTGACAGAAAAAAAAACCCAATACGCAAAAACAACATTTACAGTGCCCCACCTCTTGTGGTTTGAAAAAAAGGAGCCAGGTGGAGATGCCAGCCTTCCAGTGAGACTTTGTGGCCTCCAAGACCACCCCGCATCCTCAGTGATGGCCCATTCGCCATTGACCAGGGTTCTTGGTGACTCCCTTGATAAAGCACAGCCGAGGACCCCCTTCCATGCCCACCTGCTCTGACAGACCGAGTCAGCATCCCCATGGCACAGAGGCAGTGCCCATGCTGGATGCTGCTCGCCGAGAGGACAGCGATTAGACCCCGAGTCAGGCGAAGCTGAAGCACAGGCCTCTACGTCCCAGCACGCAGCACGTGGTAGAGCAGGGCTCCCTTGTCTGAAATCCTGAGGATCGGTAAACGTCTTCCATCTCGGTGCCTACGTAATCGTTTGCAGGCTTCCCACATGGGCCAAAACTACTACAAAAGTACACACGTTTGAGCCAGAGAAAACTGGGAAACAAAGACCTGAACCAGAGCAGCAGGGCACTAAACAATTGATAAAATCCAGCTTCTTGGGTTTCTTTGGGGCCTGGTGCCATCGGATTGGTGCTCAGCTGGCCTGGGGGGTCCTTGCAGATGACTGTGCCTGTCTTACCCCGGAGGGGGCTTCAGACCTGGTTCAGAAGGAATGCATCTGCCTTACAGAAAGATTGTTTTTTCAATAAAGATGTTTTCCTTTTACTGGGAAGCTTGTGATTTTTACTCGACCCCTGACTGCAGGGGAGGCCCCAACCCAGGCAGCGCTGAAGGAGACCTAACTTGCCCACACTTCCTGCGTGCCAGGGCCCCGCCAGGTGGTTAGGGCATCATGTCCCCTGATCCTCATGACATCCTCCAAGGGCTGTTCCATCCTTACCCCTTTCACAGAGAGGAGAAAGGTTTCAGGGGGAAAGCAAGTCACCTAAGCTCACCCGGGCAGTCTGACTGTCACTTGATATGCCTCGCGCAACTTTAGTAGTTTTAAAAACAACAAAAACTCAAAAGTTAAAAGTTCGAGATTCCTTTTCTTGGCCCCTTCCCTCTCCCCCCCAAGTCCTTTTTTTTTTTTTTTTTTTTTTTTTTAATTCAGTGACATGGCCCCACAGGCCAAAATGGCACAGGTTGGAGGAGATCAAAATCCTCTGGCTGTGCTTGGTACCCGGGCATAGGCAGAGAAAGGGCACCGTGGTCACCTGCCAACGATGGCACCTTCCCCTCACCCTTCCTCCGGCTAAGGAGGTGCGCTGCCGGGTGATCTGTGTTCAGGTAGCCACGGGCTAGCTAGGCCTGCTCCCGGAGGTGGGGGTCTGCCCTGGTCACCTGGCGTCTGCTCTGGCTCGGGACACCCCATTCCTCTGTCCCCTGGTCCCCAGTACAGAGCGGCTCCTCCCAGGCCGGGTCCTGTGCAGGCTCTGCTCTGGCTTCTAGCACCTTCTCCCAGCAGGGAGACCGCCTGCTCTCATGCATCCTAACCAGGACCCTCCCTGCTTTAACAAGGGTCCGTGCTGTCCAGGGCTTCCTGGAGCCTTTACAAATCTTTGCTTTGAAATCCCTGGAGAGATAGAAAGGTGCCCTCCACTTCTTTCCTCCTCACCTTTAAAGGAATCCCCCCCCAAACATCTTCTCCAGTCCCCCACTTTCTGAGACAGAAGGAGAGGCGTTCTTTGCAATCCCTCTAATTAACAGTTTGTTTTTACTTTTCAATATTTGGTGGTCGATTTTGTTTAAGGTCCTGGGGGAATTTCAACTATGTGTATTAAGTAAAAGCAGCTGCAAAGTGGAGAGTGTTAGAGCCGAGTTTCTTTTCTCTCTTTAATTGGTAGCAGCACAATCTGTAACAAGGTGAGTCTAATCCTGTTCTGCTGAGAGAGGAAGAAAGTTTCATTTTTATTACTTTTTCAAGAATAGCTAGCAAATCGGCAGGGTCAGGGTTGGTTCCCCCCTCAATATAATGAAAAGGAGAAAAAGCCCCAGTTTCTTTCCATTTCCGAGGCATCCTCAAGTGTGGGGGTCAAATGAAGACACAGACATGTCCCTGTCATCGAGCCACTGCCTTGCTCTAGAGCCTGGATGTGGGGACCCATTTTAACCCGTCCAGCATGGGGTGGCTGCCCCAGGCCCAGCCAGCCTGATTCTGCCCCACTGGGCAGCACACAGCATTGCTCTCCCCTAGCCACTCTGAGACACCCCTTTCCTTGGTTGGGCCAGTTGACCATCTACATATCAGCTGTTGCCTTGACCTCTGGACCCATCAATTACCCGCTTTCAAGGGCTCCCTCAAGCCTCACCTCCACGAACCTTTCCCAGATTAACACATATGCATAAGACCACCCCCCTTCTGTGAATTCCATACACTCCTGCACTGAGGGGTGTAACTGTCCAGGAGTGACCACAGCAGCATGGACAGCAAGCTTTAAGCTTCACAGACAGGCTGTGCAGACTGTTAAAACTATTATTATATATCCCCAATACTCTTATAGCCACTCAGTTAAAAAGCAACTAGATACAGCGTTAATGAAAGGCAATTTGGTAATATGAGTAAAAAAACTTAATTTTTGAAGACCCTTTGACCCACCAATTATACCTCTAGTTATATATTCTCAGGAAAAAAATCATGTATAGAGGAATGTTCACTAGAAGTATTTAATACTTCTAAAAATTGGAAATAATCCAAATGTCCAACAATAAGAAGATGGCTGAATAAATTATAAAGTAGCTATACAATGAACTATTCTACAGCCATTAAAAATGATATTATATAATAACATTTAATAACAGGGAAAGTTACTCAGATTATATCGTTAAGTTAAAAAACAGGCTTCAAATTAATGGCAAATTTTACTTTTAGTCATTTAGCTCTAGCTCAGAAGAGCTAAAAAACGGAAATAGGTAAATCACAAAATAAGAAGGCAGAACTCCCTTGTTGGGCAATGGTTTCTTCTCGGCATATTAGATGAGAAAAATTTGAAGTACACATAAGCAAAGGAAAAATTAACCAGATCGCTTCTGTCTACATATAACCACAATTAGCATGTTGATGAATCTTTCCTATCTTTTTGTTGTGAGTGTGCATGTATGCACAGGGGCGACTGCATGTGTCGTATGTGTACACTCTTACTATTCTTACAGTCATTATCCTAAAGACTACAATACATCTCTTTGATTTATAAGTATAAAGACTAATTTTTTTGTATTTTTATTCACTTTTGATAATACAAAAAACTTAGGACAAGAATTTACCCTTCTTTCCCCACTCTAACCTTATTTAATATTGTTGCCATGCATTTCAATACTATATATATATTATAAATTCCGTAAAGCATCATCCTAATCAATATTTATGTTCCCTACATACTAACACTTTCCATTGTTTTTTACTCCTTTCTATATCTCTTATTTCCATCTGTGATCATTTTCCTTCGGTGCAAAAAACACTCTCTAGAATTTCCTTTAGTATATGTCTGCTGATGATAAACTCATCCATCTTTGGCTGAAAAAGTTTTTATTTCACCTTCAGTCTTAGAGGATATTTTCATTGAGTATAGGATTCTACGTTGGCAGTGATTTTCTGTCAATTCTTTGAAGGTGTTTCGAATAGTTTCACTCTGATGTGGTTAGGCTTGGTTTTTCTTTCATTAACCCTGCTTGGAGTTTATAGTGATTCTTAATCTGTGGCTTGATGTCTTTCATTGATTTTTGAAAATTCCTAGCTACTGTCTCTTCAAATATTGTTTCTGCCCAATTTATCTTCTCTACTTTTGGGATTCTAATTACACATTATGTCAGATCTTCTCACAGACTCTTCATGTCTTTTATTCTTTCTTCTGTATTTTTTTCATCATTTTAAATATTTTTTCATGACCTATCCTTCAGTTCATTAATTTTCTATGCAGCTGTGTCTAATTTTCTATTAAACCCAATGATTTCTTAATTTCAGTTACTGAAATTTTCAGATCTATAGTTTCCATTTGATTTTTCTCTGACAAAAATCTCAACTTCATCTTTTATATCTTTGAAAATATCAAATATGATTATTTTAAAATCTTTGTTAATACCTCCATTGTCTGGATTCCCTGTGGGTCTGTTGTTTCTCTTGATTTTTGTGTGTATGTGTTTTTCCCTTTGTGCTGGTTTTTTGAATGAGTGCCTGCAATTAGATATAAAAAAATAACAGAAAAGAAACTTAAAGTTTAGGATGACTTCATCATTTCTTCAGAAAGGATTTATCTTTCTGGATGATAACCCAGGACATTAGCAATCTTGGATCCCCTTAATCCAGGCTCAGAGATGAGAGGATTCAAAACTGGGTTTCAGACCCCTTGAGAGTTAGTTACTTCTGATTACCTTTACTTCGAGGATACAGATATTAAGGGGTGTCAATCTCTAAGTATAGAAGGCTTATCAGGATCCCTCACCTTGGGAAGCCTTAGACTCCAATTGTTATCTCCGCATGTCCTGCAAGGCTATCAGAGCCCTGCTTAGCTTCTCAAACTTTCAACTACCTTTTCTGTAATTGGCAGAAGTGACCCTAAATGCCACAGAGTTTCTATCTTCTCCCAGATCTTAACCTGGTCATTCTTCTCTGCCTTATTAGCTCTTAACGCCTTCAAGCAGATTTTAAAAAATTATTCTGTCCAGCTTCTCTAATTGTCCTTAACAAGCCAATTGATCCAAATTTCCTAGTCTGCCACTACTGGAAGAAGTCTGTCACCCATCATGCAATTCAGTTTTTAAAGGGCTCCATAACTATTTGTCACAAGTGTTATTGGACAATTGGCCACAGTCTGTTTCTTAATCATTACTACTGAGTTAGTTATTCTTTGTTCCTTTGAGTCTCAAAATACCAGTAAAAATTGCAGAAAAGTACTCTGCCTGGGATGCTTTTAGTGGTAGGCAATGGTTTAAGGGTTCTTCCTATTGTGCTTCATCCACTTTTCCCCACTTTACTGGCCAGAAACTGATCCATGATATTGTCTGGCAAGTCAAAGCCCAAGATGAGACTGACATGGGATGGCTCCCTGAGTATAGACCACACTGCCTCTCCTCCCTGTGGTCTAATTCTGGCCAAGGGATGAAAGCCTGTCACGAGCCAGGTCTATTGTCCCAATTCTAAAGCATTGGGGCTGTGGAGAAGAGGGAATATACAGCCTGCAATTCCACACACCAAATCCCTGGGAATCAAAGCTGACATAGCCACAAGATAACATTTTAATTTGCCTTCTGCCCATCTCTCACTTGCCTTGGTGCGAGTTATAGCTTAGAGCCCAGGCCTCCTCTCTGTCAGTGATTCACACAGTTTTGTTGCTGGTACTGAATTTCCCAGCTAGAAAGAGGATCTAATGTTTCTTTCTCAAAGGTCAAGTCTATCACAGTTATTATTTTCTGGTTTGAGCTGATTTTAAGAATAGCCTTTGCAAGCAGAGAGAACAAGGTAGCATTCTTCAATGGTGCTTCCCTCTCCAGGGCTCCTGACGGACAAGAAGTAGGTCTGGGGAGCAGAGGAGAGCAGTGGAGCCAAGGACTCGGGTCCTGCTCCTTGGGGGCGGGGCTTCATGCGCTCTGGCTTCTTAGGGAAGCGTGAGAAGCAATGGGTGTCCTGTGCCCTATATGGAGCTATTCAAAACGAACATGACCGATGGCCTCTGAAGTTTCAGGATACGTAATATCTAGGCAATCTTTTTGTCTTTAATTTTTTTAAAGAGCAGAATTTTGCGGTTTTAAAATAAATCTGTTCTCTGTTATTAATAAGTTCACTCATTTTGCTAAACGGATCAGTTTTGAGTAATTTCTATGACTCTGACAAGGAACTGGTAGATCTCACTGGAAGGCAGTGTGATGGAATGTGGTCATCATTGTAAGCTCAGCAGGTATATTTCCTGCTGCGCAGTTTCCAGCAGTGCTGATGCTTCCCATCGCTGCTGAAGTCTGCTGACACCGTGGATGCATATTTTGCTATTGAAATTAGAAAGCTAACTCTGGGTTGAGTGCAATGCTAAACATCATTTTCCTTGCAGGTATTTTCCCGTTCTAACCAAGACCGATCAAGTACACACCCTCTACAAACACTAACAAAGCCCCACTGGGGTGAGGTAATAGTGAGATGGGACATGAAGGGAAGACAAGGGGTGCGTTACTGCAAATACGAAAGGCAACCTTGGATCTGGTTTAATGAAGTCCAAAAGCACAATATAAAACTATCAGCTCTAAAAACACCCAGTAGACTGAACATTATTATTATTATTATTATTGATTTCAGAGAGAGGAAGGGAGAAATAGAAACATAAATGATGAGAGTCATTGATCGGCTGCCTCCTGCACGCCCCCTGCTGGGGATGGAGCCCACAACTTGGGCATGTGCCCTGACCGGGAATCGAACCGAGATCTCCTGGTTCATAGGTTGATGATCAACCGCTGAGCCACGCTGGCAGACTCATTACTTTTAAGGGGGGGAAAAGGCTTTGGCTCAGTGGTATTATCACCTGAGTTAAAATCTAGGGCAATGGCTCTTTCAGTCCATTGGAATTTGTGAGCACTTACTGCCTGGGATAAACTGGGAGCCTCGCCATGAGCTTTTAGTGCTTCGAGCAGGGTGATCACAGCCTCTCAAACTGTAAATTACTTTAGCAAGTTCTCTGGGCAGAAGGGAGGGAAACAAGCATGGGGGACCACGTCTATTCTCCCTCTGCCCTGTGTTTATGGGCATGGGCCGCTTGGGTAACGCAGGCTTTCTACCAGCGCCATCCTCTACCTGGCGAGCCTGGTTAGCTGTACTTTGAGTGAAGGTCCAAGCCCCTGTCAGTCTGCAACAGCCGTGAGCACAACTCCCCATGATAACACAAGTGCCTAGTGGAGGGCTAACCGCCGCATTTCATGTGACCACACTCTAATCTACTTCATCATTCAACCAACCTCTTCTGCAATCAGTCAACAACAGAGTCTGTCAGTGAAAAGTTGGTTATGAGGGTAAGTGCTTTAAAACTACGCCAACTACCGACCAGACCATTCATATCTAGGGCATAAAATAATGTTAAAGATGCCACATTGATCACGTCCTCTGAGTCTGAAATCAACACACATCGTACAGCACACAGGTATTTTTGAGGAGACAACAGGGCAAAATATTTGAAAATCGAACTCAGTCTTATTGAGGACCTTCCATGGGTCAGACGCTTTACGTAGGAAACTTTTTCATCTCATTTAATTCTCCCAATAGCTCTATGAATTGCTTCTCCATTTTACCAATAAGAAAACTAAGCTTCAGAAATGTTAGTGTGCCAATTATTGGCAATGCCGGTGTTCGAATACAAGTCTCCCATACTGCAGGGCCGCTATTCGTTTCCCTGCCCACCTAGACACTGTGCCGGATCACGGCAGGTCTGTCCCTAACCGTCTCTCCTCGCCCACCCCCCACCCATTTCTCCTGGCTGCACACAGCAGCTCCGTTCTTTCCATGGCTCTGCAGTTCTGGGGTCATATTCTGTTGCCCATATACAATCATTCGTATCCCCCCTCTAACAGCGAGGAGAGCCAGACCGGCTGGGAGCGAGGCTGGATGGATAATTTGCACCGGCCAGGCCAGGCCTCCAAAGGCCATGTAACAGATGTGGGAACACTCTGGGGTTCCCCGAGTTCTGTGATCTCTCTTCCCACCCTCTTCCACTCTCAAAGCCAAATGCCCTCACCAGCTGACTCCCCCGGCCAAGCCCCTGCTGGAAAGAGCCCGATAAGGGGACCAAGGCACAGAAAAGGAACTGAACCACTTGCTGATACTATAAAACAAGCTGAGCTGAGTACACTTGTAAATGTATCTCTGCGGGTTTAATTATAAAAAATAAGTTTATTATTTAAGGTACATTCCAGGAATGAAATGACTCACCGAGTTTACTATGTGGCAGACAATGCACCAGGCACTTCTCATGGGTCTTCTTAAAGTCTTTCAACTCCCCCAGAAGTGGGTGCCGGGACCATCCCTATTTTAAGGTGAGAAAACTGAGGCCAAGAGAGGCTGCTGTTGCCCAAGGCCACACACACTGGGACATGCTAAAGGGGACTTGAAACTGAGGCCTGCCAGCTTCATGGCTCAACTATACCGCTTCAACGTTGCCATCTTAAAAAATGCAGGGGGTGAGTGGGGAGTGGAGGATGGCTTTCAGCATGCTTTCCAAGTTTGGTTACAAATTTGTAAAATAAAGTTAGTTTTTAAAACCTATCTCGCTCATCTATATTACCCCAGGCAACAAGACTAAGCAAAGCTCCTGGCTTCCAGCTACAATGGGTTTCTGGCTTTTTTAGCTCGGTTGGCACAAGCAGCACTCCGATGCACCAGCCTGTGACTCCCGTGGAAGATCTTACCCGCCAGCCTTCAGACACAGCCACCCTGAGGCAGGGACACGTACTGACACCTGCACAGGTCAGAGCCTGTGCTGGCGGCTTTCCACGTAGCACTGGCTGTTTAGAGGGACTTCCCCTGATACCCCGAAGCTGGCCTTGGGACACACAACAGGAGCTAAGTGTTCTTTGTTTCTAACTCAGGAAACCTTCCAAATATTGGATCTGGGCACCATCTGTACAGTGCAACCGCAGGCTCCCTAAGCAGTGCAAACTGCCTCACCAGGGAAGTCCCCTTTCCCTCCACTCTCTCCTGCTCTGGAGCCCAAGGAAGCAGAGCCCACGGGAGCTCTGGCTCTGGCTCTGTTCCTGGTGGTCCAAAGAAGGGGGTGTGTCAAGAGTATTACTAATAAAAAAGGGGGATGCTTATGAGAGAAAACTGGTATCTCATGCATTCATTCATTCATTCATTCATTCATTCATGTATTCCTTCATTCATTCACGTATTCCTTCATTCATTCATGTATTCATTCATTCTCCCAACAAACACAGTAGTTAGTGAGTCCTCCCTGTGCTAGGTGCTTGGGCTACAGAAGGGACAGACGACGGCCCTTGACCACATGGACTCACATTTAAATGTCTGCTCAGGCAGAGCTCTTGCTGACCAGCCTCATGCCAGCCTGATTGGGAAGAAGTGAACTGCAGAGAGATGTCTACAGAAAGAGGGGGGAGGAAGGAGAACATGCTGGATTCCCACTGTGTGCGTCAAAGGTGCGGGCATTGCCATGTGTGAAGGGGGCTTCTGGGAGGCAGGAGGCAGACTCCTTGTCATCCCCCATCTAGAAGGCTCCTCCCCGGTGGGTGCATCTGCCTGGAAGAGGCTGTCAGATGCATCCCCAGGTGGCAGCTGAGAGCTCCCTACTAGGGAACAGCAGAGGGGTGACAGGAAGGGGAAACACAAGGCCCTCCAAGGCCTCACACACGCTCCCTTGAGATACAGAAGTCTCGTGACCCAGCTTCCCTAGGAGCACAGGGGTCTTACTTGGCCTCAAATGGATTTTACTGGAAGCCTCTCCCTAGCAATCTTCACAAACAGGCAACCGAACAGGCCTCCTCGGCCTAATCAGACCCACTAGGAGGCACAAAGGGCATGGCCTCCCTTTACCCCCATCCATCTGAATTACCTGGACAGGCCCTGGAATCCTGCCCAAGTCACTGTGAGGTTGTCCCAGCCTCTTCTTCTAACACTTATCAGAGCTGGACCCTTTTTTTGGGGGGTTAGAATATATCCAAGGTAACATTTATAGGAGTGTGCTGATGTGATCTCGCTTCCAGGAAGCAGGGTAAGGCTGAGGACCTTGGCCTTGACAAGGCAGGACACAAAGGCTGACGCTTATTTAAACCCAAGTTCCCAACTAAGCAAGTTAGTGTCACCAATGTTGACAATCTCATAGGCAGAACGATGCTGCTGTGAGCCAGACAGAGAAACCGACCGCTGTCCACCACCAACTCACCGTACCTTTGGAAGGTCAGGGTTGGAAACTTCTCATATCACTTCCTTTCCTTCAGGGGCTGTTTCTTTTCAAAGTTACCCTGTGTCTTTACTGAGCGGCTCCATTTGTTATCTATTAAACGATCGGACTAAGCAAAGGTTTTCTTTTGACATTTTCTTCACTCCAAAATTGAGGGGAGATTTTTTAAAAAAATACCTTTATTGATTTTAGAGAGAGGAAGGGAGAGGGAGAGAAACATCAATGATGAAAGAGTTGTCATCGTTTGGCCGGGTGTGGGTCAGCGGTTGAGCGTCGACCTAGGATCCAGGCGATTGGGGTTTGATTCTCGGTCAGGGCACATGCCCGGGTTGTGGGCTGCAGCCGATCAATGACTCTCTCATCATTGATGTTTCTCTGTCTCTCTCTCTCTCCCTCTCCTTTCCTCTCTCTGAAATCAATAAAGATATATTAAAAAAAAAAAAAAGAGTCATCATCGATCAGCTGCCTCCGGCACGCCCCCAACTGGGGATGGAGCCTGCAACCTGGGCACGTGCCCTGGCTGGGACTCGAACCTCAGTCTCCTGGATCCTAGGTCAATGCTCAACTGCTGAGCCATGCCCAGCCGGGAGGAGATATTTTTTATCTGACAGCGAAGAGGTTGCTGGTGATTCTGAAAATAACAAATAAGAGTGCAATGAGGCTCATCAGAGCATCTTCTCTCTCTGGAAATATGGGTCTTGCCATCTCTCAAGCAAATGGCTGCTAACTAGTAGAAATTTCAGACCCTGTACTGAAACCTGCCTCATCTGTTCCCATTTCTCCATAATGGAAGGCTCTGGAAGGTGGGTTCTGTAAGGGCAGGGCTTTTGTCTGCCTTGAGCACCAAGAGATGTTTGGCCTTAGGACACACAGCCCGGCTCCAAGGAGGTCCTCCATAAACAGCTGTGGATAAATACCTACCGTGTGAGCCTGCAGTCCCCTGCTACCTTTTCCATTATAATCCGAAATAATCTTCCTTTATCTATCAAATAACAGAAGGGAGGAAAACCTTTTTGCAACATACTTTTTAACTCATAACCTATTTCCTTCATTACACCCTTCACCACTGAGAGCAAGCAAAACAAGTCTTAGGTCACCATTTTCCCATTAGCTGGGGACAGCCAGGGTTTACTTTATACGAATATTCTTTCCCTTCCCCACAAAGTAATTACCTAAGATTTCTAACTGGAAAAAAATGGGTGTAATTTCCAACCTGGGAACGGCATTGCTCATTAAGGTTGAAAAAGTGACCAGGGCTTGCTGAATCCTATGCAAATCAGTCCTGATGAGCCCTTAACTAATCTGTTTACAAACCAGACCTGCTAGACAGGCCTCAGTGATTTTCTATCAAAGCAAAGCACTGCTTTTTAATGGGCATCTGGCTGTCCCTGAATGGGTAGTTTAAGCATAGACCCTTTCCTTCAAAGTAAGATCAAAGGCTTTATTAGTCCTAAATGAGTGCATTATTTCCACTTACTACCTTCTTGTTTGCAATTTGTGTTTATTAACAGCACTGTCTCAGGTTTACTTTGTGAATTACTAGTCTCTGAGAACAGTATGGCAGTTTTATGGGCCATAGTATACATTTGCGGAGATTATGTAGCATATAACACATAGAATGGCCCATCAGATAGGACATTAGGCAAAGAAAATTCTCTGCAAAGATGACAATACCTGACTGTGCAGAATTCATTTATGATTTTTGTTTTTTTTTAAAAAAAGAGGAAACCATCTGGCACACCAGGGCTCACACAAGAAAAGATCCCCCACTCCGAAGAGCTGAGATTAGATAACTGACTGGAGGGGAAGTTCCTTTGAAGTTATTTTATTTCTTTGAGAACAAGTATGCGGAGCTGTGCCGTGGGCATGGGATGCCGTCAGTACTGGTCCAGGAGAACCACCACCAGGTATTTTCAGAAGAGATCAAGCAGATTGTTTAAAAAACAAAGATAAAAACAGGAATCCCAGCATGTGACTAATAGCGCTGACTGAATCCTTCCAGAGCCCTCCGCAGGCAGTCTCCCGGGGGGCGGGGGGGCCTGTGTGCCGGACGACAGAGGCGTCTGCTCTCCCTGGTCCTCACCCGAGATTAGAGCCCCGTCATCCACTCCCACCCCCAATTCATCTTAAGAGGATGAAGCTGCCAAGAGAACTGCATCTGCTAAGATTTGTGGTGACACAGGTATACAAGTTTGAGGGTGTCACTGACCTATAAAGGGAGCCAGACTACACTCGTGAGCACAGCGCGGGGCAGGAACATCCAACCTCGGAAGGGGCAGCTTTTAATATCCCCAGTTGGGCCAGCCAGAAATTAAATGGGATGGCCAGGAAAGGCCACCATCAAGGATCAAGCCACTGGTCAAAGCCATATCAGTTTTTAATAGTGTGTGGGGTTTTCTGACACTGAAGCAAGAATAAATTCCCAGGGACACAAACACATTTGTCAGAACCTCATGGTCAGACCCCCACCAACCCCAAGTAGATTGGGCTGAAAGTGGTAAGCCAGAGACGACAGGGGAATGACACCTATCATAAATCTTCTAAGTCTCTTTCTGCTTATCACCGGCTAAGTGTCCTTGATGGCCCAGTTCTGCCACTGTGACTTTGAAAAAAAAAATAAAAAAATCAGATGATATGTATTAAGTACCAAGTCAAAAAAGCATCCCTGCCCACATAAACAGTATCAGAAGTTACCTTCCAGAGGCTGGAGAAATAGACATTCAGACCACAAGGTCCAAGCACAGGAAATCTTAACCTGGAGACATGACTCCTAAAACTCAGAAGACGACAATAGCTCTGAGCATTAGGCCTGTAACCACGTAATAAAATGTATTCTTAATGAGCATTCGCACTATATAAGGCAGTCGAGGCACAGAATGTAGACTCTCTCTCCCTCTCTAGCAGTGTGCTTTATCTTTCATCCTTGTGTGGTGTGTCTCCAGACTGGCTGGTTCATGTTAACTGTTTGCATGTCCTTTGTCTCTGACACAAAGGTTCAATTCTAGGCAGAAGGGAAGGCCAAATAGATGAGTTAGGAGCTAACTAGTAGAGCATACTACATTAGCACAAATAAGCTATCAGGTCTCCGTGGTCATCTTGGCTCATTAAAGACACAAAACTAAACCAAGCAAGGAGAATGAATCATGTTTGGCACTTACAGAGAGCAGGCCTGGGGTCAGGGTTAAGGTCATTAAGAGGTGGGGAGACACAGGGATTAAAGCTACAGTTGCTCTTAGGGTCTCTGAGATTGGAACGCTAAAGGTAAAATTTCTGGAAAAGACCTCAAGTAGTCTAAAATTACCATAGAATATTTAAAATTCCATCCATACATGGAAAGAAAATTAAGTTCAACAGGCACAAATGTAAAATAGTGAACTTGACATCATCTGAACGCTGCTGGGAAGGGCTGAAAAAGCTCCATCTGGAGGCAAATTAACTCTTTCAGGGCACAAGGCTATCTCTTAATGGTGTCAGGAGAGTAATTCACTTCCAAACGGCCCACTCATTTTTATAAGGAGAACTGGTAACAATTATGCCCAATTTCATACGACTTAAAGGGAAACTACTGAAGGATTTTTTATTTCTCTGAATTGACAGCATCAACCAGAAGTTTTCTGCCCTAAGATCCTGTTCGGTACTGAAACAATATTTGTTCTAACCTACAAGAATCCCAACTCGAAAGCATTTTAGGCATTTATCATTTTTAATGACTGCGGCAAATGCCAAAATTTGTCCTTTTGAAGATAAAATGCTACATTCAAAAAGTCATGGGATTTGCATATACAGCCAAGGCTGAGAAACACACCCCAAACCTGCCCTTTGATTTTATGAGTCTGGCTGTGAGGATGGTTTCCACAGTCGCTCACTCTGCCAATGTCATTATTTTACTGCGAGGCCTGCCAAAATGCAGCGCGTAGCTAAGCTAGTGTGTCAGGTTTATTCAAGTGGCTCATTCTAGATGAGCTCTCTTGCCATCTCTTTACCCGGCATGACGGACTATCATTAATAAAAACGTATTGATCTCTGAATCTATTCCCGGCTATAAAAGAAAAAAAAAAACACCCTAATAAATGAGATGGCTATCTGAGCAATAAATAATACCTAACCAGAGAGAGTCCAGAAACTGTCAAAAGCGCATGCTTCCCATTTTCTTAAACCCTTAACTAAGAGGAAGCAAATTTTAGAGCTAAAATAAACCTTGGAGATCAGCGCAATGCCCTCATTTTAAAGAGAAGGAAAGTGAGCCACGATGCCGCCCCCACAGGTTAGTGCTGACCGAGGGCTGGAACGCCAGGGAGGGTTCTGGTAACCAAGGCCCTCGAAAGCCCTCCCTGCAGGCTGGTGGCAAAGCGCCTCTGCTTTCCTGTATTTCCCTATTAATGTTCCGAAAGAGTCCCATTCCAGTCGAATAAAGAGGCCTGCATCCCTTTTAGCTATTCTTGAATTATTAAATGAAAACAAGTACATAGTAAAAGGTCATCTTCAATCTCTCTGCCACCACCGAGAGGCGATCCCTTGTGCGCATCGCCGCGATGGACACGCTAGTTTATGGGTCTGACACCTTGCACGGAACGTTACAAATCTCTATGATGTCCTTAAGCTCCCTCTCCAATTGAACTGAAAGACGGCTAAAAACCCCACTCGGGCAGATGACTCCCCACGGGCCGGCCATTTGAGAGCGCTCAGGGGTACGGCTACCGCAGCTGAGGCCGGGAGTAACGCGTGGTTTTCCTGAGCAGCAGGCCTCTGACAGTAGCCCTGGTAGAATTTATGCTCGTGGCTAGGGCTGCTCAGATCCGCCCTTCTCCCCACTCCCCGCGGGAAGTGGGGGGTCACACACATTTCTGATTGCTTAGCATAAAAGTCAAGATCAACCCTGTGCAATGAGAAAGATGGCCGAGGAGGAGGCCCCGTGCAGTGTGGGGTTCACCTAAATTTGGACTCAGCTGTGGCTGCGATAAGCTCCGGTATGATGATGTCAGATCAAGAGAACAGCAGGAGACTCTCTCAGACGCCAAACTCCCCCCAGAACCCCCTGAATAAATCACACCTGTGTTACGTACGAGAGTCACCTTACGGCTCAAGATCTGCGTAGCATGTTATGAAAGATGCATTTGGAACTGCCGTGCCGGGTGAAGGGAAATGTGTGCGTGTTTATCTGCATGCAAGGTGATGTTTAAAGTACATAAAAAATGAGACAAAAGCTTGCTACCAAAAATGCCTATTTTTCCCCATGAGTTTCTTCAGTCAAACAACATAAGCTCACCCTTTGACTAAGAAAACTTTGGAAAAGACCCGCATTCTGCCAGACTTCTTGGGCAGCTGTGCATCATTTACAACTCAGAGTAAAAGACACTTGATCTGCCGAGGAAGAGTCTCTAAGAAACAAGTTTATGCCATTAGTACTTCACCTAACACAAACCCAGTGTCCTGGCTTCCAATCCCTCAGTCATTCACACACTGATCGAGCCCTTACTCAGCGCCAGGTGCTGTCAGAGCTCAGTCTGGCGTGGAAGGCAGATGGACAAACTAGCAGATATAATGCAACAGGATAAGTCCTATGATACAGAAACAACAAAGAGCTATGGAGGCAGAGGGGAAGCGACTCAGCCCAAGGCGGCTGCGGAAGGCGCTGCAGAAGATACAGTGCCTGAGCTGGTCAGCCAGGAGAAAAGAAGGGCATCGCAGGTGAAGGAAGCGTCGTGTGCAAAGGGACTGAGGTGTGCAAAGCAGGCAAGCTTGGGAAATGACAGGTGCTGGTGAAGTAAAATAGGAGCCAGAGCGCAGAGGGCCTGAACAGCATGCTGAGGAGTCAGACTGCCTCCAAGGCCAAGATTTTATGCAGGGGAGTCACTGGGTTGGATTTCAGTCTTAGAAAGACCTCTCGAACTAGTGAGTGAGGGATGAATTGGGAAGGAACCAAATCTGTGGCTAAGAAGCAGCTGCGAAACTATAGGGAAAGGATTGATGGGCGCCCACAGCTGCGGGGTCCGGGGAGAGAGAACGGAGAGTGTAAATGGGCACAAGAGACTTTGCAGGGTGAAGGGGGGTGATGGAAACGCTCTGAAAATGGATTTTGGTGATGACTGTGCAACTGTAAATTTGCTAAAAGTCACTGAATTGTACATTTAATGAGAGCAAATTTTATTGTATGTAAATTACACCCCAGTGAAGCACTCAGAAAGAGAGAAGCAACTGCAGAGACTGACGTATCCTAGACAGGAGCGGCTGAGGGCCTGAGGAAGGTGCTGGAGATTTAGAATTCACTATGGAGAGTGGCTGGAGAGGAAGGGGTCAGGGCCAGGGACCAGGAGGGGCAGGTCTGCAGGGCCGGATGGGGAGTTAAGGTTTTCCTACGCCAAGTTGGAGGTACCTGTGGAAGATACACCTGAGCAGGGTTTCTCAAACTGCATCATGGACACTGGGGACAGGTAATTCTCTTGGGAGCTGTCCCTGCACTGTCACACCCCCTTGCACACATGTGAGACAGCAGAATTTATGGACTACAGGGGCAGGATTTTGTAGTTTTGTTCATCACTGTAGCCAGGACTTCCTACAGCGCCTGGAATTTTTCATTACCAGGAAAACGATGGAAGTTGTACTTCTGCCAAGTTTGGTGTCCAGGTTTATCACCTGGGATACTTCTGGGGGTTGCAGTGGGGAAAGTCGCAACTGTGCTCCACATTGGAAAGTATTACATTAATGCAGCTGAGTTTCTATAGCAACCGCAGCCCAGAAAACATTCAAACCAATGTGGCGAAGGGCTGAGGTAGGGCGGCAGTGCTGGCTTGCCACTGGCCAATTCCCTCTCCTCCTTCACATCCTTGCCCAGCCTGTCTACATCACCGTCCACCAGGCCGTCTGACTGTTCACGAAAGGGCTGGGAAGACACAAAAACTCCCAGAAAGTATTATCAGCATAGAAATTTATTTGATTTCAAAATAATATGGTTCTATTTATAATACTATAATAATTATCTAAAGCAAATATCATCATTGGCTCTGAAACAGGTCTAAAGATGTCATTCTTTTGAAGTCAAAAATATGTAGTAAGAATGTACAAGGAAGGGAAAATATAAAAAACAAGTTTGCTGAGTACTGGGAATTGTTACAAGAGGGACACACCAAGATACTGTAACAGAGTCCAAATTATAAAACCTATGGCAAAGAATTCTCTTGCTTTATCAATTCCCTGAAAATAACTCAGTAAGTAATGCAAGAATACCACCACTGGGTTTACAGGGCAAACTTCCTGAGGGACACAGGTAGTAATTCACTGTATTTCCCCTTCCTCTAATTCCTTTTCTCACACCAATTTCTTTTTTCCTTTAGTATCTGTTTTATCCTGCTGAAAAATATTTGGTTTTACTTGTAAAGTGGCCTAAATAATATCCTGATTGAAGTCATCAACGATTTAGCTGAAGATGCTCAAGGATCAAACTTTTGAAAAAGATCAATCTGCTAGTTAACAGGGACCATCGGGGGCTTGCGGGAAAAAATTCAGGTAATGTATGTCTGCTAAAGAGATAAAAATAAGCAGTAAAAAATGGGTGAAAAACCCATTTAACTGTGACCTAGACAATCAAAAGCAGACGGGTGACCTTTGATTAGATTTACTTATGGAGTGAGCTGTAAGGAGGCTCCAAGATAGAGTTTGGTTTCCAACAGTGTCCATGGCTGAAAAACCAACTCAGAAGGTCTCCTCCTCTCGCAGGAACTGGAACACGGATGAGAAGTCCTTCTTCGAGTAGCCCTTTGCACACATCAGCCTGTAGATCTGATGGGCTTGGCTGCCCAAGAGGATTGGGCTCTTCGTGCTGGTAGCAGAGTCTTGTGCTAATCCCAGATCCTAAAGCAAACAAGGGCAGGAGGAACACATTGAAGGTGGTAGGGAGACTCGCTTTGGAACTGTGATTCCCAATGGTGTGGTTTCAAAGAAGAAAAAATGAAGTCTGAAAAAAAGATACTGAAAAGCACTATGGTAAATTTTATACATATATATATATGTACATACATACATATATATATATATATATGCGCACTGCTGCACCACTGCTCCAGACAGAAACTGATAGTTCTGAGTGTCCTCTCCACTCCTCCACCCTCCACCAGACCTATTTGTTTTATTTTGACTTTGCATAGGGCTACTCAACAGGTGACATCACACAGGCACATGCTGTTTCAGATCTGCAGAAGCCCGTATGCCTAAGCCAAACCCCATGATGGAATTATTGAATATCCATTCAATCTCTTACTCAACAAATATTTAGCGGCTGCTGTGTGCTGGGCACTGTTCTAAGTGCTGGTGATAGCATGTCACTGTTCTCATGCTTACTGTCCAGGGGGAAGATAGACAAGAAAACAAATACTAAAATTCCAGATAATGACAAGTGTTGTGAAGAGAAAGCAGGGCGGGGGGATTAGAAAGTGATGGTAGCAAGGGGGTGAGGTGGGGGGAGGAATTCTGATGGATGAAATGTCTAGGTAAGACCCCCCCGAGGCGGAGACACTTGACCTAAGATCTGAATGCTAGGGAGGCTGCGAGTTCTCTGGAGAGCTGGGGGATGGATGAACTCAAGGCATCGTCAACAAGCAAAATGGACAGAACGTCACGGGGAATGAAGGAGAGAAAGCTGAGTATGGTATCCAGGGGTATGCACTGTTACTTTTGTAATCACGGGGGGAAAAGTCAATTGGGGGAGGGGTGTATAAGCTCTATACAGAACTCTGAAAGTCTGTTCATCTGTTAAGTATTTCCTAAAGTTGAGATCACAAATGAGAGGACATCAACAGTTTGCTTTTCAAATGACTTTATGCATAAATACATATATATTCTTAAGCCAGGACGATGTATTCAGACATCTAGTATCATGAGAAAGAACTCTTCTCTCGTGGTGTGTCTATCCAATGCCAATGTATTATCAACCATCAGAAAATTCTTAACTGCTTCCTTTCTAAGGACTTTGTAAATTAATGTAAATTTATGATGAAGACCAAAATTTTACCAGCTCATATTATAAACAAACCCAAGCACAAAGGAAAAATCCCAGCCCCTTCTTCTCATCTGAAAGTCTAGGAATAAAAATAAATAAGGCTTTTTATCTAAGTTTTAACTCATTTCCAGTAAGTGAATCATTGTTTTAGTAATTTTGCCCTCTAGGATTTTGCCTTCTATGTCTATATGCTTTGTTAAAAGTGGAGGTAGTGGGGAGGGAGGGAGGAAAGAAGAGAAGGAGAGAGGGAAAGAGAGAGGAAAGGACGGAAGGAGAATTAGACCGTTATACATTCTCCCCCCTTCTCTTGGGAAGCCTTTGCATTTACCATACCTTAGCCATGAGTGTTGTTCCGAATCCACCCTGATAGTTATTAGCCGAGGGAACTCCATCCATCACCCCAGGTACAGGATTGTAAGTGTCACTTGACCAACACCGTCCTGAACTCATGTTTAGGATTTTAGCCAATAGTTTTGGGTCAAGCCCTAACCTGTCAAAGGTCAAAGAAAAGAAGTGTTAAATGTCAAAATGTACAAGTCATGCGTGACTTATTTACCTGTGAGGATGCTATGTCTTCTCTCTCCATTTATTTTATGTCTTCAAAAATCAAAGCAGATTGATGAGAGCGAAGAATCCAATCTTAAATTATAAGGTATTAAAAGCTAGTGATTAAACCATTCTGAACCAGACATTCTGCAATGAGAGAAAACCTTCTGCACTATCCTACTTTTAAGAAATAACATAATTGCATAAAAGTGTCGTTGGTTTATCACACGTGGATTTTCTATGCAAAAAGAAATGCCTTTCTCTTCTGGACATTATGCATTTACATGTCACATAAGAACCTTAAACCAATATGATCATGTAAAGTCTACATTCTTTATTCACAAATGATATATTTCAGAAAGAAATACTGACAGATAAACTATGCATCATGGGAGTCTGTGTGGATGCATTTTCATGTCTGTTCAGTCTTTTAGCTTTTCTGAGAATAAATGCAAGAGGTGAGCCATGAGCAGTAAATGAGCTTAAGCGAAGTTATCATTATAAAAGAAGACATTTCTTGCTGCAAACTTTTCCTTATTTATTAAATCTTCATCAGACAATCTTGCTTATGAAGCAAGTCTGCACAGAGTGGTGACATATGCTATCTATTGGGAGACATGCATTATAGTTCTGGGTCAGCTGCTGATAAGGTTACTGATCCTGATAAAACAAAGCTTGCCCAAGCGGAAACATCATTTGTTCTATCACTGAACCGATGGCATAAACGACTGTTCAATATGGACCCAGAAAAAAATAGAATCAAAAGCTGTATTACTTTGATCCTAAGTCTCCGAATGCAGCTTGGGAAGCCCAGTTTTGCTAAGTATCACTAAATCAAGTTTCAAATAAAACATGCTGCTTTTCCTTAAAACCAGTCTCTTCTAGAATAAAAAAAGATTGAAAAGAGACACATATGAATGTTAAACAAACTGCATTTTGGCATGTTTAAGTTCTTGTTTACTTAGTGTGTTCAAAATATATGTCTGCTTATTTCCAAATCTGAGTATCATGACCAGTAAATATTTTGCCAATGTTAGTACAGGGGGCTCGGGCTGATAGCCAGGATGTGCATGTAATACTACATGGCATGCCATGTACATGAATTCACATGGTGGGTCATGTTATAAGGAGAGGTTTTTCCTAATGATTGTATAAGATATAAAAGACCCAATCTAAATGGGCTCTCACACATTCTACCAAACTTTACATTGCTGGGAAGAAACCCAACAGTTTCATTCATTCCTTTATAAGGATCCAAGTTTGTTACATGAATAGTTTGCTACTGATGCTTCCTTTCCCCTTTTAAATAAAATTAGGCTACGGGTATGCTGCTGTAGCAGATGACTTAGGAAAAGAAAAAGCCAACGTGCTTAGGGAAGAATGTGAAAAGTAAAATCACAAATTAACAATGAGTTACTTTGCTGCAACTGCCAATATGTTCTCTAAGTTCAAATGTTCAAGAATGTATATGTCTAACGTGTTCCGTGAGCAGAAATATTTTTAAAGACACCAAAACATCACCTTTCCTTTCCATTTGGAATATAATTTAGGGGCTTCCTAATTTAGATTCTTTTAAAGTGGTTTATCACATTGAAAGCAGCAGAGCTGTTCCCCTTTATAATCCACCAGGTGATACTTAATAGTACCTCACAACAGTCTTCATTGCTAAAGAAATTCACACCCTGTCTGTAATACTCATCAAAATGGTCACCAATGCTTAGTACCCTAAATTTCATTTCTCTTGAGTGTTCCAGGAAAAATACCACCACTAATTTATGGAATCCTTTTCGGTGAACACATTACTATTTAGAAGCATCCTGAGGGGCACATGAAGAAATGTGGCGGCAGTTGCTACATGCCCACTTTTCAATCTGCTGCCCCCACCATGCTGATTCCCTTTTGGAGAAGGCGACTCCCTCTCCGCTTTCCTCCAGCCCTCCCCACCCCCATCATTAAAAAGAGCAAGTTAGAAGTGTTTTGCGTTTCATCTTCCTGGAGATTTTTTCACTGGCACATATATAACTGACAGTTAAAATTAGATATGATATTAAAATCAGTTACCGGAGTCCTCTGTCTTCCACTGTGCCCAAGGCTTGTAACGGCCTGAAACCAGCTAGAATACACAGTAATTGTCATTCAGAGAGTCTACCCTAGAACGTCATGCTTCACTGGAGAAGACTGAGTTTCCATCTGAAATCAACAAATTAATCCAAGACAGGTATCTGAAAGGGCAAGTTTAATAGGAAGCAGCTACTGGGCTCTCAACCATGATAAAATGTTATTGCTGTTTCCCTGTAAATTGGCTGGGAACATATGATACTTTCTGCATAAGAGCCCCATTGCTGTTCAGGAGATATACAGCTCAAGCCATCAAAAGGATGACAGTCTGTCAGTCCCCATAATAACTTGCCACTGGATGTGGTTCGAGAGTGCACGCGTGCATGCATGTGGCTTTACGATTGCTGGAATGTTCTCTGATATAAACAGAATGAATTCATTGCTCCAACTGCATATATAATGCAACTCAAATAAACGTCACTGTGTCAAATCTACTCACCTTTGAAATACAAGAATTTTAAATGAACTATTAGGAGAAGTGAAAATGCAGAAATTGTAAAAAAAAAAAAGAAAGAATCCAAACATTTACCTTCACTGTACCCAAGGCTTTTAAGGGTCAAATAAGTTTGTTCACTTTATATTCTCTATATCTACCTATACTGTTTGGTTTTATGTAAGAACAAAGCAAATGATTTCACTAAAACAGCTCTAGAATGAAACATCCAAGACCATGTCAGTCTTAGTCAATCATTCCTTCAGTGAGTCACCTACCGCTTGCACAGATCTGCCATGCGCAGGTGCTGTGCCCAGAGCAAGGAGGCCAGAGTAAAGGAGCTAAGGGCTGCGACTGCCCTCCAGGAGTGGGCCGGTTCACACACACCCAGACACCTTTAACCTGAGGCAGAAGTGCCCCCCCCTTTTCTCTCTTCATCCACTTCACAAATCTTCACTGAGTACCTACTATGTGCTAAGTATGTTCTTAAGATATGGCAAGGAGCAGATAAAGCCATCCCCCTTCAGGGAGCCTGCATTCTAGTTGGGAAAATGCAATAAACAAACAAACATATAACACCAGCTAGTGAGAAGGGTCATGAAGAAAAAGCATTCAAGCACGTTCAATCCAAACACTAACCACCACATCAATCACCACCATGTACTGAGTGAGCACCTACTATGCGCCAGGACCTGTTTTAAAAGGTTTACATGGATGAACTCATTTAATCTTCATAACAATCCTATGGATAGGTACTATTATTTTTGTCATTTTATAGATGAGAAAAGCTTATGTCTATGGCAGAGCAGAAATGCAGACAGAGACAGACACCCAAACTCTCACCGTCCTGAGTCTCACTGGGTCATGTGGGGAGTGAACTTGAGAGCCAATCAGTCAATCTGATGGCACTTTACCAGCTTATCAAGAAACTGGGTCAAACTCTTATTATAAACGTTTTTCCATTTGTTAAATCTACTAGGGGTATACGCTTAAGGCTTCGGTCATCACCAAAAAAATCCCAAAAAACCCAGGCAACATTTTCTAAAGGTAGGAGCCCAGAAACAAAAATTATGCTTGTGGGAAAGTTTTCATCTTGAACAGCCTTCCAGAAGTTCAACTGTTAAGCTTTTGGTGGAAGAAGACAGTATGGTTGTTGCTGGAGGGGCCTGGGCCCTGGTTGGTAATGGAAATAATTTCTTCTACCACCACTATTGAAAACAATAAAAAACAAAAAAACAACTCCCGGTGGAGCAAAAATAAAAACAAAACAACACAACTCACATTATCAACACTGTACCTACACGAAGCACAGGAACAAAAGCCCTCTAATGCAAGCAGGGCACTGTGAGTGCTGTAAAACTGAGTCCCAACTAGAACCCAATCAGAAGGTAGAAAGGTCTAATAAAAAGAATCCCAAAATACGTTGTATACCAATATTTTTTATGGTTTACTTTTTTATAGCATTTTAAACTTTCACTAACATCCATAAACATTCACTATAAAAAACCATAGAGTCAATAAGAGTTTTTAACTGTAAGATTTTCTTTTATTTTTTTTAAAGGAAACATCAGAGTTCAGGAAAAACACTGACTTATGAGAATGAAATTAATCAGAAATGATCACTTCATAGGAATAGGTGGCTCAATTTGTAAATGTTGACATTAATGCTCTAAAAAAATTTCACTTTGGAGTGAACGGAATATAAATGTGGCTGAACCACTTTGATGCTGCACTACTTTGTGGGAATTTACTACTTGGGAATTTATGCTTGCTGATGCCAATTTTCTCTTTCACCTTGCAAAGCTCAATAAATCGTGGCCACTCTCTATACTCTATTAGAGAGCAATCCTGTCATTTTAAACCATGTCTGTAAACCATGGAGAAAAGACAATAGCAGAAGCAATCATTTTTAGGACTTTCAAACCACTGAGAATCCTTGTAAGACAAACTGATAAAATCCTAATGTTATGAAAATAAGCAATTCATTAATACATTCTGAAGCACCAGAAACATATAGATCACTGTAACAGTTCAGTAAAACCAGTGAGTTCCTGCTTTGTGTTCAAACATGTTTGTTTGTATGTATGTATGTGTGATATATACATACACACACACACACACACACACATATACATATATAAATATTATGTACACAAACATATCAGGAGCAGTAATGTATATAGAGTTTTGGAAAAAATTAAACATTAAAAGTTCCATATTTCCAAATATTGTTTTTATCATAGTGGATCAAAGCCAATGAGAAGAGAAAATCTATTTATTGCTTCTGCTTTTAACATTTCTATTTTGAATTCTATCACTTTTCATTTTTTCTTTCATAAAACACTCTGGTAGCTGATCTTCATACTATTATTATTACTAGAGAGAAAGAGGAAGGGAGAGAGAAACATCGATGTGAGAGTGAAACAGCCACTGGTTGCCTCCAGTACGTGCCCCGAGTGGGCATCAAACCCAGAACCTGGGTATGTGCCCTGACTGGGAATCACACCCACCACCTTCTGGTGCAGGGGATGACGCTCCAACCAACTGAGCCATACCAGCCAGGCCATACTATTGTTTATTAGCTGGTATTTGGAGTTGAACCTCCACAAGCACTTACCATACAAAAGCTTCACTTGAGAATCGCAAATGATCATCTAGTAAGAGTTTTGCTGGGAGAATTATTTGAGGAATGCCATAGGCTACATCACTATGCCTAAGGAACATCCTGACCCAGTGATGCTCAAGGAAAGAAGCAGAATGTAAATAACAGGCACAGATAAAGAGGGAAATTCAGTACAGTATATCCCAGGCTCATCCAGGCTTTTACTTTTTTACTATTTTCATTTATATCCGGAAAAATGAAGATAAAATTCTAGAGATGCACACGCATACTAATGCTCTAATCCTACTGTCAACACCAATTAATTCTGTATACACCTTTGGTTCCAGAAATTTATATTTTCTTCCTCAGTGAAATTAGTCTAGAGGATGGACATGTAAACAAGTTACTAATAACCAGTTTTTCAATTATGATAAGTGACCCATAGCCTAAAACTGGCTACAGTACAGAGATAACAATGAATAGCTTCCTATATACAATACCAGTTTTAGTAAAGCTTTGTATGGATATGCTAAGTTTCCCATCTTACAGACATTCAATTTTAAAATGTAAATGGTTCAGGATATTGATAAACCAATTAGCACTGATGCAAAGCAAATTCCTCTTTTATCTCAATTACAACATGACAACTTAATAGGTCAAGATAGTTTAACATCTGAGACAAGGGCAATTCAATAAAACAACAGCATCTTGATATGGTAATTAAGAGGAAATGCGAATCCATTACCGTGTTTTAAAGAATATATCAAGTACTTTGGCTCTTTTTATCGCTTTTATCAAAAGCTGTGATGTGAAACACCACTCTCATTTGTGATATATTTGGTAGGTAGTTTTGGGAAGTGTGAAAGAAACACCTGAATAAAGCATCCTGCTCTTTAAGCATTTTCCAAAGTAAGAAATATATTTATTAAAGTCATGAAATCAAAACATTAAAAAATTAATTAGGTAATTAATCATATGTGGCATTCCTAACCCAAAAAGTTACAGGCTAAAATTAAGACATTAACCTTAAGCATTCTAAGTGATGACCGTCATTGCAGGAAACACAGGATTCCTGAATCACTTTAAGCAAAGTATGAACGCCATTTTATTTCAATGGAAAGATATATCCTTGACGGAAAGTGACGAAACCACAGGCAAGTTCAATTGAGAGGTATGCCATCCAGTTTATCCAGCAACTAAGCAACCAAGAGCCCTTTTAGTGTAGATTTGGGGACTATATTTAAAATACATACATGAAACCAGTCACGTGGTAACATAACATTTGAATTCACTACACAGTAAAACCATGTTTTATACAAATTTGTCTTACACTGCCAAAGCATGTTTAAATTTCATAGTAAAAGTGTTTCTTGCATTTCAACATAATAGAAGAAATGGGGCTTCCACATAAAGAGGATAACATGACTTGGACTAGACAGCGCAATACAGTTTCTGGCTATGAAAGAATATTCATGCTCTCCAGGGTCCTACTGGTCGTCAAATAAGCAGTCTATTCAAGTTCAATAATGAAGTACTTTCCAAATGTTCCTGGATCAACTCGTTTATCTTTCATGAACATTTTTTTTCAACATCAGAAAAAATCAAATAGGAAAGCTCATAAAAATTGTTAGTACGTGAAAATGTGCTATTCAACAAACCTGATTCCAAGATTCATAGCTTCGGCAGTTCCAATCATACTAATAGCTAACAGCATGTTGTTGCAGATCTTTGCAGCCTGAAAAGAAATTGAGTGAGTGTTAAATACCTTTGTTTTCAAGTTATAACTACTGGAAGATTTTCTTCACCCAGTTCCACATGCTTCTTTCTAAAAGTGAGAGCATTCACCAGCTGCCTCTCTCCAGTGGGGCTGCATGCTTCCATCTGAGCCTAACGCACTATCCCAGAGCAGGGCTGGGGTGGTGGCACCTCTTCCACTAGGTAAGAACCTAGTGGGAGAAGTAGGAAGAAAAAGTTTTAAGTGCACAAATGACACCTACCTGGCTGTACTGCAAATAGAGCTTAGCAAGTAATTAGAAAACTAGGAGGCGGGTAACGACTCCTCAGGCAACATGAGCACTGTGAACACAAACAGTTTTAAGGATGATTTCAGGGGTCACTCGGGTGATACATCAAAATGCGGATGATGGAACTTGATGTCCTTTTTAATAAGTTAATTGACTGATGTCTGCTTAATTCCAACAGGAATGAAGGAAAATTCACTGATTCCAAATTAAGAAAATTTGAGCAAACAAAGAATGCACACAACTGAGCAGAGTAAGGAGGAATGGGAACATGGTCAGGAATGGGAGTTGAGCATTAGCCAATTTTCCATCACAAGTCAGGGTTATTAATATGAAAACGTTACCTGCCCGGTCCCAACAGCGCCACAGTACACCACATTGGAGCCCATGCAGCCCAGCAACTCTTGGGCAGCAGCAAATTCTTCTTCAACGCCTCCCACCATAAATGTAAGGTTCCCAGACCGAGCAGCTCCCACACCTGAAAGGTTTGGGGTAAAGGGATAGTAAAATTAGAGACAATCCCCAAACCAAATGAAAAAATCTTGCTTCCAAATTATATTTGTCAGGCATGTGCAAGATACTCTCAATTTCTCCTGGAATATTTTAATAATCAAGTATCATATAAGCTAACCATAAAACAAAAGAGACTGATTTAGTCAAACTCTCAGTTCACCTTAACTATTTTGGGACAATCATGGAGTGACAGAGATGAAAATGTGAAATGTGAATTTTGTCATTCCTATGCATCTCTTATGCTCTTAATAAACGTATTCAGTAACAGAAAGTATAAGAAAAAGGTCGCCTGTGCCCTGCCCAGCATGGGAGCAGCCAGGGGAGCTGCCTGCCTGAGTCTGAGTTTGGGGTCTCTGGCTCACCCCCTTGCCCTCCACATACTATCTGCAGATGAGAACTACAGAGAGACGGGCTTTCTCCCATAAACAAGTAGACACTTCAGTAAGAAAACTGTTGCTTATTTAGACTGATTACGCTGATGTGCACTTTCCAGTATTAGCTGATTTTTCTTTCCCTTCTGCTTTCCACCTTTTGGGTAATTCCCTCCTAGTGATATGAGCAGGAAGAAGAAATAAACTTTAACACGGGTCTGGCCACTCCTTAGCATCTTGTTACAAGAGTCTGATGCATGTTCATTAATGGAAACGAGTAAAGAAACTTCTGCTTTAGCACAGAAAATATGGCCCTAGACTTATCCTAAAAGGGGGCCAAGAGGAGCTTCATTCATTACATTTTTATTAACTATAAAATAAAACCAAGAGTATTATTACTGTTTTTAGTATTAGAGAAATCTTAATTCATAAGTTTCAAGTTAGGTTTTGTTGTTCAAAACCAGGGAAGTATGCGGAAGAACTGTATTAGTACAATTTTGCCTTTACAGCTAGGAATAAAGAAACTCTAATTGTCTGCACTGTGTATCAAATCTGGCCATTAGAACAGACAGCTGCAAGTAATGGCCTACTTCTGAACTTAATTTATTCAATGAAATACAGTTTTCATACATAAAAAGCCCAAGTGAGGAGAGCCTTATTTCATTCGAATTGTGAATATTCTGCAATGGCCAAATCAAGTGGCCTTTCTATTTTATAGGTCATGCTATTTTTAACTAATTATTAAAAGCCAAAGAAGTCAGCATTATGCTGGCCAAACAGTTTTGGAAAAGGGAGTACCCGCATGTGGTGAAAGCCTGAGAGGCTCATACATACGGTTAAATTACATTATTTATCATATTTTGGACACACTTTGGAATTGACTGTGTACAAAACCCCAATTATAACAAATGCGTTTAATTAGCCAATCTGTGTCATTTGACCATTCTGATAATGTTGACGTTTCAGTGACTGTCATTTTCTTAGTTTCTAATTTACTTCACCAACATGGTAGATCATTAATGTTTTACAATTATTTTTCTCAATTTCTATAGCCATTTCTATTCCAACCACATAACCACCCTTACTTCTAATCCTGTTGATCTGACCTAGAGAAATTAGGCAGACAATTTAAGTCAAAGCTTACAAACAAATCCAGCACTATCCATCATAGGTCAACAGCTTTGTATCCAGATTACAGACTGCTAAATAGCTTCAGAGAGTCATTTATTAAAGGAAAAATTAATGCTGACAATGCTTCTCAGCTGGTTAATCTTTTGACAGGTGTACTTTCTCACTTGTTCAAACACATATTTCAAAAAGAAGAAATAAGTTACTTAAGCAAGAGAAGACCACGGAAGAAAGAATAATTCATCTTTCAATTCAGAGGCCTGCGGTATTTCTGCTTTCCTGCTCTCCATATGGTGGTGTCGTTATTTCTGACTATCATGGCCTACATTCCAGTGTAAGGGTCTGACTGACGTGGGTAATTCTAAAGGTTTGGCGTTCTTTGGGACCAAATCCTATCTTTCCATACATATTCTTCTAACTGTACAACATTAGCAAGCCTAGTTCCACTGCAAAGGCAGAATTAAGACCTAAATTATCCTGAAATAAATGTAACCATTTTGAGCTTAGAGAATCACATCTAGGAAGCTGGAACTCTAAAGCTGTGTAAGGCATCTTACAGGTTTCAGAAGACATTGTATACATTTTAATGTTTATCAACAATAAACAATAAATAAATGAATTTAGTACATTGCCATGCAATTTTAAATAATTCATGTCCACTTCCCAAAATAGAAAAACATGGACTACACACTCAGGCAGCTGCTAAACTATTGGGAGAGGTGTTTATTTTACCTTATATTTTAGTAATTGCATAGACAAACCCGAAATACATCCATTGCTTAATTCTATTATGACATCTACTGCACCTTACTAAAATCTCTGATTTTCTTACCTGATTCCTCCATTACACTATAAGCTCTGACAAGGTCAGCACTGGGTCTTGTTCATATCAGCATTCCCATTAGCTACGGTGCACGATATATGCAATAGCGGGTTGTTCAGTAAATAAATTTATGAGCCTGGCTGAAGGAGTAAAGGAACCAGAATGGAATATCTGGTTTGGGGATGCGCCACTTGCTGGCTGTTATTATAAACAAATCACCTAACTTCTCTGAGTCTCAGTGTATAAAAATGGGAAAAGCATTAATAACTTCTTCATAGCGTGGCTGTGACTATAGAAACATATGCAGTAAAATATAAAATGCTACTTAAATGTAAGGCCTTACTGCTTTATAACCTGAGTTGGTGGGGTGGGAGTTTCAGATTTGGTTATCTGAGCCTGCTGTCTTTCTGGGATAATTTTAGCCTCTCAGGCTAAGCTGGCTTGAGCTGAACCTATTAACAAGGGAAGCAGGCTGGCCTCGGCTGGGAAACACTAAACTGGCCCACAGCCAGTGATGTTCGGATGACAGGGAAGACCTCCTGTGACACCTTTCAACGTGCCACAGTACATGGGAAAGTGACAAGAAGGCCGCGCTTGTTGGTTTTACTCACTCAATAAAATCAGCCTACTAAGAATCAAGCCCTGTGGGTTATGCATGGATATCGTATGTCCCTGCTCTTAGAAGTCACACACCTGTGACCCAACCACTCCCCTCCTTACCCATCACTGCCACCCTGCACTGCACCGTCACCGTCTTGCCTGGACACTGCAACTGCCTCCTCCCTGACTCCCTTTAGCTCCTCCTCTAGTCTACCCTCCATAGAGCAGCCAGAGGGGCCCTTTAAAACATTATCTAGTTCATGCTTCTTCCCTACTCTGAAGCCTCCAAGAGCACCCGTCCTCCGAGTATAGAGCCCAAAGCCCTACAACGCCCTCCCTCTCCTAGCTCGTTTCGCACCATTCTCTTCAACGCTCACTGCTTCACAGCCACCACGGCCTCCTTGCTGTTCCCGAAACAGGTCAAGGACATTCCCATCTCAAAGCCATGCACTTGCTATCCCTTTTGCCTGGAATATTCTTTCCCTAGATATTCGTGACTTGTTTCCTTCACTTTGTTCAGGTTTCTTCTCAAAATTCCCCTCTTCAGAGAGGCCTTGCCTGACCAATCTAATAATCCAAAATGGTACCCCCCCCACCCCTTTTCCTGCTTTAATTTTGTTCACAGCATTTATTACCTACCACCTGTTTATTTAAACACCCTACTTCTCTGTTTCTGGTCACGTATTTCCCCATAGCTCCCTGGGTAGTGACTCTGTTGGCTCACGCACCCCACATTTGCACTGTCTGGTACATATGAGACACGCATTGAACACAGTATTTGTTCAAAGAAAGGAGAGGAGGCTACAATGACGGAGGGAAGGGGAAGGAAATGAGTGACTACAGTCCTGTGTGGTAACTGCTCTCACAGAGACACGCACAAGATGCCGAGGATGACAGGCAAAGCATTTGTCACTCTAGCAAGTCATTATGTGCTCCTTGGCCTAAGATTTTCCATCTATAAAATGAGATGACTAATCAAGATTATCACTGAGTTACTTTTAAGCTTTAGAAATTCTGTAATTTGAGATCTGCAAGTTTACATACATTCACTTCCCCACATTTATCATAGTAATATACAAAACCAAGGCATATTTCATTTTATACAAATAATATATAAATAGTTTCAAATTAGGGGAAAGAATCAGACAAGGAATTTCCTCATGTAACTACATTAATTAAATCTAACAAGACTAAACACTGGTGGTTGCCTTTAATGCTTTATCTAACACTTTCCTGTGATGATGTCTCCGGTGTTTCTCTCCCATGACCCTAGAATCAGAGAAATGGAACTCATTTGTACAGACAAATGAAAAGGCAGATGTCCAAACCATTCAGAATGGGTGGCTGTCTGCCCATCCAGCTTTTAAAGTGACAGACAGCTATCATTTCTCTTGGTTGCCTGTTTTAATTTCAACCAACTTTATAGTGGAGATGAACTTTAAATCTAATTTAAGGCACTCCCCCCCAACCCCTCTATTAAAAAAAGTATCTAAACTTTCTTCTTTCTTTCCTCCACTCCTACTTAGAGTTGACAAAAAAAATGTGACCATTCGAAATACATTCTTTAATGTTTCTCAACCCTGGGAATGAGTTAGAAACAGTCCTTGCCTCAGGAGTTTGAAAACTAGAGTTTGTGATGTTAGTGGTGTGTGTGTGTGTGTGTGTGTATACAGAGATGGAAGAAAAGACAAGGTAAACATGCAATTATAAATAATAAGACAGACTCATGCTACAGGAGAAGTATAAATACAGTTGTACAAAAGTTCAATGAAGAAAATAAAACAAGTGTCTATTCAGTGCCTTTAACAATTTGCTAGATCTCTGTGCGAGGTGCAAAGGTTCAAGGAATAGGCATATGTTCTGAATCAAAAATAAGGACCTGTTTTCTGGTATTAGGAGAAAAATCTGAAATACAATTATTCCACAGAGTCCAAAACGTAAGGTCATGGTAAGTACAAAACAGAGTGTTTGCCCTCAAAGGCCTAAAATATAGTTAGGGGAAAGAGACACAGACTCAGAAGCAAATGCCAAAAGGTAGCATCATATACCAAGTGTCAGGCAGACGAGGGCAATCGCCACCAGATCCCGATGCCCTCTTTCCTTCTGGCTTTCAGCCTCCGTCACTGAAGGAGTAAGGAATCCTCAGAAAGAGAAAGGGAGAGAAAGGGAGAGAAAGGGAGGGAGAAACCGCCCTCAGAGAGCAGCGCCATGCTGCCAGCGGCGGGCAGGCTCGTGAAAACTGTGATGAGGAGACTGGTTTTCTGAGCCCATCCGCAAACTGTGCACTGAGCAAATTAATTTCGTATGTTTTATACACAGGCACTGAGTTCTGCCTGTTACCTAAATGCACATAATGCCCTGCCTCTCCTCGCAACAGAGTTGAGTTTATTAGAACAGAACAAGCAGAAAACTGAAAATCAAAATTAAGCACAATAATGAAACCATGAGATGTGACAATAATTTCAAATGTGGATATGAGCAACTTAGGAGCCCTGGCAGACTCTATGGAAGAGGAATGACTCAAGGAAACATAACTTTTCCTTGAACTGCTTTAAAAAATTCTCATTCGGAACTTTATGCAGGAGACAGCAAATGAAGTAATGGACAATGTTCTTCATATTTTTACATCAAAAGAAGTAATCATTTTTTTCAAGAGAAACTGAGTTAAAACTCAGTTCTTGATTTATGCGCCCCTCTGGCTAATGCTAGCCTTGGGCCTGCGATGCAGGTCAATATTAACATTAATCACCTCGCTCTGGCGTTTATGCTCATCGGCCTCCCGCCTGGGCAGTTTTACTGGACGTAAGAACCCGAACAGGCTTAGGCTCCGATTACACGCCTACAGGACGACAAGCAGCTCGGACCCTTACCCACCACCCTCGCCGTCTCTGCATGACCTGGGCCCCTCTCCTTCCCGCTGGGTGAACGCTCTGCTTTCTGAAGCCCCGCACTGCTCAGGTTCCGCATGAAGGACAGCTACTAACCCACTGCGTCTCTCCTTGTTTCGAGTCACGAGCAGCAATAACTTTCTCTCCTATCTCTTTAAATGGTTCCCGATTTTTTAATTTTTATTTTTCTTGTCCGTGAACTCTGACCACATCCCTGGTTTCCTCACCTACCCTCTGCTATGATGCTATGCGAACTGAAAACCTTCTCCAGTGGCTGGAACGTGCAGTGATTCTTCACACATCCAAGCCTCACGTGGGCTGTTCCCTCCCCTCCCCTCCCTTCCCCTCCCCTTCCCTCTTTGCTCAGCTAACTCCTGCTTCTTTCAAGACTCAACTCATGTCAACTCTGAGAACTAGTTTGTGACCATGACTCCCTTTCTCTATCTTGATAACACTCCCAGTGACATCTCCAATAAAGCACTTACACTAATCAACAATTTTTCTGGTGTGCCTCATTTCGATCCTTCTAGGCGTGAGCTGTTTGAATCTTAGCACCCAGCATACAGTATGTCTCTGATAAATGGTCACTGTCTTTTTAGGAGGTAGGCAGAGAAGAACTCAATGATTAATAAAATGACCAAGAATACTAATTAAGACTAAGTAAGACAATGTTTTTCTTTTTTTAAATTTATCTTTATTGTTGAAAGTATTAAAGATGTCCCCTTTCCCCCCATTGATCCCCTCCACCCAGAGCACCAGCAGCGGTGTTGGGACCCCAGCCTCCTCCTCTGGCCACAGCCAGGGCAGGCAGGGGGTGGTTAGGAGGGTCTTCAGTTTAAGATTTATGTGCTGTAGGCCATCCACTAACAAGCAGCATCTCAAAATGAAAAGAGTCAAACCAATATAATTTTTAAAAACTGTGGACAGAGCCTGTGGACACAAACAGCTGTGAGAGAGAGCAGTGCCAGAAATACAAGCTGTGTATGCAAGGGGAGAGGATTTAGCCCAGCAGGCGATGGAGGTGTGCAAACTGCCGAGGTGTTCTACGCATGGGATCCGCATCAGGAGGGTATCCAGCATCTCCGAGGCCTTCAGAAGTGTCTTATCCAAAATACCTGAGCTTGGAGGGGGGCCTGGAGCCCCCTGGGGGTCAAGAGGAGAGGCTGCCCTCACTGTGGGTCCAACCCTCGGCCCTTACCTGAATGAAACTTCAGAGACTGGACTGTTTTTCCTGGGGCCCTTTTCCCTCCCCTGCTCTCCTTTGCTCCCATGTTTGTGGGGGTTCTTATTAAAGTATTTGGTTCTCTCAAATTTTGTAATAAACTTGATACTCCAGAAAAGAAAAAAATTAGATGTCTTTAATACTGTAAAAATCCTGCCACCAAAGCACTCTCATTGATATATAGCAAAACGTAGTAAATCACTTAATTTACTCAAAAGAACTTAAATGTTTTAACCAGTCTGCCATCAAAAGAGATCAAGAAGAGGACCAATGGGACTTGGGCTGCAATGTGAGCCGTCTTTAAAATGCAATTGTTCTAATCATTTTCTACAGATGCAGCCTCACAAGGGGCTGCTGTCACAGGGACCATTTACGACTTGTTATGGTGTCTCTATTGTTTACCAGCGACATTCGCTGAAAAAGGCGACAGCTGGGACAGAAAGCTGCTACTCAACGAACAATATAATCCCGTGAAAGTAATCAACAAATTTAAGGGTGTTAATTAACTTTACACTTTATCATGTTCAATTAGTTGTCCTTTCTAGGAAAGATTGCCGTGCACAATCAGTTTAGAGCGTGCCATGTTTGATTTGTAAGTGATCACTGTTTCTGTTTCAGAGTCCATGTCAGATGTTCTCTTGGGTTTTGGTGACACAGATGAATGGCTCTGCACATGTTAGGGGGTGATCTGGTTTAACATAAGCCAGCATAACATAACCCCTTGTTAACACTATCTCTGGTATTATCCAAGCTGGAAACAGAAGAGCAAAAACACCCACAGTAATATTCCGGAGTCAGATAAACAAAGTTTAGTTCGTTTTTCCTGAAATAAACAAAGACACAAATACATGGAGAAATCAGCAATTTTTCATCATTATTTTTCGAAATAAGACTTGTCTTTCAGGGGCATGTTTGGGATCATTTCCTCCCAGCAAGATCGCGAAGCTCTGCCACATTACGCAGACAGCACCACTGTATCCCCAGACTTTACATAATGCACATAGCCTTTTCCATGGCAGGTGAGCAAATGCCAGGGGTGTGTTAAGTACTGGCTGGTGTTAAATTCTAGAATGTGACTTTCAAATCCAGCTGTATTTTATCAGTGTGGAAAACCTGCAGGGAAGTGTATTAATCTATGAATGCAACGTGCCTTTTCTCTTACCTTTCATGCACCTGTTCCTACTTGCTAATAAGACAAGGAAAAGCTCATGATGGAGTGACAATGTATTCACTATTGCATTTTAATGAAAGTCACTACAGTGCCTCTGAATTGAAAGAGCTTTGCATCAAAATATTTCACAAGCCATTGATGAGGTGAACGAAACTAGAAACTAGGGTTTGGCAGGAGATGCCTATCTTTTAAGAAAACAAAAGCAAGGGCCATGCATCTATCTTTTAAAACACAAAAACAACACACACAAATAGACACACACACCCATCTACACAGGATTTTAAAACATCTTCACAAAGCTATCCCTTGCTCTTCCAGACTAGCTGTTTCCTGCCCAATACAAATTAAACACATATAAATAAACTACAGCTGGTTGACTAGTTGTAGCAGACACAAGGACAAAGCTGAACTTCTTCAAAACAGAAAAGTTGTTAACTCTGAAGGCTAATAATGTCCTAAGTTAAATATTAAAGAAGGAAATTACAGGCTATATCTGAAACAGCTGAAACCACAATACACAGCAGCAGCAAACATTAGTTTTCCGCAGCAGATCTGCAGGGAGAAGGAAGGCGGTCGATAGACCCTTAAATTGGAAGCAATAGCCGTTCCTCTGTCCCAAGTTGGCAGCTGCTACATTTGCAGACCTGGTTCATTATTTACCCATAATGACCATCAAGCTGCAGTCAAAGTCAGATCACAACAACTGTCAGCAGCTCTTTTAATTAGCCTTGTTTGAATTCAGATAAATATCACAATAGACCTGCTTATGCTGAAAGAGAGCAACAGAATGTTCCGCCTGGCGCTGGGCTGACTTGAGCAGGACCAGCGCCGTGCGGAGGCCGTCAGACAGAATGCAGAGTGGCGCTTTGAAAGGGTGGGTGGGGTAAATGGGAGAATGAATGGGTTTGCTTTCATTTATTTTGAAAATCACTTGAAAAACGAATTCTCTGACGTTCACCCCTGACCAGGATGGTGCGTAACACCGGATTGCAATCAAGCACGAGGCTCCTGAAAGCTAAGTACCTGCAGCCCAAGGGAAAAGTTAACGCCTATGGAGAATGTGATTTTCAAAACTCCATCTTGTGGATAATGTATCTTTCAGCTTTAAAAATCATTTTAATAGCCAAGTATGAAACCTTGCATTCAACAGCTTGCAACCCTAATGTCCTTCTATTTTACTTTCTTTAGAAGTTGCATAACTTGCCACCTTTTTCTATGACAGGAATCAGATATTTTCTTATACATTTTCTATACATTCCTTGCCTTTAGCACTAACAATCACACAACAATCACAAAGTAAAACAAGATTAATAACCCAATTCTGAACAACCCAATCACTGCCATATTCCACCCCAACCTGGGGTTTTCCCCCTCCAGTTTGCTTGAGAAGAAAAACAAGTGTCATGATCACCTGCCCTGTTTTAGAGAGAACTGACAGTTCGCGTGCATTCTGTTACAACTTTGGGGGGAGGTAAAAAGAAGAGTAGAGAGTAAGAAGGAATAAGAAAAGGCAGGATGGTAACCTGGTAGCCAGTCAGAGTAAACTGAGGATAGCGGGAAACTAAGAGTAAGAGAAGGCAATGCCAACAGGATACACTCAGCTAACCAGGAATGACCATCTCTGGAAACCACGGGGGAATCCCTTGAGGATGTGGACTCCTGAATTTTGAGATGGGCAACGTTGAATAAGTAGCACTTCCAAAGGTGAGCTGGACTTCGGCCACCCTGCCACTCTTCCTAGCCCTCAGCAACTGCGTACCCTCTGGCAACCACTTCTGACGCTGCCAACATAACACTGAGAAAGAGCAACTAACCCGATCTGCACGAGGACCGAGGACACATGACTGTGTACACAGAGTTTGAATCACACTGCTTATTTCCTTATTGGGTAGAAAAACACTCCTTTATAGGAAATAACAGAAAATTATTATATTTGTGGTCAACTTCAAGTACTAAAACCTGTGGAAGGAAATGTTTACAAAGTGCTGTGAGACCAGATATGGGATAAAGGCAACTACTGAATGCTGATGAGGTAAGTGGGCAGAGCTCCCTCTGGTTTCATGAGGATGAATCACAGCAGAAAGGAATGTTTCTTGCCCTACGTTCTGGGGCGGGGAGGGTAAAGAATAAGCCATGTACATCACCCTATGACAGCCTTCTCCCTCCTCACCCCTTAAAACAACCTACCCTCCTGACCACACGCACAGCCAACAGCTACAACTTGTTCAGTACGCTGAGTATAGAGACGACAGTCAACTTGTCATTCCCAGTCTAGACTCTGGCTCAACATATATGAATCAGTATTCTGAAGGACACCAAAGACAACCTCACACCCATTAGGATGGCTACTGTAAAACAAAGCAGAAAATATTACAAGTGTTGGCAAGAATGTAAGAAATTAGAATCCTTGTTCACTGTTGGTGGGAATGTAAAATGGTGGAGCCTCTATGGAAAACAGTATGGCAATTCCTCAAAAAATTAAAAGTAGAATTACTATATGATCTAGCAAATCCACTTCTGGGTGTATACCCAAAAGAATTGAAAGCAGGGTCCTAAAAAGATATCTGTACACAGATGTTCACACGGGCATTGCTCACAATAGCCCAAAAGTGAAAGCAATCCAATGTCCACTGATCAATGAATAACAAAATGTGACATATACATACAAAAAACTATTATTTAGCTATAAAAAGAAAATTCTAACAGATGCTAAAACATGGATGAACCTTGGGGACATCATGTGACGTGAAGTTAGTCACAGAAAGACAAATGCTCCATGATTCCACTTAGAATAGCAAAACTCACGAAGACTGAAAGCAGAATAATGGTTGCCAGGTGCTGGAGGGAGAGGGGAACAGGGAGCTGCTGTTTAATGGGTATAGTGTTTCAGTTTTATAACACGAAAAGAGCTCTGGAGCTGGACAGTGTGATGCTTGAACAAAAAATGTGAATGCACTTGACACTACTGAACTGTACACTTAAAAATGTTTCAGACAATAAATTTTATGTTGTGTATTTTACCACTATTAAAAAAACAATTTAAAAGGAAAACCAAAGAAAAATAAATTTTTATTGGCGGTATTCTGATTCTCACACACTGTAAAAGGCTACAGTGTTTCAATGAGATGCTAACTTTTAATATACTGGTAATGTTTAATACCATGAATTTTACAAATCCTTAATGTGGTTATCTAAAGAAAATTGAGGAAAGCCACACTTGTCTTTTCTTAACCAATTATAAGATGCATTTATTTATCTTCTTGCTGAATTATAGCTGACACACAGTACTGTGTTAGTTTCAGGTGTACAACACAGTGATCTGATATTTTTATACATGAAATAATCGCCAGGATAAGTCTAGTTACCATCTGTGACCATACAAAGTCATTACAGTGTTATCCACTACCTTCCCTGGGCCATACATTATATCCTGTGACGTATTTAAAACTGGAAGCCGTATTTCTGTCCCGTTTACCTGTTTCACCCATCTCCCCAGCCCCCTTCCTCTGGCAACCACCTGCTTATTCTGTTGTCTATGAGTCTCTTCTTGTTTTTTGTTCGTTTGTTTCTTAGATTCCACATGTAAGTGGAATCATGCAATATTTGTCTTTTCTGTCTGTCTTATTTCACTTAACATAATACCCTTTAGGCCCATCCATGCTGTCACCAATGGCACTATTTCGCTCTTTCTGATGTCTCAGTAATAGTCTACTGTATAAAGGTACCACGTTTCCACCCATTCATCTACTGATGAGGATCTAGGTTGCTTCCATATTCTGACTATTTCTAAGTAATGTTGCAAGGAACATAGGAATGCACGTGTCTTTTCAAATTAGGGTTTTTTTTTGGATAAACACCCAGAAGTTGAATAGCTGGATCGTATGGCAGCTCTGTTTTTAATGTTTTGAGGAACCTCCATACTGTTTTCGATAGTGGTTGTACTAACTGACAATCCCACTAACAGTGCGTTCCCTTTTCTCCACACCCTCGCCAGCATTTGTTATTAGTTGGTTTATTGATGACAGCCTTTATGACAGGTGTGAGGTGATATCTCACTACAGTTTTACTTTGCGTTTCCCTGATGATTAGTGATGTTGAGCATCTTTTCATACATTATAATAATTAAAATTTCATTCCTGGATTTTTATTTTCTACTTTTCCCCCCACTTTTTCCTCCCTTTTTTCTAACTTGACAAAGCTATATTTTTACACAATTTCAACTCTATATATTCTGGAATATTTTCATAAGCTTAATTTCTGGATCACCAATTCAGTTTTTAGTAATCTTCATTCTATTTATTTAACAACTGTTTTTATTTAATTGTGGTAAAATGTATATAACATAACATTTACCATTTTAATTGTATACTTCAAGGGCATTAAATACATTCACATTGTTGTATAACCTTCAGCAACATCCATTTCCAGAACTTTTCCATCATTCCACACTGAAACTCTGCCCATTAAATATAACTCCGTTTCTCCCCGCTCCTACTCATGGTAACCACTACTAATGTCTCTATGAATGTGGCTACTCTAGGGACCTCATATAAGTGGAATCATACAGTATTTGTCCTTTTGTGTCTGGCTTATTTAACTTAGCACAATGTCTTCAAAGTTCATCCATATTGTAGCAGGTGTCAGAATTTCATTGCATTTAAAGGTTGAGTAACACTCCCTTGTAAGTATGTACCACATTTTGTTTACCCATTCGTCCACTGATGGACATTTAAGTTGTTTCCACTTTCTGGCTACTGTGAATGTTGCTGCTATTAACACTGATGTACAAATATTCCAGTCCCTGCTTTCAATCCTTTTGTGTATATACCCAGAAGTAAACTTGCTAGATCACATAGTTATTCTATGTTTAATTTTTTGAGGAACCACCATACATTCCCACCAGCACTGCACAAGGGTCCCCATTTCTCCATATCCTCGCTAACACTTTTTCCCCCATAAGAGCCATTCTAATGAGTGTGAAGAGGTATCTCACTGTGGTTTTGATTTGCATTTCCCTAACGATTAATGATGTTGAGCTTCTTTTCATGGGTTTACTGGCTTTGTATACCTTCTCTGGAGAAATGTATACCAAATCCTTTGCCTATTTTTGAACGGGGCTATTTGGTTTTTGTTACTGTTGCTATTGTTGGGTTCACTGTATTTTTCAATATACATATTTTATTTTGAAATTTTTAAAAATTTAATGAACTTTTTCTTATACTCAGCCTGCTTTTTTATAATATACTTTCAAAATCCATTCAAAATTTGCATTTACTTTTTCCTAAAAGTCCTGCTTAACTGCATCCCAGTTTAAGAAACATATTTCCATTGTTAAGTTCCAAGTATTCTTTTTTGCTTATGATTTCAGCTGAAGATATGAATTCTTTAGAAATGTGATTTTAGATTCCAAATGTATAAAAATGTTTTAATGATATTTTTGCTATTGACATCTAAGTAAATTGCATTGTAGGTAGAAAATGCAATCTATAAGATACAGATTCTTTGGTTTTGGAGACTTGCTTTATGGCCCATTGTGTGGTCAATTTTTAATAATTTTTCCGTTATGTCTTGAGAAATACATTTCTTCTTCATTGCTGGGTATGACGCTCCTGATTAAGCTCATTAACTGTGTTATTCAAATCTACCTCCTTATCTTTTTTGTTTAATCACTGATAGCTTAATAGAGGTATACTGAAGTACCCTTCTATGATGGTAGACCATTTACCAATTTCTCCTGTGGTTCTACATTTTTTTTTTTTTTTTGGTAATTTTTATTAGGTGCAGTACATGATGTTTTTAGAGCAGGTCTGCTGAAGTCTTCCTTTAGCCGATCATGTCTCTATTTCCCCTTCACTTGTGAAGGGTATTTTGCCAAATGCAGAATCCTGGTTTCAGCACTCTGAAAATGTCCCGCTGCCTTCTGGGCCTCATGACTTCTTTGGAATCATCCAAATTGTTGTTCCCCTGTGATGCATCATTTTTCTTTAGCTGCTTTCAAGGTTTTTCTTTTTCTCTGGTTTTTGGTAGTTTGATCATGATGTATCTGGGCATGGATTTCTTTGAGTTTATCTTGTTTCGGGCTTGCTGAGCTTGCTGGATTTATAAGTTTGTCTTTTGTCAAAATAGGGGACCTTTTGGTCGTTATTTCTTCAACTATTTTTTTCTGCACCACACTCTCTCATTTCCTTTTGGAACTCGGATGGCACAAATGTTAGACTTTTTGATATTATCTCACAGGACCCCGAGGCTTTGTTCATTTTTTAAGTCTTTGTTCTCTCTGCTGTTCGGAACAGGTAATTTCTCTCTCTGCCATTTCTATCTTCACATTCACTGACTCTTTCTCTTGCCAGATCCACTCTGTTTCTGAACAAATTCAGTGATTTTTTTCAAATTTCTCGGTATTGTATTTTTCAGTCATAAAATTCCAATTTGGTTCTTTTTTATAACTCCATTCCTTTACTTCTGTACTTCTTGGAGCATGGTTATAATAGCTGTTTTTAAAGTCACTGCCTGATATGAAACATCTGCGTAATCTCAGGGTTGGCATCTTGACTGTCATTTCACTTGAGAATTTATCAGACTTTCCTGGATCTTTCTATGTTAAGTAATTTTTCATCATATCATAGACATCTGGAATATTGCATGTTTTGAGACTCTGGATCTTGTTCAAATTCTATGAAGAATTTTATGTTTTGGTTTTGTCTGTTTGTTTGTTTTACCAGGCAATTGACTTGGTTACGGTCAAGCTTCAAATCGCAACCTGCCTTCTGTGGGCTGTGGGTCCAGTGTCAGTTTCGTTTTTCAAAGTATTTGAATCTGTCCTACATGTGCATCCGCCAGGGGCCAGTGTCACACTTGGGAAGCTGTCTCTCCCACAGTTAAGTTCTTAAGTCTTTTGGGGGGATGCTGTATGACTCTGGGGTGGAACCAATGATGCATGTAACACTGTGTGATTCCCTTTCTTGAGTTGTCTCTGTGAACCCCCCAACACTCCAGGTACCCCCACTTCCAATCCTCCCCTTCTGACCCTCTAGCTATAAAGTCCTGCAATTCCTGCAACTAGGTCAGTGTCTGGGGCCAAGGAAAAGAATAAAGATACTAATAAAAAGCATCAGAGATTACTCCACACTCTTTAGACCACATATCCTCTGGTCAGAGAGCAGGATTCCCTTTCTTCAGACTTTTAAGTGTCTGCACGGTCGCCACTGTCACCATAAAATCACAGTTTCAGGACTAAGGCTTGCCTGTGGCAGAGCTGGGAGAAAAAAAGAGAATTTATCCCCCACTCTCTCTGTTTCACTGGGCCCCTCCTTCCTGCTCCTTGGACTAGAAAGCTCCCTTCTCTTGGAACTTTTTCTTTTTTTTTTTGCACTCATGCACAGTTCCAAAATTCATGCTGCCTTTGAATCCAAGCTGGGAGATACAAAAGGGGGGAAGAGGGCTTCAGGAAATTGCTGGAAGAGCTACTGTACTTCAGCTTCTGTTTTCCTTCTCCAATCTACCTGCTATCATTTACTTTTCAGAGTCCTCAGATAGCTGCTCTATTTGTTCTGTCCAAGGCTTTCTGTTGCATTCAGGAGGAGAGAAAGGGCATAGTGTTTTCACTCCATCTTAACCAGAATTAGAACCTACCCATCATTCTTGAAGAAAAGTTCTGCTGGATGAAAATTCTAAGTTGACAAGATATCTGTCAGTACTTTGTTGATATTATTTCACTGTCTTCTGGCTTCCACTGTTGCTCTTAAGAAGTCTGCAATTCACACAAAAGACTACATACTGTATGAATACTACATGTACATATGTTATAATGTTACATGATAGTCTAGAGTAGACAAAACTATAATAACAGAAAGTAAATCAGTGGTTACCTAGAGCTGGGGGAAGGGAGTGACTACAAAGGGGTGTGAGGAAATTAAATATATTCTATATTTAATTGTATTCTATACTTAATTGTGATGATGGTTATGATTATATATAATTGTCCAAACCACCTCTAAACGTAAAATGAGTGAATTTTATTGTACACAAATTATACCTTTTTTCTTTCTAGCCATGTATCCATGTCTTTCAACCTTTCTTTCATATTCTCCATCTCCAAGTCTTTCTGTACTACATTGGGTTATTTCTTTAGATCTCTCTTCCTATTTACTAATTCTCTCTTCAGCTCCCATATGCCATTTAACTCATCTATTGACCTTTAAATTTCAATTATTTCCCCCCAAATTTGATATTCTCTTATTCCTTTATATTTAATTCTATCTTTTATTTCTTGAAATGTTTTATATATAGTCATTTTATATTCTGTTTTAGAAATTTTCTTATCTGTTGTTCTTAGAAATTAAATTTGTTCCTATTGACTCTTGCTCTGGTCACTTGTCTTCTTATACATCTGATTTTTAATTTTTTTTTGAGAGCTCATATTTACTGTGCTTAATATTTGTGAATTCTGAGAATCCTGGGTTGAGGATAATTTTCTCCAGAGAAAATCTGTATTCATTCTGTGGGTGACAGGCCCTACCAACTCAGAAGCCCTTAACTTTATTAGTTGCATTATTTTTCCAATTGGGTACTGTTTGAATTTGAACTCTGTACCCATGGGATCACACCTACTGTTTCAAAGATTCAGGGGAGGCTATTTCATTTCCCAACCTATAACCAGCATAGACAGATAGATTTCCTAATAAGTTTCCTTTACCAGCAGGTGGATTATCCATAGGCCACCCTTTTCCCTGGGGGCACGGCCTCTGGGTATTTAGTGGGGAAAGCAATGGGAGGCAGAGGTCAGGTTTCTCACTTTGTGTGAACACAAAGCCTAGTTTTCCATTACCCCCATGATTTTTCACTTATAAATATTAATCCCCAAAGCCCCTAGTTCCTGAAATTAACATGTGCCCCCCAGGGTAGCCAGAGCTTCTAGGTTTAACACTCTGATTTCAGGTTATTAGTTAATTATTTGGTCACTGAGGATTTCCCTTATTTTTTGAGGAATCTGATACACATTTAAAAGTATGGGTTTGGGTTTGGTGGTTTTTTTTTGTAATTTATCCAACACTTGGGTGTTGTATGACAGCACATTATTTTAACATATTTAATCCACCATACTGTCAGAAGCAGTAGATGCCTATGTAAAGAAACAAAATGGATCCTTAAATGTCAAAGGAAGGATTGATTTCCATCTTACTTTTATACCAGAATATCCTTAACTCTTTTCTGATAGTAAAACAAGTTTCATCTTTACCATTAGCACCTGTATTACACTAAAAATTCACAACAGAATGTTGCTTTTATGGCATCTAATTTTACAAGTGAAATCAAGAAATTTCATCCAACTAGGTATAGCTATCAAGTTTATGAATATTTTCCATGAAAGTAATCTAAAAGGAAACATTAGGTACTTGAAATCTCTAGATCACTTTAATTTTGTGTTTTTGGTTTTATACATCTCATTCAAAATACTATACACAAACCAAATACTTACTGAAGATCTTCTATATACAAGGAACCTACTCTTGTCTCTTCAGGGTATACAAAATTAAGACCCAATTCTTGCTCAAATTAAGTTTTGTGATCCAGACAAGAGTTACTGCACTATAAAATTAACTTTAATACAAAGAAAATTAATGCCATTAAAAAGTTAAGATGCTCAAAATTCAAAGGAGGAAAACATCACATTCCTTTGTGAAGTAAAACTAGGATTAAAGAGTAGGAGAGCCTTCACTAAAAAGATCACATCAATATGGGCTAGGAAAGGTTATTAAGATTATGATATGCTGGCAGGGAATGATCTGCAGCAGAGAGAGAAATTCCCGGTGAAGTGAACTGCAAAAGCAAATATGTAAAGGTATAAAAGTATGGGATCTGTTCAGAAAACAGTAAGCACCTCAATTTGGAATCATTAAAACTTCAGATATACACTGACTCTCACTTAATCTTCCTCAAATATTCCATTTGAACACAGGACGACACTCCAACCAACCGAACCACCTGGCCAAGGCAAGCAAAAGGTTATTTTTAACTAAACTCTCAATTTCTTCAAAACAGAGCTAGGCAAATATGAGGGGCATCATTTCAAAGTATAAAATACATTTTCCTCTCACTTTGGAGATTTAATAAAGAACTGTTTGTGTTCCCAGTGATACTGCGAAGCAAATAGTCAAGAAGGTCAAGTTGACTATTATTCCTGTGTTCAGACAGAACTCATTTTAATAGACAAAGGTGTATGTTTTACAAAAAAGATTTCCAGCAAATGATATCCCACCACCTTCCCTAATATCACAAACCTCAGCATTATAAAATTATTTTAATTTTCCAGGAGTAAGATTATAAAGCTAGACACCCTGCTGAACAGATTTTTCTTGGTTGGGAATTTCAGTACTTTTACTTTATTTGCCAAGAATCCCTGGAATCAACAGATCTACAGCATAGCTGAGGAGAGAGCACAGGTACAGAAGCCACTACACTGTGAGGTGGGGCGGTAAGGGCCCTGCACGTAACAGTGCTCCCAGGAAGGGTCACCTGTACCTAAGGAGGATGTTACAGGAGGTGGCATCTGTGTTGGGCTTAGAGGTTGACAGATGAAAAATGAGGAAGAGATTAAAACCCCAGTAGAACCGAAGCATGAAAACAACCAGAGACTTGAGGAGATGAGGCACACACAACTTGGCTAGAAGTTCAGGCATTCGAGGTAAGCACTAAGCAGGGAAGGTGAGCACTAAGCAGGGAAGGTGAGCACTAAGCAGGGAAGGTGAGCACTAAGCAGGGAAGGTGAGCACTAAGCAGGGAAGGTGAGCACTAAGCAGGGAAGGTGAGCACTAAGCAGGGAAGGTGAGCACTAAGCAGGGAAGGTGAGCACTAAGCAGGGAAGGTGAGCACTAAGCAGGGAAGGTGAGCACTAAGCAGGGAAGGTGAGCACTAAGCAGGGAAGGTGAGCACTAAGCAGGGAAGGTGAGCACTAAGCAGGGAAGGTGAGCACTAAGCAGGGAAGGTGAGCACTAAGCAGGGAAGGTGAGCACTAAGCAGCGAAGCAAGCACTAAGCAGCGAAGGTAAGCACTAAGACACAAGGAGAAAAGCAAGTCGGACCCGGGCTGTGGAGGCACTGAGAGGCCGGCTGAGACACTGGGCTGGCTTGCGTGGACAGCGTATGCGCTGCGTGCCTTGCAGTGGGAAGCAGGCCTCAGCACAGTGAGTGCGCACAAGCACAGAGCAGCGCCCAGCAGCAGGGCCAGTGAAGGCAACAAGCAGAGGAAGCCTGAGCAGCCACGTGCTGACAGACCTGCTTTCTGAGCAGAATGCGCAGGATTGTCTCCAAGAAAAGGAACACAGACACGTGTTCAGTTTTAAACTAAGATTTGGAGGCCTCCCTTGGGCAACCGGCCTAGCCTTTAAGGAAGAAAACAAATGTTTATCACATGAGTAGGGAAATCTGCCTTTTCCTGAATGGATTCGGGGCCAGACAGGCTAAGGAGAGCCATCTGCTCGCAGCAGAGGGGGCAGCAGCCGTGGCACACGTGCATGCGTACAAGCTGCCCTTTGCTGCTTGGCTCAGCCAGGATTCCTTTAAGACATGCGTAAGAGTCACATTCTACTACTCACTGAATCAAGTCTGGAAGCTTAAGAAAAGATACTCAGTCACTGAGAAAATAAAGCTGCTGATTCACATTGAAGTCGAAAAGGAACCCAAAGGAGGGAGGAAAGAAACCAGGTGAACAGCAGAGAGCAGGGATGGGAACAAGAGAAACCAAAATGAAGCAAAAAGACTTTAGACAAGGGGAAGAGGGAGGAACTGGTCAGAACCATTACCCCTGTGATCACGTAAATGTAACTCACTGACAGTGAAACTTTATTTTCAAAAGAACTTTTGGTCCATGAAAGCCATGGAGGTGGTAACGAAGTTAATTACATCTCATAATGAGTAATTAAGACTAGATAACAATGCCTTTGCCAATGCATTACTCTAATGATGGAGGACCAGCATCTGAGAAATATAATAGTATATTAGCATAACCACATATGCAAAGTACATAGAACCACTGCCACGGTTAACTTGTCATTGAATGATTAAATATGAATTCATAATTAGGAAAATCCACACTGTAATTTATTGGCTTTTCTGACTGTTCTGGTTCATTAAAAGTTGATTACTAAACAGTGACCTCTAGTGGCCCATAATTTCCTAATGCTATATTATTTCTCTTAAAGAGTCAGCTTAGATTCCAAGAACCTATTTACCCTAAATAAGGCTATTACTTTGAAGAGGTTAATATTCCTTTTCCCTATAAAGGGAAATATCTCTTTTACCTATTCTTCCCTCCTTAAAATACATTCTGTGTGACAAATACAAAGTGCTGAAAAGCTCTCCTGCTTCTGACCAAGTGTCACACATTCATTAACAGATCATGACTGAGCGCCTATCTGTAAGACCCTGAGCTGGGTACTTGGGGTATTTTATTAATACTTGGAAACTGACTTCATTCATTCTGTACTATCCAATCAGAAGGTAAATCAACATTAATACAAAAGTCATGCTACTATCTGTTCATTGCCTATCCACACAAGACATGCCGAAAACATTTTTATTTAAAATTCAAAGATGCTATTAATTTCAGGTTTACTGCATACCCAACTACTGAGGTTTATCTTAAAAGGCAACTGATTAGCAACTGTAAAAAAAATAATCTAGCTCATTTCTTAAATTTTTCTTAAGGAAGAGATTTTCATAACAATGACGCTTCTCAAAAAATCTTCTATAGCACATAAACTTTCCAAGCATCATCTCTCCCCTAAAATACATATTTTCTAAAGTATCCATATGCTCATAGTAGTAATTTAAGTTAAAATTAAACCCAACCTAAAAATCTGTAAACATATTTGCTTTTATTACTTGCTACCCAAGTGTACTCATTTATTAACACAAGGTTTCAGAAAGGCTCACGGTATGAAGAGACTTTGAGTATGTTATTAAAAGAATTATACATCCCTTCCCTTCAATCCCCGAAATCAGTCAAGGTATTGATCCTGGTTCTCTAAAGTAGTGGCAAAGCTGCAGCTTCCTTACATAATGTGACTGAGCCTCCAATAAATTTAAGATGTAAACAAAAGAAACACATATGCCTCCTCGTGTGCTACTTCTACAGAACGCGTGGGTGTGCAGTGCCAGTTGTTTTCTATGATGATTTAATACAGTAGCTGGACAATGAGTTATACCTTCTGCAAGAACCGAATCACCATTTAGTGCTATTATCAACAGTTCATGACCCACCAGCATGGTATGTCAACCTGATTAATCTAAACACTGCTGACCTCAAAAAAACAAAAAAAAAACCCTTACTCCTCACTATTACTAACATCTACTGTTCTTTGGTATGAAAATATAAAAACCAAATCTTTAAATAAAAACAGTATTTTTGGAGAATTTGGTATGCAAACTTTGCTGAGTGACAGAGTTGGTAGGGCTCTGAAAAGACAGAGCTAAAGATAATACTTAAATACATATAAACATGTGTTACAACTAAGGGAAACATTATTTTCTGAAGGTACATGATTTTATAAGTTCAATATATCATTTAAAACATTTGCTTTAAAACACTGATTTTGGAATGTCACATTTCCTTCCATGAGCACTGGTATGAAACATCTCATTTTCTCAGTGTAACTGTAGTATAGCCACTGGCAATTCAGCCTGTTTTTGTTTTACACAATGGACCATTTTTGATGGGATAAAAACCTGAAAGCCTGGCCTTTCAGAAGAGAATATTTAATGCTGCCCTTTTAAGATTCCTATGAAGTAACAGAAAAGTACACATCCTATCATCAGGTTTCAGAGGGCTCATTAGATCACAAGTGATCTGACAATTTGGACAGCTGATTTTTACTAAAAACAGAAAAAAATTTTGGTCAATACAATAAGCTAGGTTTTGAGTGTCTACAAAAAGATAATTCAACCACTGCTTGCTTGTACCTGGTTCAGAGGCTGGGATTCTAAGAAAAGCATCTGAGAACAGGCAGAACAAGTCGAGGTTCTCTTCAACTGAACGCAAACGTTTCTTTTAAATCAGGGTCTGTATGGTAGCCAAAACGTTTAACTTGAAACCAGTATTAGGGAAAATCCAGAATGAGGAAAATTCCATAAGACAAATAATCTGGACTCCAAAAATGTAAGCATCTTGAAAGATTTTTTTTTTTTTTTAAGGGAACTGCTCTAGGTTAAAGAAGGCTGAAGAAACAAGGCAATCACATGTAATGCATGAACCTTCATTAGACACTGGATCACAGAAGAGAAAAAAGTCCAGTTATCTGGGGAATAATTAAGAAAATTTGAGTATGAGCTATTTATGAGATGACACTGAATCAATGTCAAATTTCTTGGGTGTGAGAGTAGTCTTGGAGTTAGTTATGAAGGAGAATGTCTCTATTCTCAGGAGGTGAGGGAGGGAAAATTCTGACCCCAAAACCAATACTTGCATCTCGATTTACAAAAGACACTTTCTTAAAACATCTGAGTCAAATTTCCATAAACTGAATAATTCTTCATTTATTTACCTTATTATAGGACTGAGTTACTCTGTATCTCCATTTTTACAATCAGGTTTGCATATGTACTTTCTTTCCCTAGTAGCTCTGAGCCTGTCCTGGTAATAGCTTTCCAAGTAAATGACTAACCACACTAATGGTGTTTGTTCTCAGGTATCTACTAGGGCATTACATACAGAAATTACCTAGCTGAGCTCCACTTTAGGGCTGTTTTACAAATAAAAACTCAACTGCCAAAAAAAAGAAGCTAGGTATCTTTAGCCTAATACTATTTGACTCGCATTAGTAAGGAAACCCAGAGCAGCCCGGAGGGCTCACAGACTGCGTCTATAACACACTGCCATGCTACTGAGTTACAGCCCGTGAAAATCCGTAATGCTTACTTCCATACTAAAACCACACTGTGGTACATTTTCAAAATACACAGGAGTCTGTTTGAACAGCCACATTTCTATAAATTAAGATTTGGGAAAAAGAGAGAACCAAAATAAAATGTACATATTTAGCTGTTTTTCCTATGACTTTTCATGAAACAGAGGTGTCAAGAAAATAAAAACTCTTCCTCCGATTTTAATGAAAGAAATGCAATCAATTGTTGTAAGGAATAACAGACAATACTCAATATTAAGAATTACCATCCCCTTCCTCCTTAAATAGATGAGAAAAAGTGATGGAGCAGGAACTGAACTTAGATCTTCCAAGCAGCAGTGTTGAATAAAAAAAGATTGGGGCTTCTACAGATCCACTCATTTGTGAAACTGCCACCAATGACACCCCTTTGAAAAGAAAAGCTTGAGTGCGTAGAAATCAGAAAACTCCCAGCCCTTAGTAACCAAAAAATACCAAGTAACTAGGATTAATTACATGCATAAAAATGCCAGGAAAATTTTTCAGGTGAGCATATTTGCAGGAATTCAGTAGAAAACTCTTTAAATTAATTTTTAAAAATCCTCACTTGAGGACATGCTTGCAGAGAGGGGGAAAGAGAGAAACATCGATCCACTCACTCCCTTCGTACGTGCCCCAACTAGGGATGGAACCTGTAGCCCAGGCACGTGATGACTTCTATTTTCTCTGTGAAAGTAAGAAGGACGGTCATCAGCTGACTCTGAGAAAGGGTACTAGAGGTTTGGAGAGAGAGGAGAGGGTATGAAATAATGTTTAGGGATGGAAAAGGCGAATGAACTAAGGAAATGAAGAACTGCCGAGCAGCTTTAAGGGCCCACTTGAGATTAGTGATCATTAATTTGAAAGTGAATCCAGGCCAACAGGGTCATCCATTTACTCCAACCACGTTCAGCTACTCCGGGCAGGTGCAGGGGAAACGAAGAGCTGGATTTGACCATGGAAGATAAACCAGGCAGGAAGGGAAGCGAGGGCGAGGCGGGCAGGGAGGAAGAGGCTTATTACTCTACTCCAGTTCCAGCTCCATCAGGCACTACCGTCGACTATATCGCTTATCTTCCTAATATTTGAAATTCCCTCCTTTTAAAATTACTCAATACTTTTTCTTATATACAAGGTAGATTTCTTGATTAATTTTGTTCAGAAATGACCAAGCATAGCCTATAAGCTTAGTCTCCTTTACAGTTCAGGAGTTTAGTATTTGCAAGTACTTCAGCATTTAAAGACCAAGACACAGAAAATCATTTTCCATTCTCCCCAAAAAGAAAGGAGAGTGTTATAAGAAATCTGGAAAGACAGACCAATTGAAACAGATTTGGCTTCTTGTGGTTTCTTTGATAAAGACAGATCCTCTAGAAGAAATATGGTATTTGGTTTTGCCAAGTTTATGTAAAGTGAAGCATGTTTATTTGAGAGAAGACAGAAGAGGTGTTTGTTTTTTCTCTTTGGGTATTAGTATTTGAGTTTAGAAGCCAAAAGGACTTACTGCTTTGACTTAGGGTTAGAGTCTCTTTTGAACAGACAGACCACTGGACTATCTGCTCCTCAGCTGGAAAAGTAACCCATGCTTCTTCATTCTCCTTGAAACATTGCTGTGTACTTTATGAGTCCACAATCCCATTTCTACACTTAGTTATACAAAAATCTCTAAAAGCAAAAGATTTTTTTCTTCACTCATTTGACAATAAACCTTTACCTGAACTGATGTGAGGTTATTTACAGTCTTTATCTGCTTAGTGTGAACACAGATATATTCACAGCAGAAATAATTAATATGTTTGATTACAGAGGGCTGTCCTGGACCCTGCTACGGATGTTACAGAACATATGGTAAGTATATGGCATTATCTTTCTAAAATTCACACAGGCCCGGCCGGCATGGCTCAGCGGTTGAGCTTCAACCTAGGATCCAGGAGATGGAGGTTTGATTCTGGGTCAGGGCACGTGCCCGGGTTGTGGGCTCCATCCCCAGCAGGGGGCCTGCAGGAGGCAGCCGATCAGTGACTCTCTCATCATTGATGTTTCTCTCTCTCTCTCCCCTTCTCCCTTCCTCTCTCTGAAATCAATAAAGACATATTTTTAAAAAAACAAAAAACCCCCACTCACATGGCTGCACAAGTTTTTTCTTTTCCTATTTTATGAACAGGACCTCAAATTTCTGGCTGGGCCACAGAGTTGTAACAACTCGCTTCCATTCACTGAATGATTATGATACACCAGGCACTGTGTTTCCTTTGTTATTTTTATTTAATTGAACACTGGGGAATGCGTCTTTAAGTCCCAGAGATCGTGAAATTTATGAACCTTAATCCAGCCTTTTCCCCACCTCAGAATCCATCCATCTGGTCTCCCAGAGTGAGGAGCTGAGCTAGCTTTTCCCAAGTTCATGGGGTGGTTTTCATTTCTCTTTAGTCAGAGGTAGCATATTATATGGGTAAAAGGCACAAACCTTAGGGTCAGCCAGGCTTGGGTGTGAATTCACTCCACCTCCACCAATGACTAGGACATATTCCTGAACCTCTCTGGTCTACCATTTCTACATCAGTAAGATGTACTTACCTCACAGGGTTATTGAGACGATTAAATGAGATAACGTCTGTAAAGCATGCAGTTATTTTACAGAAGTGCCTGGCCAAGGACTTATATAATTTCAGCTTATTAAATATTAATTTCCCTTACCTATTTTTACCAAAAGGCATGTGCATGGTGCTTTTTACTTTTTGTATTATAGCTATTAGTCCACAACATTTTTTTCACAGATATAAGATGATATTCACATGATACACTCTTCTTGTTTTCAAAGAACCCTTATTTTAACTTCAAGGGAAGCTTTACTAGTCATGGAATGTCACAGATACACTGCTAGTATGCAGAATTTTAGAGCTGAGAGAGATGTCAAAGGGCAGTAAATATAGCTGACCCTTAATGTGGGGGTTGGGGTGCCAACTACCACATATTTTATATGTATATGTATTATACACCATATTCTTACAACAAAGTAAGCTAAAGAAAAGGAACTGGTAAGAAAATCATAAAGAACAGAAAATACATTTACAATGCTGTACTATATTTCTTGATATAGTAAGTTTATAGTATTTGTTTACAAGATAAATCATCTGTCAATTAAGACGTTACATCAATAGTGTCTTATATGATACAAAACACTGTAGATATTATATGTATTACTAACACTGGACATCAAAAATGAAAAATAATGTGATAAAGAAATATGTACTTATAGGTGTAACAATTCATACATTGATAATGAAGCAGCAACGTAATTACTTCATGGTAGCCTACTGTAACCTAGATGATTGCTTCAAGGTTGCAAAGAAATCTCAAAAAAAATTTCCAGTGTATGTACTGAAAAAAATCTACGGCATTTGACCATGCAGTTCAAACCTCTGCTGTTCAAGGGTCAAGTGTATACTGAACAACTAACATATGTAGGTATATTACCTCGCTTAAGTCTTTCAACAAGCCTGAGAGGAAGCTACTGTCCAGATTTTTTAAATGCAAAAAAACTGAGATTAGATAAACTGGCCAATCACAAACTAGTAAAGAACAAGACGTCTTCATCAAAAGTCTGCAGGAAACAGCATCTCACGATGCAGCCTAACACTCTTATAACAACTTCTTTTTTCCTTATAACTTTTTAACTTTTTTACCTTCTTTCCCCAGAGAAAACTGCTTAATACCTTAGTTCACAGAATATCTGTAATAAACACTATATATATATTTATAATAATTTTTACAAAAATGAAATCATATTGTGTATTGTTTTATAACCTGCTTTTCCTACCAACAAAATACTGTAAAATATTTTCATGTCAAATATTTATCATTCTGACTCATATTATGTAATTTAGTCTCTAATTATTAATTCCCTCCTACTGCACATTGTGTTATTTCCAAGTCATCATTTTAAATCAGTGGTTGTTCTTTTAAAACAAAAATGTTCCATGAAAAAGCAGATAGTTCAGCTGGCAACTCAGTAACAAAAGTACTTTTCCTCAGGACAACCACCATACCATTGTAGCAGGAGTGTTTTATGCTACACAGACTATTAAAAAACACATGTATGCAAAGGTAGAGATTTAATAAAATTAACAATTTTTACTGCTTCATCAAGGACAATCTTAAGTGAAACCACATGCTTGTGGCAGTGAAGAACACAGTGCCACTGTCTTGATTCATGCTAAGGGCCACTTAGCCACCGATCCTTTTGCACTGTGAGTTATATTAGTATTATTATGAAAATAATTGCTACCTCATGGCCCCCCTGGAGGTCCATGGATGGCACATTGAGAACCATTGTTCCTAGCACAGCTAAAAGTCTTTCTTATAGCTAAATCTTTACATATACTCTTAATATGGGGGAATAAATTCTTAGAAGTAGAATTACCAGATAAATGATTTACTTTTTTTTTAAGCTTTTGATGCCTACATTCAAACTGAACTCTTGGCTGGTTGAAGTAATTTACATACCCAATAGCAGCCTATGAAGCTATACATTTCCCCTCCCTTTGTTCAGAACAGACTTTGAATCTTTGCCAATTTGAAGGCTAAAAATCTAACTCTCTGGATTGTTCTTCCAGGCACAAAGTCCAAACTGCTCCAGAATGAATTGTTTTGTTTCACTAGAATTCGGTCGACCTGCAAGTTAGTGAGCTTGAGGCTCTGACAGCAAGTTTCTCATTTCACTGGAAAATGCTTCTAAGTGGAGTTTTCCTGCCCTTAAAAAAAAGTTGTATTGTCTAGTTATGTAATTTTTTTAGAGTGGAAATGTTGTAAGATGGCAAAGTTCTCAATTTAAGAACACAGATGTAAACTTTATGGATGGCAAGCACAGGGCTGGCCTTCCTCCATGTTTACTCTAATCGGAAAAGACGGTGGTTGTATATAATTCCTCCACACAAATGCAGTCCACCTGGCGGTGGGGGTGGGGCAACCCCAACAAACCAACTTCGTACCAGTTCATTTTCACTCATTTCTCTGCAGTTTATTCTTTAAACATGTTGTTTTTAACGATGAGCAATAAATCCAAGACAAATTGTTAAATTATCACCAATCTCCCAAAAAACAAATATGCCCTTGTTGCAAATATGCAGACAGAGGGAAAACATGAAAAGCAATATTCTTTTCCATTTCAACTGACAGTCAACATGGGCTCTCAGGAAGGTGGCCAACCTGGTTTCAAGGTCTTAAGAATACAATATAATTCATAATGACTGTCGTCTGGAGCAAACATGTTAAAAGGGGGGAGGGGCTGTCCTCATGTAAGGGAGGGAAACCACTCTGGAAGGTGTTTTAGCTTTGTGGCTGCAACGGTGACCACCTCTACTTTTCTGGGACAGAATTCTTCAACTTAACAACCCTCGATGGTGACTTGTGACATTCTCCTGCCGGTCCCTGCAGGTCCAGTACCCTGACAAGCCATTATGAAAGGACTCTCTTTCAGGGCCACTGGCTGTCAGAAGCCACCAGCTGGCCTGCCACAGCCCTGGTCGCCAGGGTCCAGCTGCCAGTCTGGGCGGTGCTGTCCATGCTGAGCAACGTGCCACCCAGCTGCTGCGTGGTCACGTCCATCTGGAGCTCTGCAGCTAGACAAATCTCTCTGCCTGTCAGATCTCTTCAGCGAGCCTTGTTATGCAAATCCAATTACTCAAGTGTGCCCTATTACCGCGGTAGCCGCTCCCGGAGCCAGTCTCACACTGACAGGCAGTTCACATGTTTGCTCCCCAAAAAGTAGCTCATTTATTCTTGCTTTGCTACTCCCTTGTATCATTAGAGCCGAGCAGCCGAGGCCCGTGGTATGCTAACCTCTCTGCAGTGGGCTCCTGCTCTCCACCAAGAGCTCAGGGGAAAATTAATTACGAAAGGAAACCTTCTAATCAGACATGAACCGGTGTTAAAGCCGAAGCCCTCCTACACTTGACAGAGATGGTTTTACCAGCAGAAATACAAAATCTAAATCTTAACGACCGGAAGAAAAATCTGGTATAACAAGTGATACTGGACCAAAAAAATGAATTACTACAGAAAATGCCATAGTAGTACTTTTACTAATACCCATTTTTAAATAAAAAGGAAAGAAGCGACAAGGAATGTCATAAGGTAAAGTTCATGTTGAAGGCACGCTGCCTTGTCTACATCCCCTGCTGCCCTGCGCCCTTCCCCAGCCAGGCACCCCCCACGGGCACCCCTTCCCCACATTTCCCCCCCTCCTCTGCCTGCACCCTCTTCACCACCACCCCCATTAGGTTTCTTTCTCTTTTAATAACTCATTTAACCAACCGGTGATTTGAAGATGATTTGGGATATGAGTATTCAAAAGCATTTAACTATTTCTAACCCTTTCAAAAGACAATTTAGGAAAGATTCCACCAGGATAGAGTTGTCATTCAAAGATTCTCACCCAAGTAATGCCGTTATAAAATTAGACATTTTAAACAACTGAGATGGCAAGAGAAAAAGATGAGTGTGTCACTAGTTGTACTTCCAAACTAGCTGTTTCTATGCTCTGAGTATAGCAGTTTAGGAGGGAAAGGGTCTAAGTAAATGTGTGTTTATGAATCATGCAATGAGACAAATACCAATAGAAATTCACTAAAACAGGTACTACAGAGTGACAGGACGATATTGGCACCCCAGACCCCAAGGAATGTTTCTAGCACAGGAATGTTTAGGATCTTTATTCTGCAAATACCAAGTCACTGCTGACTGCAAAACTGAGAAGAATGGAAAGACAGCTGGCCAGGCACAAGCCAAATTTAAAACATATTTCAGGTTTAAAGTCTGTAAGACAAGAGGGGGTGGGGGACTTACTGGTTTTAAGTATATGTAATAAAATATGCAGTATTTTTAAATATACCACAAAGTCATCCTGTTACCTGATAAGATGATTTACTAATTCATAACTCTATAATTTTGCTTCCAGAAATTACATTTCCTCAATTATATGTGAGAAATCAACACTCTAAAAGCATAAGATGTTATATTCTCTCATTATTTTTACTGTTTTATCCTGTTCTTGAGACATGGGAAAGGCATAGTGCCTGTATGCTTCCAGACCCTGATAGGCTTCTTAAAACCCTAAAATCAAGTTGTTTAAGAAATGCTTCTCAAATGCTTCATTTTTAATGATTTTAAAAAGCAAATATCTTTTAACTTTGAGGGGCCAAATTTAAAATAATTACACAAGTTAAAATTAAAACAGTAAGCAAATTATTTCACTCATATAGCTATCCCACAGTAATGACATTTTTTTAAATGAGGGAATGGCACTATTAGGAAATGAGGTAATACTGGAAATGTTTACTTTTATCTAATAAAATGTTTTATCAGCATGTTATATTTCCACTTATAAACTCAAATTAACACAAAGGGTAAGTCAAGTATACTTCTAATACATTTAGAATTATTAAATGTTCATAGGTTAATTAGGAGAAAACTTAGATTTATTTTGGTTGTTTTCGTTTTTATGGCGGTGACTGGGTTCGAAACACGCTGTTCCAAAGCATGGCGCCTTCACATACTGACTACGTCCAGCTGAGGGACTGCAGACCCAGCCGAAGCAGAGGGGCCCTGACCTCCTAGGCCCCCGATGCAGTTCACAGACCCTCGTGTGAGAGGTGCCTCCCCACGCCCAGAGGACAGCAGCAGCCCGATCTCCAGACACGAGGCACTCTGACAGGAGTCCAAATGGACAGGACTGGCTACATTGTCCAGTTTACTGCCCTTTGTCCAATCACATTTTCCCACCACTTTCCACTCTTTCAAACTCAGCATAAAAACACTCAGTTTTAACCATTTCTTTGCGTTTCCATTTCTTTATGAAGACTCCCTGCTAGGTAAAACCAGCATTAAATAAATTTGTATGCTTTTCCCCTTGTTGTCTGTCTTCTGACAGTCACATTTACAGGGTCCCAGCCAGAGAACGGAAGAGGGTAGAAGGGAAAAAGTACATTTTCCTCCCCTACAGTGATTAACACCTTTTCCTCCAAATCTTTATATACAAAGTAAAAATCAGTAACTAGGATTCACCCTTCAGCTACTCCTTTAGGTTCTCAAATTCTTATCAGCTAAATGAGAACTTCACTTTTTTCTCCTTAATAACAGGAATAACTGACACTATTGAGAGAGGACATGCTACGGATCAATAAAGACCTCTAAAGGCTATCTATCTCTGAGGTATTATTTATAATGTCCATTTTACCAATGAGGAAACTGAGGCACAGGGATGTTAAATAACTTGCTCATGGTCAAATGGTCAGTGTGCAGCAGAGAAACTGACTCTGAACTCCAATGCCTCCGATTTATTGTAGAAACTAAAAGAAAACTAGAAGTGAGCCACTTGGTCTAAGACAATCACCAGATTGTAAATGTAGTCTGGGGAAAATACTCTATGAATTAAACTGAAGACAGTTATGTTCTCTGAGTGGCTTTCTCTATGGCAGGGATTCTATGGTTCACTCTGGAAATGAGTGAACTTGTCCCAGACTATACAGCTAGTAAGTGCCCTGATTTTGAGTCCTGAATCCAAACCCCACGATCTTCCCATCTCCCAATGTTGCCTCTTCTCCAACCTCTAGAAGTCTTGCTTTGTGAAGCAGAGTCTGATTTGGGTTACAACACTCCCATATAAAGAGCAATGTATAACTTTCCACTCTGATTATGTTAGAATGTTCTGGTAAAGTCAACCCTGAAGTCAGGGTTTTGGTAAGGGAAATAAAAAAGGAAAATTAGAAATCTCAGTATTTGATTTTCACAAAAATCAAAGGCCTTAAAATTGCTTCACAGAAAGAAATATGACTACTCGGGGGAGATTCAATGGTTATATTTTTACAGACCAGTAAGAGTTTTCTTCTTACACATTATTTCATTTAAGCCTCAAAATAATTAACATAGACAGACTCAGTATTAATACTCTCGCCATTTTTATTTGCATCCAGAAAAGTAGAAACTCAGAGAAGTTAATTAATTTATCCAAAGCCACACGAGTAGTGGCAACTGGAACGCAAATCTGTCTACAGATTCCTAATATAAGCACTCTTCAGTTCGCCCAATGTGCTTTCCATACTGTAATGACTTTGCTGCCCCACTACGTAGTCAGAATTTCCTTTCTATGCAAATCTGTCTACTTTACAAAGCAAAAATACTGGTCCCAAATCATGTGAATAGTTTCTTCCTGATTCTTTCAGAAGCATAAAGCACAAATATAAAAGTATCCCATTGAATGAAGTTAGCCAAATATGAGCACTGTACTTTAACAGGCCTCTGGTTCACAGACTTTAAAAGGAACATCTGCTATTACTTAACCACCACCCATCTGGTCCCTTAGAGCTTTCCCTCTATCTATACCTCAGCTGTAGAGCACTCTGAAGGTATCTGTTAATTCCTTCATAGTCTAGATAAAGATCTCACTGACTTCTGTAAACCTGAAATATCACTTTCTTCAAAGTCTGGTCATAATACTAGCAACCCGAATTTAAAAAGTACTTTCTTGAGATTTTTCTTGTTTCTTGAGATAGGCCTCAAAAAATTAAGTTACCATATGGCCCAGCAATCCCTCTTCTGGGTATCTACCTAAAAAACTTGAGAACATTATTCTCAAAGATATATTCACCCCTATGTTACTGCAGCATCATTCATGGTTGCCAAGACATGGAGACAACCAGAGTCCTTCAACAGGTGCCTGGACAGGAAGCTGTGGTACATGTATGCAATGGAATGCTACTTAGCCGTAAGAAGAGATGAAATGCTGCCACTTGCAACAACATGGATAGACCTTGAGAACATTGCGCTAAGTAAAATAAATCAGTCAGAAAAAGCTAAGAACTGTATGATTTCACTCATATATGAGATATAAAACTGAAACTCATGGACACAGACAACAGCACGGTGATTACCAGAGGGAAGGGGGTGGGGAGGGTAGCAAAGGGTAAAGGGGGCCAAATCTATGGTGACAGAAGATGACTTCATTTTGGGTAGTGGGCACACAATGCAATATATGGATCATGTACCATAGAAATCTACACTTGAAACCCCTATAACCTTACTAACCAATGTCACCCCAGTAAATTTAATTTTTTTAAACTTGCAAAAAGAAGAGAATAAGGGGCTTGGCAGACAATGTCTTGTTTCATGAATGTGCATGTGCCTCACCTAATATATGATGATGACCCTGAGGCCACTCACCCCTCTCCCCAGGACCGAGCAGAGTGCATGACGCACAGGAGGTGCTCACTAAACGTTAGCAGGCTGGCTGGATGTTGAAGAATAAAGAATAGAAATCTGGTGAAAACATACCGGACTTTCAGGTCAGGAAACAAAAAAAGAGAAGATGAGAGAAAATGGAAGACAAAGATTAAAACAACAAAACAAACTACTGGGACCCACTTGGATATTTTTTGTCGAAAAAGCTGCACCTCCACCTGGTTCCATCCATCCTATAAGTTGTTTGTTGGTGAATTTTATGGACTGACTTCTTGTAATGCCTAAGCCGGAGGTACCGTTAGGAAAACAACCAAATGCACAATCATATTACCACTTTTCTCGAACTCCACACCCACAGATGTGCCTGGCCTATTGCACTAGCCTCCCAATCAGTCTCCCAGCTTTTACCCTGCCTCTAAAATGACTTCCACACTACAACTACGGTAATGTTTTAGAAATTCAAACCTGACCATGCTGTCCCCTACTTAAAACTTTCAGTGGTTTCCCACTGTTCTCAGTGTAAAGAACAACATGAGGGGCACAACTAAAAGGGTCTTGACAGTCCTGTCTACCCTCTCTCCTCAGCCTCATCCAACACCACACTTGCAATGTGCCACCCTCTACTCGGAACGCTCTTCCCTGTGCCTGCCTAATTCATTCCCTTCTTGAAGGTCACAAATCAGTGGTCAGTTTTTCCAACAACACTTTCCTAACCTACAAGAAAACCTCCCTATTTACATACTCCTATAGCAAATGCATCATCGTAATAAAAATATTGTACAGCTTTTCGTGATCATCAGATTAATATGTCTCCCCTCAACTGGACTATAAATTCAGTTAGGACAGGGCCTGCGCCTATGCCAATTGTTCACTTTCCAGTGCGAAGGCAGCATCCGACCCACACTAGAAGCACAATAAATATTTGCTGAGGAAATAATGAAAACACACATTACAACAAGAATGGGCCACTTCCTCAACATCATTTTTTAGTGATCTCCCTCAAACTAAAAGCTACTATTGTGTTTAAGATCAAGCCATAAAAATGTTTTCATTAATGCCAAGAACAAGATGAGGGCACCTGCTATCACTACTATTATTCAAAATTGTTCTGGAAGTATTAACCAAAGTAATTAGTTAAGAAAGAAATAAGAACCCGAACTGGCGTGGCTCAGCGGTTGAGCGTAGGTCTAGGATCCAGGAGATCAGGCTTCAATTCCCGGTCAGGGCACAGGCCTGGATTGCGGGCTCAATTCCCCAGTCGGGGCATGCAGGAGGTAGCCAATCAATGATTCTCTCATCAATGATGTTTCTATCTCTCTCTCCCTCTCCCTTCCTCTCTCTGAAATCAATAAAGATACATTTTTTTTAAAAAAAAGATATAAGAGATCTAAAACTTAGAAAAGAGGAGCAAAATTATAATTTTTTAGGATCAGAAAACCCAAGAGAACCACTGAAAAACTACTAGAAACAATTAGAGAATTCACAAACTAAGCAATTAATATATAGAAATCAATACTTCTCATATTTATAAACAAAAAAGTAATCTAGATCTCTACCCTCATTGCCCCCACCATAATAATTCCAAAAGAATCAAAGGTTTAAATTTTTAAAAATAAAATCATAAAACATCTAAAAGAAAAATGTGTAATTTTTTAAAATTTTACAATCTTGGAGAGGGCACGACTCTTCTAAACAAGACACAAAACTCAGAAGCCATAAAAAGTAAAACTGACAAATTTAATTAACCACATAAAAACTCAAAACTTCTGTATTTCAAAAAGTACTATAAACAAAATGAATGAAGAAAAGACAAACAGGAAGAAAATATTTGCAATAAATATATATACCCATACATATTCACACTCATTAAAACACAACCTCCCTAAGCACAGGAATGTATGTGTGGAGTGTGTTTTCTTGTTGATGTGTTCCCAGGCCTAGACTAGGTACTTAGTATATGGTAGATAGTCAATAAATATTTGTTGAATCAATGAATGAGCATTTCACACTCAAACATATCAATTAAAAAAGATCAATGCTTGCCTGGCCGGGCTTGGCTCAGCGGTTGAGCGTCGACCTAGGATCCAGGCGATCGGGGTTCGATTCCCGGTCAGAGCACATGCCCAGGTTGTGGGCTGCAGCCGATCAATGACTTGCTCATCATTCATGTTTCTATCTCTCTCTCCCTCTCCTTTCCTCTCCCTGAAGTCAATGAAGATATATTTAAAAAAAAAAAAAAAGATCAATGCCTAGCACAGTGCCCAGCACACTCTAAGTACTCAACAAATAGCTGCTGAATGAATGAATCCAATAAAAACATGCCCAAAAGACAGGAAGAAGCAATCACTGACAAAAAGAAATACAAATAAATGGCCAATAAACATTCTTAAAATGCTCAAATGAACTCATAATTTGAAAAGAAAGAAAGGAAATCAAAACCACACTGCCATTTTTTAACTATCAGACTAGAAAAGAAATGTAAAGATAGTGTTGGCAAAAGTGTGAAGAAATACTTTTCTACACTGTTAATGGAAATACAAACTTTGGTGAAAATTTTGCAACGTCTACCAAAATTTAAAATACACAATTTTGTTAAATAAATTTTTGACTCACAATTCCATTTCTTAGAATTTCTCTTACTGATAAATGTGCATATCCATGGAAAGATCTATATTCAAGAATATTCAGAGTACCCTTTTTGCAATAGAAGTCTGTCCTCATAATAGGATACTTTGTAGTAAATGAAAAGTATAAAATAAATCTATTATACATTAAAAGATATATTAAATCACATTAAATGAAAAAATTAAGTTGCAAAAAAGAATCCAATTTTTACGTGTGCATATGCATGTACATGCAATAAAATATTTTTAAAATATTAAGACAGTCTTTAATTACAATATACAAAAACTTAAAGAAGAAAAGGTAGACAGGGAGTCTTCATTTCAGTAAAAAATTGAAGGAAAAATAAGCAAAGAACATAAAAATAAAGGCAGAAATAAGAGTACACAGAGGGAGATTTTTTAGAGAGAGAAGTAGTAAGAAAACCTGATGGCCCTATGAGTCCATATTTATGATTCACATCCCTACTTCCAAAGAGGATCTGAGATGTTTCTAAGATGACACAAACACATGGACCACAAGTACTAAGAGGAGGGAAAGCCAGTCTCTCGGGTTCACCACTACTTTCCCAGTGCCTGGCAGACAGTAAGGACTCAATATATACGTGTCAAACTAAAACTACAAGTGAGACTGGAAACCACAGAGAAAAAGGCAGGCTGGGAAAATGATTATTACTGGGTGTCAAAATCCAGCCGGGTTTCCTAGCAGCCTCAATAAAAAGGAAAACCTCTTGCTGCAAGTCAATCATCTTCCTACAGGTACACAGGCCACATCACTGTGGGCGGTACGGCCAGAATCCCCCAACCAGACTCTTTCGCATCCCATACATCACACACTGTAACCACAGTCAAAGACCTGAGTAACTTCAGACACCACTGAGACCACCTAGTATTCCAATGAGGGTTCACCATTTTCCACCAACACCAGTAAAAAAAAAAAAGACTTAAGACTGTGAACACTCCTACTATTCTTCACAATGTTGCTCCTAACTATTAAAGCTAAGAATACATAAAAGCTAAAACATAAAAGATAAAGGAGCTGGAAGAGGGAGCTTTAGATCCAAAAATGAGTCACTCTTCAAAATATTTATATTAATGTAAGAAGTATGAGTGTAAATAACTGAAATGTGAGGGTAACAGAAATTTGCAGGTCACACCACAAATTCAGTTCAGGCTATAACTTTACCACCAGTTAGGTCCAGCTGATCTAGAATGGGAATCACCCGGGGGGGGGGGGGGGGGGGAAACCACCTCTGTCTTTGAATGCCATGTAATTTGGTTAGAACCTCCTATTTTTACTAACAAGTTTATTTGTCAGGAGGATTCAACCAATCACATGTTTATTTCAGTACAGTAGCTAAGTGGTGGCTAACATCTTTCAATCCAATGTAGATAAACCACAGACTGACATAAAAACTATTAGGAGCACATAATTATTTAAAAATACTACTAATCGAAATTAAAGGAAGAAAAGTGTGGCCAAAGAGGGAAATGCCTCCTAGAATATTAGAAATATGCCCAAAGAAGTCTTTCTAGCAATAAAACTGGAGAGAGATATGCTACATAAAACTTCAACACTGTGCCCGAAGAAGCTTCTGCAAGCACAAGAGAACTGCGTAACTTCTTTGCCTTCCTCCTGTACAGGATAGGAACAATTCTTCGTTGTGTAGACATCTGTCCCTGTGTGCACTGAGGAAAAAGGTTTGACTATTTCTGCCATTTATATTGTCTCAGACAAAACTTATCACCATTTCTGGTTTTTATCCCTAAACTTTATTGAAAGAAAGAAAGAAAGAAAGAAAGAAAGAAAGAAAGAAAGAAAGAGAGAGAGAGAGAGAGAGAGAGAGAGAGAGAGAGAGAGAGAGAGAAGAGAGAGAGAGAGAGGGAGGGAGGGAGGGAGGGAGGGAGGGAGGGAGGGAGGGAGGGAGGGAGGGAGGGAGGGAGAGAGAGAGAGAGAGAGAGAGAGAGAGAGAGAGAGAAAGAAAGAAAGAAAGAAAGAAAGAAAGAAAGAAAGAAAGAAAGAAAGAAAGAAAGAAAGAAAGAAAGAAAGAAAGAAAGAAAGAGAATGAATCACAAGCATCAATGAAAAGTACACATTCTTATTGCTGATCTGCTGATGGGCTCGTCTGCATAATAGTTTGAATGCTATGATTCCATTTTCTTCGGGAAACTGAAAGCAACAGTAATCTTCCCAGATCAAACTTCCACCAAGCGGTTTTAGTACAACGTTTATCATACCTAGCAAACCACCAGAGGACAACTCCAACTGCTGCAACAAAACAGAGAAAGATAAAGGTCTCCAAACACTTAATAGCACTTTCCAAAAAAAGGGCCATAAACCTAACACCACTGAAAAAGAAACGCAATCTGCACTTTGCAGACCTAGGCAGGAATTGCTTCAATACTATCTTTTCCCCTCTTCCTTGCCATAAAAACTACCCACCCCTAGTTGTGATGTACTGATCTACATCCCAAGACTCCTAGGAGATTAGGAACCCACAAGTACCAACAAAGACAGGAAACGAGGACTTCTTTCCCACACAAGCTTTATCACCAATCCATATCAATACGTACGCACTGAGTGAACACTGAAAGGAAAAGCAAAAAGTGTGTCCACTCAGAAGCATGACCAAGACAAAGTGAGTACAACTCAAACTAGACATACAATAACACGATCCGCCCTTCAAGCAAAGGTTAGGTGCAGAGCACCTTAAAAGAATATGAGAAAGTTCCCATCCATCCATTTTAGATCATTCCTGGACTAAGAAGCCCTTCAGAAAGCAGACACCATATCAAAGACATGTGTTCACCTAGGAGTACATACCAATAATAGTCCATCAAATCTGCAGTTTGGGGTCCAGAGAGAGAAAAGTTTATTAAATGCTTTTCTTGGGTCCATTTTAAAGAGGGTTTAAAAGTTAGGAACTTTCAGGAATTTCAGTAGAAAATGCAGAAACGCATGCAACTGATAAATTTTTACCCCAAATTTTATTTCAAATCCTTTACATTTTTATTAGTTTTTTAAAATATGATTAAAATTAAACATGAGAAAGTAAAGTAATGCAAATAAAATTAAATAGCAATTTTTCAAAAGACTAGGGGGCTTTTCTTAAGGGAAGGTTTTCTCTTCCCCTCTCAAAAATGGTTTACATGACAAATTTAAGTCCCCTGTGTTGGTCCCCTCTTTGTAATTGTGTACATTGTGGTATCAACGTAAAACAAATTCAAAAACACTTAAAATTCAGACATAAGTAAAAGGAAGGATATCACCTTCACTTTTATTGTCAATGGAGGAAAAAAATTTAAAGAGCTTAAGTTACTATGGGATGTGGAGGAAATAACAGAGAAAAGTCACCTCCATTCTTTAGGGGCTACAATTTCGTCTTGGCAGGGAAGGGGGGAGAGCCAGGTGAAGATGCACATCCACACTGACGTAATCTGTGACGTCAGCGGAAAATAGTGGGAAACAGGAAACAGGGCGCTAAACCACCAACAGCTCATTCCCACAGTACCTTCTCCCAAAACGCATTCCTCATGTGTGACCCTCATATTCACATGACACACACTGCAAACGAAAACAAAGTTAACTCCTTATTTTGAAATTTATATGAAGTTTATTTTGGTGTGGGATGCTCAGCATGGACATCAAAATTACCCTTCTGAAGGTGTTTTTTATCTATTTTTTTTAACTTTACGCCCACATACAATTGATAATACATACAAATTCCCTAGTTCTTTCCCTTAAACGAAACAGAACGGGCAGTCTTCTTTCGGGTCCTTATTTCTTTGCCCTCCTTACTAGGTTCCCATATCACCTCTCCTTCCTGAAAAGTCACGTGCTCACATCAGCGTACTTCCTGAAATACCGCAGTTCACCCTTTTAAAGCCACAACCTCAATCTGCAAAAAACACATCACCTCTTAAAACGGATGTATAGGTAAAGGTTAAGAATTGCTCTTTTTTTTTTTTCTGATGAAGAATCTCATTATTATAGGCTACTTTGGTTGGAAAAGATAACATCACTGAAGTCAGGCAATGCTAAACTTAACCTTCATCCTGTCATAACTGGATGGCCCACCAAAGGTCCTTTCTAACACAAGCAGCAACAGGAAAAGAAAACAAAACCACACAAAAACAAGATCTGGCTGAACGCCAGTGTTCATCGCTATCCAGGAGGACAATTTTCTGACCAGCAATCATGGCTCCCTTGGAGCTTTACCCCAGTAACGGTTAGGGTCAGAATATCCTTTCTTTTTTAAATTTCTTTTTTCCAGGAATTTCTTGCCAATATGCTCTGCCTTTTCTACCCTTTCCTTTCTTGGCAACCCATCTTGTAAGCATTTCTAGAAACAATCTGGTATATAACAAGTTGGAAATCTACAGAATAAGAAAAACAAATGAAAGAAGCTTCCAAAATAACCTGGGCACTGGTACAAGGCCCTTCTTTAGTGCTCTGAGCTGTAATAACGAGAGTATTGGTTTGTTTTTTTCTCTGTTGAATACACCAATATAAGGGGGAAAAAGGCCTCCTCTTCACTCTTTCTAAACTGATGCCAATCATGTCTGAAGCTAGAAATCTAAGAGGATGAAACCAGACATGTCAGACTATCTAAACCCTTGAAATTCTCACTCTTAGAACATGCACAACAGGAGGTGGGAGGGATTCAGTTTGTTTTCCACATATACACTAGTCTTTCCCACTTCAGCATACTTGATCTTTATAAAATTCAGAGAAAAACTGGCAAAGCAAGATGTCATAGCCCTGCCCAGTGTGGCTCAGTTGGCTAGAGCGTCATCCTGTGCATCAGGAGGTTGTGGGTTCAATTCCCGGCTGGGGCACATACCCAGGTTGTAAGTTCAATCCCCAGTCAGGGCAAGTGCGGGAGGCAGCCTATCGATATCTCTCTCTCACATTGATGTTTCTCTCTCTCTCTCTCTCCTTCCCTCCCTCTCTCCCTTCTTCTCTAAAGATCAATTTTTTAAAAATGTTATAAACATATTTCTTATAGCCTTCAATGAACCTATGTTTTATAGTTAAGCTATAATTGAGTATTGTTCATTGTTTTTTTTAAAAAACATCACCTGAATTGGGTATGGAAAGAATTTTTCACAGAGAGTTAATTTAAACTATTAAAATACACACACACACAATACTTAAAGACCTTCTGTTAAAAACTATTAAGACAGATTTCTTTTGGTAATATTACTGAAGAATTGTATTTAATGAGAGGGGTTAAAATTATTGACAAGATGAAAATCATCCATTCCTAATACATTATAATTCTTTCAGTAAAACAAATGATAGTTGTAATATCAAATTGGACTAAATACTATGCTTTATTATTATTATTATTATTGAGCAATAAGCTTTGAAACACTGTTAGTGGTAAGTCTTAGTGCCGACTACTATAAACATACTTTAAAAAGTATAAATGCACACTGAGACTCATTGATATTTTGTAAAGGCCAATTTTTGGTATTTAAAAACTTGTTGAAGTATATTTAACTAAAAAAATTACTTTGGGAAATAAACATTTTAAAACACAAGTTAAAAGAGAAAACAAATGTGAAACTGTCCTATGTATACACACTCTGACTACATAGCTAAGTAAGATACCCTTTGGCTCTTTTTAACACCCAAACTTCTAAAAGACCTTCCAAGGAAGTTATTTTAGGAGGTTTGAAACTTGTGGTTTTCACTTCTGTTTCCACATTTTCTTGTCCCTTTTACTTCTGTGGATGATTAAATTCAAGCACATAAAACCAAAAACAAAATTGCTTTAAATTACCTAAGTGGACTCTTTTAGTCAGCTAATAATTTTTTCTATATTTTAATTTTGGAAGAGGGAGTGTCAGTAAATAGCAGTATCAATGGAGCAAGAAAACATATTTTCATTTTTAAATAAAACAAATCAAAGCCCTTTTGTTACTCTATCACCAAAAGAAATCCCAAACTTGAAAGTACTAGTCCTACCATAAAATCCTCTACCTAAAACGCCTTTTCTACATCAGGCAAATTCTTAAAATAACTGCACATTGTCATATCATCCCTTCCTAAATGAGCCTCAACTTCCTCACTAAAAAAATAAGGTCAATCTGCATTTCATGAGGTTGCTATAAAGATTAAATGATTTAAAATACACAAACCACCCGGCACGATCGCCCGATACACCAGAGGTACTTACACATCTTAGTTGCCTTCTTCCAGAAAATTCTGTATTATGAAACTTTTTAAAGGTGGTTAAAGTAAAAGTACTTTGGCTGCACTTATTGATAAGGCTGTGTGCTTTTTTAATGCTTTCCATGCCATTCAGATCGTCAGATGTCCTCCACGGAAGGGGGGAGGCGTGGAGGACAAGCAGCAGACAAAAACCGAAACAGAGAAACAACGCTCATGTTGTTGTCCTTACTTTCATTCTCTTAAGTATTTTTTAATAAACTTGACTTTTTATCCCCCTTATTATCTATTTTCCAAAAAAAAAAAAAAATACAATTTTTTCTTAGTCTTCCCATTCTTAAGAAGTCAAATTGAAATCTAAGCAGATATCGTATGCCAAAGGATACCTAAACCACAATACGGCGTCTTGGTTGCTGAACATTTCACAGTGTGAGGTCTCTCTCTTTAAATAAGAAGCCTGAAGATACTGACGACTAAGCATTCTCTCAGTTATGCATTATTTCATACCACTAGAAGGCTTCACTTGGTTAGTTTTACATGCAAACACTCTCTCATTCTTTACTCTCAACCCTGCTGTTTTTTATGCTGCAGAATCATCTGATGACTAAACTCTTTGGACCCCAGTTCACTTCCCAACATCCCAAAACTCACCCACCCGCCAAGAGATGCCTGCAGTGTCTGTGTGGAGTTGGAAACGGCATTCCCACGGCGGGGGAATTTACATCAGGTACAGCCAGGCCTGGGGAGCAGTGTGCAACTCCCCCACCCCCACTTTCTTTCCCCACTTCTCCCCTCCTTTTTTTTAATTTAAATTACTCTTTTTAATTTAAAAACTTCCAGATGCTTTATTACCTTGGCAGCTTTACTTTTCCTCTGGATTGACTAAAAGGGTAAGTTTAAACAGTTTTTGTCATGTTAACGTTTCCTTCATTTTTACATATGTATCTGATAACCAGCATCCACAGTGTTGAGTGTGCTGTGACGACGTTGCACTTTACCTGGCTAACTTACATTTGGCACAATTTCATTGCTTTTTTGTAACCTAAATATATGAAAAACAGAACAGTTACTTTATATGCAGTTAAACTGGCTGTTTTCTAATCATTTTGATCAGCAGCTACACACGTGCTCTAAGGGATATAAAAGGATCTGATGCTTGCTACCGATCTCTTCATTATTTTTTGTAGAAAACCATACAATAGTATACAGATAGATACAGTAAGTCATCGCTTCCTTATCTAATATTTACAGAAAAGTACTAAAATTATTTAAATTTAAAATCTAATATTAACAATACTGGAAATCCAAAATGCCAGCTCTTCTTTGAGCCACAGTAACTGTCTCCTATTCAGCCAAGTTACAGTTCTTTTTTTTTTTTCAGGTATGTGAAAAACAATTAAGTATGATAACTATCTTTAATAACATTTGTAATAAAAGCCATCTCAGAGACCAAAATCCTAATTTTCTAACCAACAAATCTCATTGAATCAAGTATTTTATCTAAAATCGAATCAACACAGTTTAAGGAATAGCAAAAAAAAGGGGGGGTATGCAAAAACTCCCCAATATATGTAAATCATATAAATCATTAAGATCACATTTCAAATTTTAAAAAAACCCTTCCACCTATGAGACTCCAGAAGTATGAGTACATGGTTTTAAGTTTCAACATTTACTTTCTGCACTACTTTCCCTTCTCATCCGAGCTTCCCCTACACCCCAACATATACATAAGATAGATCGTTTAGGCCAGCGGTATTTTGGTACACACTCCCTCCTCCATGTAAACAGACTTGCCTTTTATATGTATGTGGAGGTTCCCATGGCAACACTCACTCACACCAATACTATTTTCAACTGCAATGAGAGAAGCCAAAATCTAAATGCTTCATTACTAAATTACACCCAAATGAGTAAGGATTCTTTCCTATTATTTTTTTAATTAAAAAGTAGATTTCTGGAATTTCAGCAAAAAGTCACTTAATAGTATAGAAATAACTAGAAAAATGGAATCATTGTAGGCAATTATATATATGCATATATTACATGAGATTTGCATGTGTTTACTCTTACTGCATAAAACTGATATGCTGAGCTAGGCGGCTTAGTTAATTATAATTATGGATAGTCAGTGTAATTTTTATTAATCCTGTTGTATCAAATTCTTTTTTTTCTTCCAATGCTGACTACAAAAATCCCTGGTGAGAAATTCTAACAGCACAAGCCAAGAAGCAATTCCTGGACAGCAGGAGGCCATTCCAGAACACAGGCACAATCTATAAAGAGAAACCAATACAGCTTTTTGATGTTAAATAAGTAGAAATATCAGCACACAACAAAGCTAAGAAGCAGACTTTGTTGTATCAAGTTTAAACTAAAATATTCAGGGTTAAATGTCAAGAGTACCTTTGTCTAGACTACTTTCAAATGTGAAATTTTCGTAAATTTTAAAACAAAGTTCTCTCTTTGTAATAATGAAGGTTGTATATATTTAGTTTTAGTACAACACGCATTCTAATCAAGTTATTCAAAATACAGGGAAGAGGAGGGTTGTGTGGGGCATGTGTGTTTAAACACAGGAGCATCAAGGTGGGAGGTCAAACATTTACTTTGAAATCATATACATTTCTTACACAGATTGTGCGCACTAAGAAACCTCTGAGAAGAGGCTAGAGTACAAAATGAGTAACTTTTCATAAAGCTTTTTGATAAATGATCAAAGCTAAGCATTAAGCATCTCTCTGCACGGTGAATACATTTTTTAAAAGGATGAAAATCAATAGAATGTACACCGAACCTTATTTATTCTGACAACGTATCACAGCATTCAGAAAGTTGTATAAAATAATTTATGGGCTTATAAAAATAAACATTAATACGTATTTTAATGAAAAATATCTTACTTTTGTAAAATTTATAAGAACCTTTTTTTTTCCTTTTTTTTTGTTTTTTGTTGCTTTTATGTATCACTTTCTTAAAATGAGTTGATTCAAAAGACTGAAAAGACTCCCTCAAAACCAGTACAGGAAACTGCAAGAATTTACTTTCCCAAAACAGCTTTTAAGACATGAACATGAACCACCTAATGAATCATAGTTAGGTTTGTGAGAAGGACCAACTTGCACCTTTCGGAGATCTTTCCCTCTTTTTAAAAATCCCCATACAGTGAAAGCTGCTGACACTTTTTTTTATAAAAGCTGGGGCGGGTGTGTGTGTGTTTGTGTTTGGGGGGGGCATAGAGGGGATTTTTGAAACATTTGTAAGGGTTTTCATACGCAGGATCCTCTCTGGAGTGTTTAAACAAATAAAACAGAACAAAATAACCAACTGTTAAATCTTCATTTACTTAAAAAAATTTTTTAAAAAGGCAAAGGCTATCCTCTGCAAACGTTCAACATTTTAATTTACTTTCATTTCGATATTAACCACCTAAAAGCAAATATTTACAGAGTTCAGGAATCTTTTCAGTTCTTTGGAGACATTTAATCAACTTTGATTTAGATGCATTTTTAAGCGAACTTCAAAAGCAAAATGTAGAAAACATATTATGACCTCTCGTGAACAAAACAGAATGTATTTTCAAATTCTCCTTTATCACAAGCAGGTTTGGATGCAATGCCATCTGGTGGCACAGAAAAACTCTTAACTAGGCTTAGGTTTTTAGAAACTCAGCTGTTCTATGAAACTCCAGCCATCCCTTTTGACTACTCTACCCTCCTCCCGAACAAGTTATTCGTCCCAGAGTTTAACAATAAATGATCATTTTTATTTTAAAAATTTAAAATTTTTACACAATTTACTGCAGGTGAAAATTCCTGTGTTTAAATATCAAAAAAAGGAGCAATTTTTTTCCCCCCAAAAAACCTAAATTGTCACAAAGCTTTCATTTTTCAAAGATGAAATGTTTCAGAATAGTGGGAAGGCAGGGATGGAGTAACCGAGCTGCTTTGTAAAATTACACTGTATAATTAATTCCATGGTAAGAATGTTTTTATGGTGTGTTTTGGTGACCTTTTATTACCATCAAGTTCACAATGCTGGTGGGCTGCCTTTTAATCCCTCCGCAGACAAAGGCCCTAAATAAACACAGATCCCTTCCTGGGAAAAAGTCCACTCTGGTTAAATGGTAAGGAAATGAGTAAATCATTAGTAATCTTTAAAGCCAAAGCTATAAACTCAAGTTACCTTAAGTTGAAATGAAAGTGTCCTGCAAGAGTTTCAAAGTTCTGTCACAGATAGAAATCTCCAGCTCTTGACTCCAGACTAGGCGCCAGCTGATAAACAAACAATTTAAGTCAAGAGCTGGAGAATTCCCAGCTTTTTCATTTAATGGCTTTGGCCAAGAGTATTTATTGCCTCCAGTTTTATTCTCACTTAGCTCTAAGAGGAAATTTAAACTCATCATTATCTTAAAGCCCCATACGGGTAGCAGTCAGCGCACCTGATAGAGCTCCTCTTACCCAGTACCAGTTTGAGTCTCTACTAGAGGTGATGTAATAACGTAAGCTAATTAACCATAGTTTTAGGTTGACTTTTTAACAGGCTAAATAAATTTTGTTCAATATAGTTTATATTCCCACTTGGGGTAGTAACAATTCCAAAGAGTTTAACTTTACAGTTTTACTCCAAAGTACTAGCTAAAGTGGAAAGGACAGGTAGTCTCTCCTACTCCCCTGCAGCGCTCCCGCCCTGCCCCCCCCTTTGTCCACTGGTCCTTGGTGCTAGAGAGAGCAACTTTTCTGTATAAAATGTACACTATTCCTACAAACTTCAAAATAACCACTGTTGCTGGGTCCACTTCCTAATAGAGCAGTCTGCAAGATTTAAGATGTGCATACCCGATCATGAAAAGCTGTTGATTTTATACGAGCACTAGTAAAAATATAAAAGTACAGTCCAATCACAGATCATGATACTATCAAATATTTCTAAATGCTGTTTTTAAAAGTTACTATTAAAGACTACAGAGCTCAAAGCCACAATTATGCTGTGTCCTTATTACTTTCTCAAAATTATCATTGACTTTTAGGGGAAAAAAATCTCATCTCTATGTGGGATTTTAAGTAAAATAATTCTTTTAACTATCTGAATGTTTGCAGATATTTAACAATTACAATAAATCAACTACCCTTCTTCCTCTAGCTGCTTATCTAATAAAAAAATGCTGAAGAAAAATTTTATAGCCTAAGGTAAAGGGTTAATAAAATATGACATTAATGCAGAGAAAAATTCTTTCCCTCCCACTTCTTAAATTTCAGAATGTTTTAATAAACCTATCTTGGCTGGAAAAGCCAATTATTTCAGTGTCTGCCAAGACTATTTTTCTACTTTTAATATATGTACACAGTACATTAAAAATGTTGGCCACTTGAGAATAGGTATTAACCACTCATAAGAATTAGGGGAAATGAAATGTAATTAATGATGAAATTATTTGGATGCCTCATATTGTTTCATTTAAAAAAAACACACCTCCCTAAGAGACTGCAATGGAGAAACATGATGACTACACCTAATGGTCAACAACTCAATAAAAAAAAAGATGTCAAATCTTAAAATTCTTAATACTCTTCTAAAAGAGTCCACATCTCTCATGTCGCTGGAAGTAGTTTGAGCTAAATACCAACCAGCCAAAAACCCTCGACCTTCAGAGGTCAAGTTGCAATCACTTCAAGGCAGAAGAGAGAGAAGGTAAGTCGGCTGCCACTTCCCTGGCCATGATGGGAGGGTGAGCGGATGGATGACTGCTATGAAGTGTGCATGTAAATCTAAAGTTCTCACAACCCGAACACCCAAAGTAATGCAAAACAAAACAGAATCGTAGGGCAAATATATACAGAGAAGAATTTAAACTGAGTACATTTTTCATATGCTAACATTATCATACTGTTTTTAAGAAAATCAGATATCTACAAAGTTGTAAATAAGTCTGATAATGTTTGATCACGATGACAAGGCCCTTGTCAAATTCTTAATTCCATTTCCTCCACCACCGTTTCCCCCCCCCTCCCCCAATCACAAGCAAACAAAATAAAGACATACAACACATAAGGTATACTAGAACTAATTTCACACTGCTTAGGAATCAACAGATGCTAATGAAAAATAAAATTCTATATTAGTAATAACTTCAGATTTACTTACTAAATTGACTTCACCTTATTTAAACACCACCAGGCAGTCATGAACTATGTCACCAGACCCAATTGTGTCTGGTCTGACTTACATCCTGAATGGCAATTAAAGGACATTAAAAATACCCTGGGATTACTCAGGCAGGACCCCTGCCTTACCCCTGCACTTTCCAACATAAGCATGTGAAGAGAACACAGTGTCCCTCCACCACAGGACAGAGCCTGGCAAGAGCAACCCTGGTAATGGTTACTTGACTGGAAATTGCAATGCAATTAAAATCTCGCCTGCAAATTTGGAGATGAGGGAATCTGCAAACTGTAAGGAAGTAAATTCTTAGAAATAAACTAGGTTGCTGTTAGCAATAAGACGACGACTAACAATAAATGACAGCAATAATACAAAACCTAAATGAAGTGATTGCCTGGCCTTCTCTAACCCAGTCTCCTATTTTCTTAGTAGACAAATGATTCAAGCTGCCTCAACCATGTTATCTTGGGCAGTGAGTCAGCAGTCTTCCCTAAATGTGTTAAGAACCCATTAACACGTTATATAGGGACTCTTGTCCATGACTCTGTTGTAAGGGAGTCTTAGGCATGCCAAAGAATGTAAAAGAGGTTTTTATGGGCACCTCTTCTCTGGGACTGATTTCAAAGAAATCTTTGTAATTTATTTACCAAACATTTCTGAACTACTTGTGCAAACTGGAGAAAATCTCAGGCAAAAGGTATCCTCCAGAGACCAAAAGGATACCTAATGGATACAGGGCAGTAAGTCCAGCATGCCTCTTTTTATTGCACCCTGCTTTATTGTGCTCCACAAATATTGTGGTTTTTTTTTAACAAATTGAAGGCAAGACCCTCCACCAGCAAAAAGATAATGACTCGCTTTATGGTGGTGGTCTGGGGCCGAGCCTGTAATATCTCCACGGTATGCCTGTGAAATTATGGATAAATGTAAATGGCTAATATATTTAACTCATTTCTGTTATGTCAGTATTGATGAGTCTTATGTCATTTTTAAGGAAATGGATTTGCCCATCAAACAAAGATAAAGAAAATTTTAATCATTTCAGTTACTAAAGCCTTATTTATTTTTTAATTACAGTTTACATTCCATATTATTTTGTATTAGTTTCACATATACAGCATAGTGGTTAGACAATCACATACCTTATAAAGTGTTCTCCCCAGTATTTCCAGTACCCACCTGGCACCACACATAATTACTACAATATTACTGACTATATCCCCTCTGCTGTACTTTACATCCCCGTGACGATCTTGTAACTACCGATCTGTGCTTCTCAATCCCTTCACCTCTTTCACGCAGTCCCTGGCCCTCTGGAACCATCAGTCTCTTCTCTGTCTCTATAAGTCTGTTTCTGTTTTGTTTGTTTGTTTGTTTATATTATTCTTCACATACTAAAGAAATCTTATGATATTTGTCTTTCACTAAAGCTTTAAATACCACCAGGTTAGACCAACGAGAGGCTTATTTTATTTAGATTAATTCAAGTTTCTCATACAAAAATCAATGCCACAAAGTAATTTCAAATTTTATAACAACAGAAGTTGATAACTTAAAAAGAACTAAAAAATCATCACAGTAGTAAAACTCTTTAAAGGAAAGAAACCATGAAAATGAATTATATTAATCATGTTAGATCAACTTACTTCAAAACATTAAAAAAATGAAATCGGACTGAGGAAGGACTAGAGTGTATGAGTAAACAGCATGCACAGTGCTACTTTGTAACCAAGCAGCTTGTGGGAGCATCAAAGACCTATTGTGACAGCCCTTCCCCCTCCACACATTATAAACCACAGCACATTCGGTTATGAAATTTGCTAAAAGAATTTGCTTTTGGACAGAAATAGCAATGTTTCAGCCCAAAGCCAAGTAAAAGTGCCAAGTTATAAACCTCTCTAAGAAACTGTTTTAATGGAAATGCCAACAGACCCTTAACTATAATGGTGTTAGGTGCCAAAATATAAATAATTTTTGTTTTTGTGGTCCCTTTACCATAAATTAGATACAGATCTAGTGGAAAAACAGTAGGTATCCGTTTGGTGAGCAGTAAAGGCCAGGACTGCACACTTGATTTTAAAAACAACAATGGGAGTCTATGTGCGGCTCTCACTGAAGAATTTAGCAAGCAAGTCTAGCGCTCTAGGAGAAACTCCTTCCTAGGCTTTGTGCATACTACTCCCCATTGTAAGAACACCTCAATCAAATCACTAAACTGCAACCCTGCCAAGCAGAGTATAAAATCTGGTTTCCTGGTAGGGAACTGTTACACAAACACATACACACCAGCTCAATTATTTAATTTTGACACCAAACCCGCGCTGGAGCGCTCCAGCTCGGCAGATCAATAAGGCTGCTGCACAGACAGCCTTGGGCCAACTGCAAGTGCCACTTCACAGTCACCTCAACTCAAGGTCTCTGCAAATCTACGATGTATCAGGCAATCAGTGAGTTTATTCTCCAATTATTCAAGCACAGTTAAGTGCTGTAATTATGCTCTGAGAGCAGACGGAACAGTATGGTCATTAGTCACAAACAATAGTTTTTAATTTGCTTTATGTCTAGCATTCATTACACAAGAGAGCTGATCAAATTCAAACTAGCTCTGTGGTAACGGGCCCATATTTAAAAAACACCACTGCATGTATACAAAACGGTACAACTCAACAACACTTGACATGAGAGAATGGTTAAAGGATGTAATTTACACAAGACAGAACTAAATTAGGACATCACACTTATGAGCCCAGTGTCATGGGATTGCTTACAAAAATCCCAGGCAGCTTTACTTTAAAAACCGCAAACTGTTCAACAAAGGCATGATTTTAAACACATGAGGGGTCAATTTATAGGTGATTCAATTTAACAAACTCTGCTATGCCCTGGTGATACGGAGATGAATGTTTCACAAACATACTACCTGTTCCATGTCTCAGAGCCCTGACAGAGTAGCTCCTTCCTTCCCCTGGCCCTGTGCATTCGCATCTCTGCTTAAATGTTGCTTCCCAACTCTATGTAGAAAAAGCGTCTCCCCTTAATTTCTGTCTCCTTAACGGTTTACTCTGCCTTTTTTGCCTTCATAGCACTTATCTCTGAAATTATTTTTGTTTATTTGTTTATTCTATTTCTACTAAATCATAAGTGCCACGAGGTAAGACTTGGAATATCCTTAAAGCCGCAAGTCCAGTGCCTAGAACATATGTAGCACATACCAAGTACTCAATAAATGTTCACTGCATAAACTGAAGAATGAAACATGCCTCTTGCAAGCAAGGCACTGTCAAGCAAAACAGAGATAAGAGTGTATAATCAGAAAACAGTAAATAGTCTTGTAAGAACTGTATAAATACAATCACTCTAAGTACAAGACATATCAGGAAAGAAAAAGTGAAAACCTTCATTTTTAGAGTTCCTTTATCTCTCTAAAAATTTCAGGCTCTCCCTAATATCCAAGTGAACCAAATGTGATAAGAGAATTATATGAATTAATCAACTGCCGTTCTTTCTTGCCTAAAGAATATTTACTAAAGGACTGTCAAATCTAACTCCAAATTCCATTGGCTCCCCGCAAATATCTATCACCTATGAGATTTCTAGTTGACCTTTACCATAGACTTTTGAATTCAGAACTAAAAATCCTTCTATTGCCCTGGACTCAGCTGTGTAAATCAAATCTGGTGTTACTCCCTTCCTTTAAATATCCATAAAGGCGAATATAAGCTAAAAGTCAAAATAAGTCTTAATAGCCACCCCAGGTAGGACAAAGACAGTGTTTCTCTATGCTGCCTAGCATGCTGCTGTGACCACAGTTAATGAAGCATCATTCCCTTTTGGTTGTTAAGTATTGGGAATACCGCCAAACTGCATTATTTTGCACTCTGTAAATATTCTCAAATCATTTTATTAGTATATTTTCCTAAATTCTAAACTTCTAATGTAAGGACTTCCTCTTTAAGTTGTTCTGAATATTTATTTATTCTACTTCTTTAATCCCAACCTCACCACTTTGATCACAATCACACTTCCCAATAGCATCTAATAATAAAATATAACATTTTAAACACAGTAAATACTACCTGACTGATGAAAGAATGGAGAGGCAGTTACTTAGTTTAACTTGAGAGAGAAGTCAATAATCTGAAGATAACCTGGAGAACAGCTTGGAAAGGAGAAATAACTTCAGGAAGGCTTAAAATATTTAACATTAACCTTGAATTTAAAAAATAGAAGAGTCTTGCCTGGCCAGGCATGGCTCAGCATTTGAGCATCGACCTAGGATCCAGAAGATCGTGGTTTGATTCCCGGTCACGGCACATGCCCGGGTTGCGGGCTAGATCCCCAGTTGGGGGCGTGCAGGAAGCAGCCGATCAATGACTCTCATCGATTGTTTCTATCTCTCTCTCTCCCTCTCCCTTCCCCTCTCTGAAATCAATAAAGATATATTTAAAAAAAATAGAAGAGTCTTGATCCAATCAACCATACTTTATTAAATGCCCACTGGAAAATACACACTGGAGGTAGAAGTGAACAAAACATGCTCTCTACCCTCTTCGGAGTCTAGTGGAAGAAACAGGCATAACCCAGTACCCTTGCAAAGGCACAGATACCACACTAAGGGAGCACAGAAGGACATGGAAAATAGCCTCGTTCTTGCTATATAAAACAGTCCTTTCATCCACCTGCTTTCAGATATAATCCTGTTCAACTCCAAGTCCTCAAACCTCAGAACAGATCCTGACCCAGTGAAAAGCACACATGTTAGAGACATGTCCAAATATCACTTTACTTTCTCTTTTCCAACAGGTTTATCTGGTTAACCAGCCAGCTGGACAAAAAACAAAACAAAACACCTCTGGTTCTATCCCAACCCATCAGTAGAACAAAAGACTCCTGACAGCCAGTTAATAAACACTCCAGGATGGGGCTAACACAACAGGACCGATCTGATCTATCCAGGGTTCTGCAGGTTCTAACTTGACAGCTTCTAAACCATTTCTTCTCAAGTGACTCTGGGGAAGAAATGTTTACCCTCTTCCATGTTAGAAGCCAACCTCTGAGGGTTGGAAAAGAAGGCAACTGCTACACACACACACACACCCCCCATGGGTTTCACTCCATGGCAGTGCCTGTCAGCTAGCAAGACAGAAGACTGAGAACCAACCTGGGGAAGATAAAATTGTAGAAATCAGGTCAACAATAGGCAACTACTGTGAAAAAGAGAGAAGGCAACCACAGAATGGGACTGAAGGGATAGTCTGGCAAAGGTGGGAAAACCTTCTGTTGAGCTGGGAAAGCGGGATTCTACTTCTAGATCTGCTATCAAGCTGGAGAGCCCTGGGCAAGTGACTTAATTTCTTTGGACCTCAATTTGTCATCTACAAAATAACAGAGTCAAGTTAAATTATTGCCAAAGTCCCTTCTAATAATAAAACCCAATTCTAAGAGCACAAGAAACACTTAAAAGCTAAACATACTATTTAACCCCAACCATCCATGAGAATACCAAAATGACATTTACTAAATTTTTGCCATCTACCAAGATTTAGTAAGATCAGGAAAAGTATCTCACGTCAGTTCACCAGGGTATCTCCTTAGGTAACACATAAACATTCTCCTTTGTAATCAGAAATATAGAGACATAAGTCAGGTGCCTGTTTATAGCAGACATACCTGTTTTCTGAACTAGCTTAATAATAAAATATTTGAGCAACTTAGCTTTGGCATTAAAGTCAGCCTTTACGCTAAGTGTGTTACAATAACTCTCCTTCCAAAGGGGTTTATAACACTTAAACTAAATAAGTACAGGTAGCACACTAATTGATACAATAAGTAACAAAACTTCGGCATAATCACGGGAATATCAACCACATTGGCTCCATCAGTTATCTACTGCTACCTAACACTTGCCCCAAAACTTAGTGGCTTTATTTGTTCACAATTCTGTGGGTGAGCAATCTGGACTATCACAGCTGGGCAGTTCACTGCTGGTCAGGCCCGAGGTCACTAAGTAGGCGCAGTCATCTGGGAACTTGACTCAGGCTGGGTGGTCAAGATGGCCTCACTCACGTGCTTGGTGGTCAGCCTTGTCTCCAGCAGGCTGGCCCAGGCTTCTCTAGCAGCAGTGGAGGAGTTCCCAGCATCAAGAGAGGGCGAGACTCCATGTACAAAGTGCTTCTGAAGTCTATCCCTGTGTAAAATTTGCTAACATACCACTGGCCAAAGTGAGTCAGATGGCTAAGCCCATGAGGGGTAGAGAGAAAGGGATAATATGGGGGAACATCTTAAGGTTTTATTCAAATTACCTGAAACATTCCGTGTTTCAAGGTTGATGAGTATGGAACTTCTATGAAATTGCGGGCCTATCATGGGTATCTACGCCATGCTTTTACCCAGGTCCCCCTTCCTTAATTTTATTTAGTTAAAATGTAATGACTTTTCAAATCAGCCTATTTAACTTACAGAAAATGTCCTCTATTTTATTTTAACTGAGAAAGTGGAGCCATTTACAAGCTACCAAATTAAAAATATAAAAATAACTATGAGAAGATAAGTAGAAGCTTCTGTTACAAATTACATAATGACCATGTGTCAAACAATAAATTATCACAAACCATCTCTACACAAAACTTTCAATCTATAAAATGGTTCAGCTTCAAGTATATGCACTATTATAAACTAGCATTTTTTGCACCTTAAAACTACAAACTAGGGTTTAAGAATAGCTTAATAGGAACAAAAGAGTAATTTCAAAGTTTTATCACATAGAAGATTCTATTTTAAAAGTTAAAATAACATTTAAAAATCAAATTGGTACTATTCATTATAAAATGATAATTTTAGGCTATACTCTCAAAGCAAAAAAAGATCAACAGCAAGATCAATTTTCAAATTCAATTACAGAACCAAAGAAGAACTGTTCAGTTTAGCAACACCATGTTTAAAGTTGGTTATTAGTATTTTGTGATCAAAGTGCCTACATCACTATTAACCAATGTCGCTCCAATAAATTTAATTTAAAAATTTAATTAAAAATAAAAATTAAGAAAATAAAAATCATACAATAAAAAAAAAAGTGCCTATGTCACATTGTAAATCTTTACACCTAAATCTCACTTAACCAAATCCATATAGTAATCAAAGGGGCTAACAATTATTTATACCTCCACCTATATTTACAAGAAAGACACCTTTCTTTACGAGACCATTAGGTTCTTTATGAAAAAACAGAAACTGATTTAAATTATTTTGTTATTTCTTAATTCCAAAGCCTACAATCAAGTTTAATATAATTGGAATACAAATGCTATTCCACTGTCTACTGCTATACCATTATAATTACATATGTGTGTATATACATGTGTGTCTGTCTGTATGTATACATATGATATTTAATTATAAAATAATTTTGGAAAATTTTGAAATTATGGAAAATCATAATACCCACAATCCTGCCGTTCCAAAATACCCAGATAGTCACTATTAATATTTGATATAATAATCAGCTTTGAGAATTTTATTAGTGGGTCTCCTTGTTCTGATTGAGATATGATTTTTAAATAAGTTAATGTGATGAAATACATTTATAGATTTTCTAATATTAAGCCATCTGTGCGTATACCAGATAAACCAAACTTGGTTGTAGAGGTTGATCTCCCTTATGCATGGTTAAATTCAGTTTCCTGGTATACTTTTTAAAGTTTTTACTTCTATATTCATGACCGATATAGACCTATCATTTTTCTCTCATAATGTTTCCGTCTGGTTTAAGTATCAGAGTTGTACAGGTCTTGCAGAATTAGTTGGAAAGCATATGCTCTTTTTCTAGTGTCTGAAAAAATTTGTATAAAACTGAGATGATCTGCTCCTTGAAATTTTGGTAACATTCATCTATAAAATCATCTGGGCCTAATGTTTTCCATATGAGATTATGTCTTCCTTTTATTCTTTTTCTTCAACTTCTTTAAGAGTTATACGATTATTCAAGCTAATTATTTCTTAAATCCATTCCGAAAAGTTAAATTTTCCAGGAACTGATCTATCCCTACCGCAGCAATTTGGACCAAAAATTTATAACTTTTCAAAGTTGTGATATCCTTTTATCTGAATTTAGAGTAAGCAATGTATTTTGAGAGCACTAAATAACACAAGTCATTTTGTTTTGTTTTTATTTTTAATGAGGGAATTGAGAATCCCTGTAATAGGTCTAAAAATAACTGGATATATCTTGGGCACCACAAAACCTTAATCACTACTTCTTTAAAATTTATTTATTTTTAAATATATCTTTTTATTGATTTCAGAGAGATGAAGGGAGAGGGGGAAAGAGAGATAGAAACATTAACGATGAGAGAGAGTCATTGATCAGCTGCCTCCTGCACGCCCTCAACTGGGGATCGAGCCCACAACCTGGGCATGTGCCCTGACTGGGAATCGAACCGCAATCTCCTGGATCCTAGCTCAATGCTCAACCACTGAGCCCTGCCCTGCTGGGCTTTAATTTATTTTTTATTGTTGACAGTATTACAGATGTCCTCCATCCCCTCTTTGGCCCCCTCCACCCAGCTTAATTGCTACTTCTGACAAGTAAAAATAGGTGTGCATGTATTTTAATACCACTTACCGCCAGAAACAGGGGCATCCATGAAAACTGCTCCCATTTTCTCAACTTCTTTGGCCAATTCTTTTGAAACCGAAGGATCAATAGTACTGGAATCTATTAATAGTGAGCCTTTCTTCACTTTTCTAAGTAAACAAATACAAAGATAGTTTTTTTAAAAACTATACTTTAAAAAATATAGTTTGCAATGCTGAATACACACTTCATGCAACTACCTACAGAATCAGAATCTGCTAAAAAGCTGCCAGATATCAAGGTCATCTTTGGCTTAGTATTAAAAGAATTATCAAAAGTCGTTCAAAATCTCAAATTAATTTTCAGATCAATTATAGCTCCAAGTAAACCTAAACTCTTTCAAACAAACCAAAATAGTCTAATAAACTATATGGTATAAATTCTGGTTTTAGATTAAATACACATTAACCATAATAATATAGGTAAGCTAAGATTTAAGCAATTTAAAATATCTATTAACTTTGAAAGAGGTATTTGGTAGGATTTAAATTTTTGTTTTTAAAGTAGCTGGGTCTCTTTTAAAAGTAACTGATTTGTCTTCAAACAGCCATATTGCAATTTTCACATATCCATGTTATTTCCCTAGGTAGAATAAATGTAAGCAATTTGAAATTTAGCCTTTTGCTTCAGGATGGTATATTCTTTAATAACTGTAACTTTTTAAAGACAAAATAAAATACCTAACAGGCAGAAAGGGAAATATAGGAATGAACCTGGAAAACTCACAGAGTCTTTTTGTTCTTTATGGTAAATTTACGTACATACTTTAGTAAAAGGGGGAAGCAGCCTTTTCATGTATCATATTTTACACCAGTATTTAAATGGCATTCTTATAGTAAAACATTTTTGTTTGTACTGTAAGTGAAGACTATATACCTAGATACTTCCCTTATAATCTATAATATAACTGGCTAGGAAACTCTGACCTAAATTATAATTTATTTAAAGGCCTACGGTTAACCTTTTATTCAAACTTCCTAAAGTTCTTGCTACAGACAAACTAACCCAGAAGACATTTAATCAGAATTATGCCTGGAAAATTAGAATTGAATAAATATAAATATTGAAGGGATAAATAATCATTTCTAAATACTAAAGAATAGAAAAGAAAAGCCTTCCTATAGGGAAAAACACAAAAAATGCTTATAACAATTTTAGACGTATGAATTGATCTGGTCCAAATGCAGTAATTGTGTATACTCCACAGGAAAATAAAACAGTATACTCTAATACAGATCACCTCAATATGTAGAGTTTCATTTATGCAACATAAAAAATAAGAATTAATTTTACCAGTCATCTGTGATATTGATATTTTTTAAGATCTTAAATCGTTAAGAAGTGGGAAATCATCTCAAAAATGACACATGCTCTGCATATGGAGAAATGATCCAGACCCAGAAGAAAATGAAGAACTACCCATGAGAAGCAAATTATAGTTCAATGTGAAGCCAAACTCTTTCAAAGCACTCCCTAGATAAGACTGCTCTGGTAGATGGCCACCATATTCCTTAGTAAAGGATATTAATAAATGTAGAATTTGTCCCCACACAAGTTTTTAGTAACTTCTCCCTGAGAGGGAAAGCAGGGCCATAATTGGAACAGACTAGGTAATGAGACAGCAAGGTCGCCTCAGGACCACACACACTGTGGGCCTGAGGGCTCCATCCAAAATGAGTGTCTTTCAACCTCCCCTGAATCTAAACATTTATCTTATCAGTTTTCTGCCTAATATCCAAGTGTTCCAAATGTCTTTTGCTTCCAAGTTTGTTAGTTTTCCAAAGCAATTCAATTCCCAAAAACTTCAAATTTCATATTACAGCTTCATGAAATTAAACCCTTTCTTTTTAGCCCTTCATGGGTCTTCAGGGCCTACCAGTTTGTTCTGCCTCTTGGCTGAAGTTCAACAACAAAACAAGTTAGGAACAGAAATCAGTAAGACCAGCAAACTAAATTGGGAATTCAACCACTGTCCTAATGTAACCACAAGGGTTTGGCAATAGGCAGCAATTAACCAAAAGGTTCTCAGAGCCGGGGAAGCTAGGCACTGGCTAGGAAACTCTGACCTAAGTTATATTTTATTTAAAGAGCAACTGCTAACCTTTAATTCCAACTCCTCAAAGTTCTTACTGCAGATGTACTAACCCAGAGGACATACAATAACTTTTTATTATGTAATAAAATGTTAAATAATGGTGTTCTTTCCAATGTTTGGTTTTATTTTTCATAGAAACCTTTTCCTGAATTTCTATAAACCATATTATGCTTGTAACATTTGTGCAGTTTAACATGCAAGTTTTAAAAGTCTCTTAAACATGTTACCAATGAAAGCATAAGTTTAATGCAAGAGTTAAAGGAAAGAAATAGAAAAAAGAAAAAAAAAGTATTCCCAAAAGTCACATACTTGACTTCAGTGAAAAAACAAACCCTTTACAACGAGAGAGAAACCACACCATTCACTTTTAAGAAATAAGAAAACAGTATGGAAAGTTTTAACAAACATAACTGTAATTTCTTAATAGTTCCAACAAATGTGAAATTCATGAACTATCATAATGAGAAAATATCCCCAGTTGAGAAATACATACTTTAGAATTCCATTTGCTCCAGAATAAGCTTCTATTGCATTCATACTGGTGGGCAACATGGTAATAATTCTGTCAGCTTTTTCAGCTACATCTGCTGGGGAAGACACAACCTTTAAAAAAAATTTAAAAGGCACATATAAATTAAAATGTAAGCAGTTTCTAGAGCACACATAGGATCTACTTTTTACGCATGCCGATAACAGTGACCATGACTAAAACTCATCCTTGTTTCCAAATGACAAAAAAAAAAGCTTACTGCCTAAAATAGAGTCCTTTCCTTACACACATACAGATGCAGTTTGTATGGAATCAAATCTACTGTTTATTTTAAAAAGTGTGAAGTGAGTTGAGGGGAAAGGGCAAAACCCAACAGTCCTGGGAACAGACACACTTCTCATGGATTCCTCCAACTTGGATTCTCAAGCAGCATACTTTTTGGTAGATGCTTTGACTAAGAAAAACATTCTAGTACAACAGGGGCTGGTAACCAAACTACAGGATTCACCAGTGATTTCCATGGGCAGCAAAATCTCCTAGTAAAAGGATCAAGGCCCGATCCTCCAGAATCTATTTTCAGAAGAAAATTCAGCCTGTTTCAGAAAAGAAAAGGTCAGGACAGGGACTTGAGCACTTCCTGCGCTGACTATGAGGACCACCATGAAGGCTGAGAGCGCAAGCTATCAGGACTCACGGGCTCCTGTGGAAACTATACACACGAGAGAGGCCTACAAACAGGCATCAAGGCATGCTCTCATTCCAGCCCTCATTTCTGCTTCCATGATGACCGTGAACATGCTGGGAAGTTGCTCTATGCGTCCTGTGTGCCTGCGTGGGTGTACACACCCTCACACACATCTGCCAACCCTGTGCTCTCTCTTATGTACATTTTGATTCCCCTGCCCAGCCACCCAGCAACCAAAGGAGTCAGAAGAGCCCAGCAGCTCACTCCTTGACTCAAACTCTCTTTTAACAGAAAGAATCCATCACCCCAACTGTCACAAAAGCTCCTGTGAAGCCGTATCTCTCTTTAGAAAAAGACAGAAGATTATCAGGAGAATAAATGAAGATTTCTCCTTAGAATGACTGACATATGTATTAGAAATTGACAGATTTCTACTAGAAAATATGAAGTAACATGTAAGCATCTTAGGAACAGAAAAGCCTCTGCTTTTCACGTGGTGAAAATATACGGAACATTTTCTTGTCTTTGATGCACAGCTGATGAAAGCGAATGGGAAGCCAACACAGTGTGTACCCAAAATATTATGAGCTAGAAGTAACTACAATTCAATTTTCCATAACAGATTATCACCTTCTAAATCAAGTTCTAGATAAATGAGGTTTTAACATAAGTTTCTTAAGTGATACTTTAAAATTTCACACTCAAGTATTCCAGCACTTTGTGTATTAACACTAAATAATAACATTGAACATCTCAGACCCTAAAACAATGAAAACAAAATATATTCTGTTTCATTGTTTCATTCTAAAGGCAACATAGCATTTTAGAGTCTACGATGCAGCATATTCAACTTGTATATTTTAATATGTCATGGTGATTTGCCACAAATAATTCTGAAAAAATTTTTTTACCATCAATTACAAAGAAATAGTTAAGTTGCTCCAGCCAGTGTGGCTCAGTTGGTTGGGCATCCTGTGCACTGAAAGGTTGCCTGTTTATGATTCCCAGTCAGGGAACATGCCCAGGTTGTGGGCTCAATCCCCAGTAGGGGGCGTGCAGAAGGTAGCAGATCAATGTTTCACTCTCACATCAATGTTTTTCTCTCTCTTTCCCTCTCCGTTCCTCTCTCTCTAAAAGTCAATAAAAAAAAATCTTTAAAAAAAAAAACTTAGGCTAAATGCAAACCCTTCCTACACCCAAATAAATACTGAGATTCAAAGAGAGACAACTATTTCCTGGCAAACAGTTCAAGTTTTCTCAAGAAAAACACAACTCAGTAAGATGAATAAGAAAAGGAAAAGTTGTCGGAGTCATAGTTCTCTACTCCTGGACTGTATTGAGAATAAGGGTTACACAGAGAGCCCCATCTGTTCATTCCTACTTAAATGAAGCAATAAACACAATGCAAAACAATGGCATACCTTTTAGGGCCCTTCCTTCTATGGCAAATCTTCCAGGGACTGCAGTAAGCCTTGAGGTCTAAGAGTCAATTTCAGACTTTCTCTTGGGAATTGAGAAAGGCTCTTCCATTGACGGAAATTCAATTCCATCTAGATAACTCCTTGAGAGGTGCCCTCAGGGGCACCAACAATTGGCTCACAGACCTAAGGATACCTCACACCTCCAAGGTTCTCATGCCAATGAACTGGCAGTGCCAATTCATGCAACTGCCAAGTGCATGGGGTGGCCAATCAGCCCCCTGCATCCCTAGCATCTGCTTCTTGGGATGCTTGGGTTGCCAGAGGACCGCTAACCCCTCAATTACACAGGAAAGTAGTGTCAAAGCTCACAGGTCCGGAAAAAACACGCAATGATGGTGATAGCTGGAATGTCACCACTGTACTGGCCACATCGGCGCTATAGCTAATGACTAGATATATTTGGTACATTATAATAAGTTTCTAATTTATACTACAGAAGGCATGTTTATTAGACAGATAGACAGACATGTGTGTCCAGCTATTCACATCATCTTGCCTTCCATGTGATGACTTCAAGAGTCTGAAATAATTGACTGACAAAATTTGGCCACTGCTCAAAACTGGGAGGAAAAAAACAAACCTTGTTGCCCGTCTGACAGTAACCACAAAAGCCTTTAGGAGCCAAACTAATTAGAGTCCCTTCAATTACATTTGCTAATTGAATGGATAAGCAAAGACAGCATGGATCAGTGAAAGGAACACTAATTTGGGAAGCCAGACACCCAGGCTTAGTTACAGCTCAACCACTAAAGTTACATGTGATTTTGTGCAAATCACTTAACCTCTCTGGCCTCGGTTTCTGAATCTACAAAAGAAGAAGAGTGATTTGGGTGATCTTTAAGGGTTTCTATCTCCAAAGTAGAAAGGATACATAGGCAAAGAGACTTTTCATATTTAGAAACTTTAAGTTCTAGGAAGGTACAGCCTCTGTAAAAAAAGAGGGGGGGCTGACGGGATAGGAAGCATCTGCAATGACTCAGAACAAACGTATAGCACTAGCAGGACTCTGCTGCACTGCCGCATCTGTGGACAGTCGCTGAGCTGGCGGACCTGGGCCGTGGCTATGCTCTGATTGGCATGGCCATCCCAGAACAATCTCCGGCTCATTCCAACGGCCTCATTTGTATGCTGTTATGAATTAGGAAGCCTCTACTTTTCCACTATCTCAATTCTGACTACAGGAGATTTGTTCCCTTGTGTATCATGATATCTACAGTCTTTCCAAGTTTTTGTAGCCAATGTCTCTGGATTTAGATTCATCTACATGCTAGTACACATCACTGGCAGGTGTGCAGTACAGGGTAGAAGACTAGATAAACTAAAGACAAAACCTGCTTTGCGGGGTGAAGGGAAGAAGGAAGAATGGGGATATCAGGCCCTGGGTTAATCGGAAGGATTACCTTTATGCATATCCACTGGAGGGAAACAACTGTTAACTAGTTGCTTTATGTAAAGAGAAAAATCTCGCTCTCTCTTCTAGACAAAACAGTCACATGAGTCAAGCTCAGCACTACTTCCAAGTAAGTGGGTAAGAGAAACTGGCAAAGAAATGATGAACACGACGACCTTGGTTAAACTTGGCACTTGGTGTTTTTTAATCTTTCCAAGTAGAAAAGCATGCTGTTAGTTCAAAATCACACTATGCTTAAAACAGTGACAAAAACGGTTTGTGCCTACATCTTGAAACATTTGGTCAACAGTGATGGAGCCCACTCAGCAAGACGCTTTTAAAGTTCTCATTTAACAAGACCTGAGTGGATGCCAGATTAGATCCTAGGAGAATTACTTAACCAGACATGTTCAGCCTTACAATCCACGAACAATAGGATGCTTTCCAAGTTCTTAAAGAGAAAACAAAAGAGAATCCAATTAAGCCTAGTTCAACCAGAAAACTCAACAGAAGTGGTGCAAGACTTTTGGCATACATCAGTGGCATCTCCAAGGAAATTCCTAGACAATGAAAATAAAAATGAAGCACAAGTCACGTGCCCCTGATGCTAACACTTATAAAGTGAAATCTGTATCTCCTGCAAAATCAAAGTGACCCAGAAGGGATGGTGCAGAATATATTCCTAAGCAGGGATACTGTCAAATCACTCTCTCCTAGTTTGGTTTTAATTTTTATCATCATTCTTTCATTTTAAAATTTGTCTACAGTTTTCTTCCAAAGCCCTCTGACTCAAAGGCTCAGCCAAGACAGTGGTATGTTTCTCTGTGTGGTGCTGGGGAGTGAAGATTTGGGAGAAATGTGTTACAGACACAGCAATATTCGTAACAGTAGTAATATCCCACACTTCCTATGTGCCAGGTTCTCTAGGACTAGGAGGAAGGTACTATTACTATCCCCATTTTAGACAATGAGAAAATTTAAGCAGAGAAGAAGTTAAAAAATTTGTCTGAAGTCACACAGCCAGCACATAGAAAGCTGAGATGTGAATCCAGACAGTCTGGTCCCACAGCTTATGTTTTTAAACCACTACATTCACAATTTATTGATTCATGATTTCTAATATACAAAGGCCTAGTAACATTGTCATGGGTTATATTTTCAGAAAAGATGCTGAAAGTTGAAATGATGCATTGTACATTAAACCTGAGTTCCCAACAGAAATAAGGGTATAATAAAGGGATTCTGAAAGACAAATACACACAATTTCTATGGAAATGACCACAAATAACATTTAATCAATTATAAGTGCCCTAACAGAATAGGCTGACATTTAAAGGCATAAACAAGCTGGTTAAACAGTGATGTAAAACATATTTAACATGTCAAAGGTTTGATTCCCTTCAGAACCCATGGAGTATTTTCACCATGAGGTAGAGGTTGGAAAAACCCTGGTTGGAACATTCCAAGGTATTTCTTCAACTGGATCGGCAGGTGCCCATCTTGCCCCTTGAGGGGAGGGAGGATCCTGCCCACAGAAAGCAGAGCCAAGAGGCAGACAGAAAGGTCCCTGACTACAGCTGTGCCCAAAATTCGGCTGTGTCTGGGGCGAGACCACTCCCCAACTCTTAGTGAGATGACACAATAAATCCCCAGTTTTTGCTTTAAAAAAAAAAAGAAAAAAGAAATAGCACTTCTTCAAGGAGACGTCCAAAGATCTTTAGAACCAGTCGACTGCTTCTGACCCAGATATGTCTATTTTGGTACTTTTCTTCCCTGCAAATTTCCCACTAAAAACACAGTAGAGTCCAGCCGTAGTGGCTCAGCGGTTGAGCATCAACCTACAATCCAGGCAATCTCCGTTCAATTCCTTGGTCAGGGCATATGTCTGGGTTGGGGGCTCGATCCCCAGTAGGGGGCGTGCAGGAGGCAGCAGATCAATGATTATCTCATCATTGATGTTTCTCTCTCTCCCTCTCCCTTTCTCTCTGAAATCAACAGACATATTTTATTGAAAAACAACAACAACAAAAACCCACCACAGTAGACATCAGAAATCAACTAGCCAGCAATTCTGCAATCTTTGGTGGGGAAAAACCCTCTTTTCTTGGGGTGCTGTTTTGTCAGCTTCACTTGACATAGTAACATTGTGGGAAGAAGGGGATACTTGTCCTTAAAATGTTAGAGTCAACTCAGATGTGTTCTGATTTCTAAACCGTAATCCCCTCATTGCACCACTGTGCACAATGACAAGAAGTTTCAAGGTTTTCACCTACAGTTTTCTCACATCCTTAGTCTTGTCTTTGCCTTGTAGTAGAATGAAACTCATATTTTCTTTTACCCAAAAAATTTTAAAACAAAATATAACTATGAAATAACAGTGACATTTTACTATATCAGAATGTATTCATCCAAATTAATGGGACCTTTTGAAGTAGTGCTCTTAGGAGAGCACACGTGTTCAAATGACACTGTCACTGTTCAGAACGTTTTGCAAGCTGCTAGCATAAATCATTTGTCAACAAATGTTTTCATTTTATTAAGACACGATACTTCCCCTCAGGCCCAAAGCTTTTTTACCCTTTATCTCTCTCCCTTCATTCATCTATGTTTCACATTCTCCTACCCTCCATTGCTGTTATAATCAATACTCAGAGGACCTCTTAGAGTCCAGACTCTTGGGCAACCAGAGATGACAGGGAGATGGGATGTGGGAAAAGATTCCGTCTTCCAGGCTGGCTGCTTCAGTGTGAACCACACACAGAATTTTTCCCACCGTGCTTGGGGGCAGGGCTGAGAACTGCAGAAAAGCAGCCAAAACAAGTCTTCACGCTTCACTACTCTCGAGGGGCAGCTACCCAGAACCCAACTTCTTTCCTTCCTCACACCCACTTACATATCTCAAGGAAAATGGAAAAAAGGAAAGTCTAATAGTTCAGTCTGTGTCCCGGAACTTTCTCATTTACTTTCAGGAATCTGAGACACCTTGTCTCCATAACTTTCATTTCATTTCATTTCTGTTTGAAGGTGACTAAAGATTATACACAATATCGGTGTAGTTTCCTACCAGAAATGAAGTTACTCTTAACAGTTATTTATTTTTTCCTCCTCAAAAAAATGTTTCAGCACTTTATTAGAGTCAAAATACAATTTTAGAAGCAACTTCCTTGTAATGCTATTTATCTTGCAACCTGAGACGCATCTGATGCCTTGCGGTATCCAACTCATACCTTTCCATTCTCCGCAGCACAGGGGGGACTGCTAGGCATGTGGCAGGGACTCTAGCTGACATGCTAAGCTAAAAGAGAAATCTCCAGAAACCTGGAAACTGAGGCTTCCACTAGGAAAGAAAACTACTTGTTCATCCTTTCTTCATCTAGAGAAATCCTATTCTGCTATCCGGTGAAATGTCTAGTTTTCAGAGAACTTCCCTAACTGCCTTTGCACCCAATGTATTGTACATTTTACTAAAAACCAATGAAACTCTTTTCTTTTTCACTTACCGCAGTCTGTAAGCTTCACTGAACTCATGCTAGTGCCAGTATTCAGGCTGTGGGCATAAGCAGCCACAACCCTACCCTGAAAAGTTCCAAGAGGATCCTCATCTAGCACTGGTGCTGCCCCACATGGCACACAGGCCGTGCAGGGAAGGAGCTGGAGAAAACCGTTCTGCAAATGGCCTCTCTCCCAGTTGCCTGAACCTGCTCTTCACATGGGGCATTGTGTTTCTCAGTATTTATTTCAAGTCTATTATCCAAAAGTTGACTATATTATTTTCTCTCTCACCTTTTTCTATATTTCTCAGAATTCTTTTAATATTCTCCCAGTTCTGGGATTACATTAAGCCCTCAGTTACCACTCTACAACTTGTACAAGAATTTCCTTCGTATCTTAGAAATACAAAACTCTAAATTCAGTTATTAATACACGGTCACCTATATATATATGTTATGGACAGAGAGAAAGAAATAAAATTAGCAATCGGGTTTACACCACCACTGGGTATACTAAGAAGCTGTCACTTGTTATTTTTAAACATCAAAATCTTACGAAAAGACCTTACCTGTTCACCTGCTTCTCGAAACTCTTTGCATGCATCAGGGAACACATCATAAATAACAAGTGGATAGCCATGTTTCATGAGGTTTTTTGCCATTGGATTCCCCATGTTGCCTAGTCCAATGAATCCAACTGGAGTCTTAGAGGCCATTGACCTAGAACACACTGATTTCAATGCATTACTTTCAACAGGAGCAGACATTTTTATCATAAACATACATTCAACATTACTAAGTCAACTGTCATTTTTTCACCCATCTCCCCATCACCCTCCCCTCTGGCAACCATCATCTTGTTCTCTGAACCTATGGATCAGTTCAACTGTTATTTAGATGTTTTCTATTAAAAAAATGTTTAAAGGCTAGTTTTAAACTAATGACCTAATCACATTTAAAGATGCTGACAATGTACACGCAGACTAACTTCCAATTATTTAGTTCTCCAGGAAACAATAAAAAATTTTTAAGCAATCTCTCTTCTTTTTCCTACCTCTAGACCATCCCTTTATCATTTTTAACAATAAACTTTAAAATGCTATCATTTATAAAATACATATTATGTACTTTACCTATTACGTGAAGGATTCCAGATTCCTCATAACTATATTATCTCGTTTAATAATGTGTATAAAAAACTGAAAGTATTCAATAAAACCTACAGCTTGGACAAGGTCCAAGAACGGAAAATTTTTTACCTTCCACCCCCACACTTAGAGAAACCATCCCTTCCAATGGTATTAAAACACTCTGAATACAATGTCATCAAAGGAGAGTGTATTTCAACCCCAAATCACCAGTTTATAAATAGGATTCTAGAGGGAGGGGGACACTGCCAAGGGCTTTAAATGGCAAAAGTAACTGTCTCAGGGTCTCGGGCTAACAACTCCGTGAACTTTCAGAGAGATACTTCCACTTACAAGAAAAAGCCGTTCTTTAAAAAAGCCATATGCTGGTTTTGATTTATCTGATTTTCTTCTTTTTCACAAAAGGCTTTTTGAAATCACACTAGGGCAAGACAGAGCAGAGAGGCTTTGCATTTCCATGAAAATAACATTAGACATTATTTCAGTTTCTAGATTTAGAAGTCCACTCAACAAATATTTACTGCATCACGTTCTATGACAGACCTTGGAGACAGAAATAAGCAAATTATGGGCCTTGCCCTGGAAAAGTTCAGTCCAATGAGAAAAGGGGAGTTTCCTGTAACGCCCCTTGTCTCACCCCCTATCACTTCCCACCTCATGTTCTCTTTTTCCTGCAAGGACTCGTTTTAAAACTGTGTAGTGCACCCACCAACTAACCACAGTCACCCTTTTAAGTTTCAAGTCCTCTCAACTTATGAACCCCTGCTCTTCCTTGAACTTAATCTACATGCAATGAGATTTCCTAAAAGCAAATTATTTGAAGCCCCGATGCTTAAGAATTAGAGGTCTTCTTGGGTTAAAAACATGTCATTCCTTTTAACTCGATGATCATCTCTAACATTTCCATTAAATACGGGTGTCCTTCTTGTGCAACATCACCTTGTCAGTGCTCACTTGAACACACTGGGCATAACAGGAGTCCTGTGTCTGACTTTCTTGTCTACACAAGGTTCAATGATGATGATAAATAGCATATTCATCAGTAGAACAAGAATCAGGGGGATTATATCAACCAGAAGGCTAGTTCAGCTTTTGAAATATTAACAGCAGAGCAATTCCTAGTGATGAGATCTTAGAAGAGGTGAAGTAGAGAGCTGATATTAGTTGAAGTTGAGGTAAAAAACAATGAGGCCCTTACCCTGGTCGGTGTGGCTCAGCTGGTTGGAGCATCCTCCTCTACAGTCACAGGTTCAATTCCTGGTCAGGGGAATACCGAGGTTGCAGGATTCAATGCCTGGTCGGGCATGTACAGGAGGCAACCGATCGATGTTTCTCTCTCTCCCCCCCCTTTCCTCTCTCTCTAAAATCAATAGAAACATGTCCTCAGGTGAGAATAAAAAAACTTGGAGAACCATTAAAGTTAAAAATTAAAATAATAATAACAATAATGAGGCCCAGATTCTGAATGGACCAATATGAAAATCAATGAAGATAAAGTCTTTAATGATGGCTCAGTTCTCTTCATATCATCTTTGCTTATGGCAAAGAAAGAGAAAGGGTTGTATAATCAGGTGACCTGATGTCATAAGAGAAGAGGTTATTTACTGATAGTGATATTTAAGACCTCTCATTTTAGAAGACCATGATTCCTATCCACACAAGGTTAATTCTTAGATGTATGCCCTTGAACTAACAAGCTACTTAACTTCTCTAGACATTTGTGTCAACAAGAGTAACTTGTTCAGAAGGTTAATGTAAGACTACTTGAGATAATACATGTAAAGCATTAAACAGTTCCTGGCACGTAACAGTCAATAAGTATTGGCTACTTTTGCTATCAGTGGTCAAGAAGCAGCACTAGAGTACAAGTCCTATGCCAAATGTCCTTTTTCGCCTATCAGGTTAGAAGAGCCAGAGTGTTAGAAGGGATGGAGACTACTTTAGGAGAATGCCCTGTGTCTTTAGGAGAATGCCCTGTGTAGAAGGCGTGCTTGCACAGTATGGAAGAATCTGCTCCTAAAGGAGCAGAAATTCAAAGAAATGTAACAAAATCATTATCCAAAAAACTCTCAGACTTAAATAACAGATCTTCCTTTAAGTAAGTCATACATATTAATGTGAAGAAATAGTATAGTTAGGCCATAGCTAAAATCAAGCTGGCAGAAAATCAGTCAATGCAGTACAAAGGTGAAAATGATGGGTAAAGAAACTAGTTGGAAAATTTGGCAGTTAGTTTCTAAATTTATAGATTTACAGATTATGTCCCCTTTCTCCAATGGGACATGAACAGTTATCCATATCTTGGTAATATTAAGTGCTACAAAAACCCAAGCTTTTCTGTTTCAAAATGCAAAAACTGTAATACGTTAATTCTTTTATATTTCCAAAGATTTTTTCCCCTAATCAAACTAATAATGCATTCCATTGTAGGTAACAGAAAATACAAAAAAGTGTAAAATCACAGGGAAAAAGTTACTCTCACTACACAAAAATAATCACTGTCTTTTGAATGTATGTTTCTATTACATCATGAGATTGTTGTACATTCACTTTGTGTCCTAATTTATTGCATAATATTGTTCTAAGCATTCTATTTGCTTAACATTGATTCACTAAAGTAAGGATGGTGACTCATTCTATAAAAGCCTTCATGGGTTGAGTCAAGTTATTTCATTTTTTTAATTTTAATTTATTGATTTGAGAGAGAGAAAGAAAAAGAGAAAAAGAGAGAGAGAGAAACATCAATTTGTTATTCCACTTATTTATGCATTCATTGGTTGATTCTTGTATGTGCACTGACCGGGGGATCAAACTCGCAACCTTGGTGTATCAGGACAATGCTCTAACCAACTGAGGTACTTGGCCAGGGCTGAGTCAAGTTATTTCAGAAATAAATATTCTCCCTATATAATTTCGCAGGTTTAAGATCAATTTTTGGTCTCAGGGCCATGTGTAACTTTTCAGAGCTTCATGTGCATCCCTACAAGCTAATTTGTAAAAGGGAAAGAAATGCTATTATATATTTACGTTATGTGTTGTTTTAAAAGTATATTTCTTACACACAAAAAGGGCCAATAAAAAAAATTATGCCCATTTCTGTACATGACACTGGTTAATTTTCCCAATCCACCTCTGGTCAGGTGGTCATTTTAAGATGATCTGATATAAATTACCTTTCCATGTACATGCTGATGAGTCACAATGACTATAGAGGGCCTATGTGTATAAAGAAGTCTAAAACTAAATTTAATTACTTTCAGATAAAATACAAAACTTACTTTTATTAAATGGTGCTCTAATAGCAATATATATATAGTTTAATATTGCTCATTTTTCTATTTCTTTTTGATACTTTAAATATTTTAAAATTAAGATGTGCTATAAACTGCCAAATTTAAGGGCTCATTTTTCTAAATAGTAAATACTTATATGGATCTTTATATTACCACCATCCATATGATATAAATATTTTAAATATACCATGGGGATAAATAACCCACAGAATTCAGAACAAAAATGTGTTACTATTTGAACATGGTTCTTTTTTTTAATGTCCCCAGACTCCAAACTTGCATGTAGATTTTTTTTTAAGATTCTGATGTCAAAAAAGTTAACACTTTGGTAGTAAGCTAATATTAACAGAAACACTTAAAACAATTCCAGAGTAAAAACAATTGCTCAAGTGTTTTTAAACAATCATGGCGAAGAGAACTATTTAAAATTTATCATAAATCAATATTCAGAACATCTTTGGGCCAAAGAATCTAAGGAACAAGATCACGCGCTAAAGTTGTCTAACCAGCATTGTGGAACAGCACGCCAGTTTACAGAGACCATTATAGCCTTGAGCCTCAGGCTCTTCTATCATGAACTGTAATAACTTTCATAATCCCAAAAGGTGCATCAAGAGTTCATTAAAATGCCATTTGAACACCTTATAAAACCACTAAACAGCACATATGTCTTCCTTGGCTAATCAAAACCCAAAGAATTGCACATTCATGTGGAAACTAGTGCAACATTTACTACTGTGGAAAAGTGACTAATCGAATTTTTTTAAAGTATTTCTAAAGTGGGGGGCATTTTTTTTGTAGCTCAGAACAGAAGCTCAACTAGCAGTTACACTCCAGTTTGGCAGATTCTGTGAGTTTGTATCTTGTTACTGTGATTCTGTATCAGACATCTGTTCTCTTGCATCACAAGGAGCCTGCCCTTCTCAAGGCAGGGAGGAAATTCACTCTTCTGCTTAGCTTTTACTGAGGGAGGAAAGGGAGCTATTAAGAACTCAACTCCCAGCCTCCTGTTTTTTTAATCAAAGATATATAATAATACCACCAAAGCTTTTTAAAAATCCTGAGTATGAGCTTGCTAAACAGTGCGACTCTCACACTTTTACAGGAAAACAATGGCAGTGTCCCCACAAATCATCCAAGTTTTCAGTTGAAGAGGAATCCTGGTGTGGTAGGAAATCCAGGGACAGGGAAGGAGCCGGGACTAACCCTAGATCCTGCTGAGATCGATGCCCTAATTCACTTGCCCAAGGGACTCAGGTTCTTCACCTGAAAAATGAAAAAGCTTTTTCTCTCTGTTGATCTAAAAAACCTGCCTGATCCTATGTTAATGGTTCGCTTCCATAATTTATAATGTTATGGGGAGCGGGAGGAAGAATAGGTTCAGGCCACAATTTTGGAGACGTTTAAAAGGTTTTGGTTAATAACTGGACAGAAGTGCCATCTTCAGGTAGCACAGTTGCAAAGAAGGGGCGGTGGGAAGCCCGCCTCGGAGGGTCAAGGGTTGAGTCAAAACTTTGCTGGAATGACTTACCACCTGGTTTGCATGGACACCACTTGTGTAAAACCACCTTGTACGATGAAGGTGGTTAAACAAAAATCAGGCCCTGCAGCCCCAGGGGCGCTCACCCTGGATGCACCCCAGGGGAGCGAAAGCCAGCGGGCGCTGCAAGGCCAGGGGTCGCAGGGGTGGGGGCGGGGTCCCCCGCTTGTCCCCTGAGCCCTCACTCACTCCAAAGGAGCACTCCCCGGACGCAAATATTATTCTCTTTACCCCAAGGTCTCCCCACCCCGACCCAAATCTCGAAAAGGCGCTGAACGCCATTCATCTGGATTCGGGGACACGATCCCGGGGAACAGGCAGCCGCCGCAAAAGACGCCAGGCCCTGGGTGCGGCAAGGCAAAATGTGGGGTTTTATGCCCCGACCCAACCGCAGCGCCTCCCGTGAAAAGACCTCTTGGGCCGTCAGGTCACGAGAAGCGGGCGGCCGGAGGAGGGACGGGGGACGGCGGCGCGAGGTCCTTACCCGCTGCAAGGCTGGCCGCTGCCGGCCGCGGCCCGCGGCTCCAGGACCGGAGGCCGGAGGCGGCTCCGCGGAGCCACAGGGAGGCTGCCATGCTGCCCCCGCCCCGCCTCCCCGCAGTGACCTCCGCCGCTCCCGCTCGCCCACTGACTGCGAGGGTGCGCGGCGGGGCGGGCGGGCACGGCGGCGGCGTGGGGCCGCGCGCGCACGCGCTCTGCCGCGCGGGGCGGGCACCCAGCCGCGAGGGGAGGGGCGCAGCGCCGAGAGGCACCGCCCGCCGGGACAGGTGCCGTCAATCCGGGGCGCGAACCAATCAAGATCCGCAGGGCCTCGGCACTTGGCGAACCACCAATAGGAGGCCTTTCGAAGGCCGCTCGTCGGACGCCCCGGCCCCGCCCCCGCTCCAAGCTCCGCCCTCTTTCGCGGCCTGCGGGCGAGTCCGCTTGTTTACGGAGAAGCGGAGGGTGTGGGAGAGGCGGCGGCTGTCACTCAGGCGCCTCCCTCGAGCGCCTGACTCCCCGGACCCGCCTCCTCCCAGGGCGGTGACCGCACGTGTCGCCTTCTCGCAGGCAAGCGCTAAATTGTGACTCGCAGCTGCTGCTGCAATATTTAGGCAAGAGAAGAAATTCTTAAGTTTTCTAAGCATGGAACCTGTTTTTAACTGCAGTGATACATGCTAGCATTTGTGTTCTTGGCGTCTGTTTACTGGGAAACAATCACAGAAATCTGCCATGAATACAACTTTTTAATTCATTTGAGTTTATTTACTCCAACAGTTCCTTTCAGAAATTTGAAAAATAGTAAGAAAACCAGTTGATAACATTGTTCTGTTTGAACGGTGGAATTACTAGGTTACACCCTCTATTCCAATATATATTTCTCTAATGTTTGAAAATTCTGCATCCACTTTGTAAGCAAAACTAAAGGTACGTGAGAGTCCAGAAAGTAGTATATATGGGTGTATGTGTGCCAGAGAGATTTATTCATTCTTCTGTCTGTGCTTGATCTACATATTGATGTACATATTGTAATCTCAACCCTTTGGCGATCATTGCAGGGCTTGCCATTCCTACAAACCCCACCAAAGAGTTGGGAGCCACCAACACGCCAAAGCAAGACTTGCAGCCATTGCAGAAGAGTGGTACAGGAGGAAAGTGAGTGAGGAACCCCAGGGTGCCCACTACACCCCTAAATTCATTTTATTTGTTCATTTGCCTAGGTGGTGCTCACTCAACCTTTTCATCTAGGTAGCAGAATCAACAGATTTGACTTTGACCTTTTGCTCAGTCACTCAGGGACTTGGAAGGGCCTACAGAAAAAGCAAAGAAATTGGATCATTTCCATGCAGGCTCTCTCCTTGTTCTGGGCATGCTAGCAATGTTTCCAGGAACTGGTACAAAGTGCAGGTTCTCATTTGTAACTGGTACAAAAATAGTTTCCTTCTTTGGCTGTCTCTCCACCCCGACCCTCTACTCCACACCAACCAAAAAGAAGGAAGGGAGGAAAAAAGGAAAGAAAAAAAACCATTTCTGCCATTGAGCAGTCTCCTAGCATTTTCTACCTGACCTTCTCTTCTTGGTTTATTTAGGTTTTAGCTGGAATAGACCTCCTGCAACCAATAAATGTAGCTCCCTGGATAGGTTTCTATAATTAACTGCTGAAATGTGCCTGCCTTTCAACTATGTCAAGCTACATAGCAGAGCTATTTACAACATGGGACAACATATCAATTGATCTCCCAGCTCCTAAAGTTTATATCCCAGTCCTCCTGAGATTTTATATCCAATCAGATTGTTTTTGTCATTTTTATTGTGAGCTACTGTTTTTGTTTCTCTAGGTTGTTTATAGGGCTCTTTTCTTGAAAATTAGTATTACTTTACAAAGCTTGCCTCCTATGAACAGTGTTCTCTTAGGACTCCAAGGGGGGCTCAGAAATAGGAGGCAGAAATGAAGCTAGGCATGAGATCTTTTTAATTTGCCTTTTCTTTTTTTTCTTTTTTTTTTTTTAATGAAAAGGGAGTGAATGGCATTAAAAGTTTGATTCTTTTGACTCAACCAAGACCAGGGCGAAAGTCACAATTTCTCCATATCTCTACACCGTGTAGTTTAATATCTCCCCTCAGAAGCCCTATGCAGATGTATAAATTAAGGCTCTGAGGTTTTTATAGAACTTTATCATAACATTATGATTTTTAATGATTACTCTTTGAGAGTGCTTGCAGATATTCTTATATTTGCAAAGGCAGTTACTGCCTATGGCTGGCTTTCTTTATTTGGTTGCCTTCCCGATCTTTGTCTGAAAGGCACTGCAACTTCTCCCTAAGTCTCTGCCACTGGTTTTATTTGAAATTGCATTTCAGTTCATTATAGGCTCCTCACTTCTGCTTCTGGGAAGATGGAGTAGGTATATTTTTCTCTATCCCTCCCAATAAATACAACTAAAACCTCGGAACATTCTATATAAAACAGGTGGAGAAAAGAAAGCATACCAGCTAGAAACCTCAGGACCCAAAGAGGAATTGAATGATAAGTTCATAAATTTTCATTTAGCTTTATGTTGCCATACTGGGTGCAAAAGAAGACGAAAACCAGAAACCTGAAAATAGCAACAGGCACAGACAAAAATGTGCTAGTAAAAGGCCACTCTCTAGACAAAGGATGAAAAAGCTGTAGCCTACCAAGACAGATAACTTTCAGAAAATAACCACTCTACAGTAAAAACCTAAGGCCCTACCCCCACCATGCCAGCAAAGGCTGAGTGAGGAGTCCAGATTTGCACACTAGCCAGGCTATAATGAGACACCCCAACATCCTAACACCCTAATCCCCCTACTCCTCAACCCCACTGGTGTGGTGTCAGAGAAGGCCAGCACTTACATTCCCACTGCTGGCTGGTTGGTAACAAGGACCTCTCCACCCGCGCCCCTCCCCCATCCTCAAGGTGTCATTGGAGACACGTGGGGAGCCTGAAATTCCACCCCTACCTCACAGTAATGAGACACCCCTCCCTGTCTCTGCCTTGGTGGAATCAGAGGACGGCCAAGTGGAGAATCAGGACTTTCACCACTGCCCACTGTAAGGAGGCCACTCCTCCCCACAGTGGTGCCAGTGGGGGACAGTAATGAGGCACTCCAACCCCAAGGGAAACCTAGTGGGGAATTGAAACTCCCACTGCAGCCCACCAGTAATGAAGAGCCCTACCCTACTCATGGGTGTCAACAGAGACAGAATAGGGAACCTAGACTTCTACCTGGCATTAGCAAAGATGGTGCTCCCTCTAGGCCCTCCCTTGCCAAACCAGTGTCAGGAAAAGCCAGCTAAAATAGATAGTTTTGATAAAGATCCAGAGTGTTAAAATACCCAATACATCCATGTTTTAATAGAAAATCATTCATCTTATTGAGAACCAGGCATATCTCTAAGTGAATGAAGAAAAAAAGATGTCAATATCAAGGTGACAGAGAAGTTAGAATTAACTGACAAAGATTTTAAAGCAAGCATCAGGAAAATGTTTGAATGAGCAATTAGACCATGCTTAAAACAAGTGAAAAAAATAGTCCCAGAAAAGAATTAGAAAGTCCCCTCAAAGAAACAGAAGATATAAAGAAAAAATTAATGGAAAATTTAGAACTGAACTGGTGTCTTTTGAGAAGTCTTCATCAGGGCCAGTTTTCCACAAACTATTAGCCTCAGCTTTAGTGCTTTGGGTCTCCCATCCACATTCTGTAATGCCAGGTGTATCTAGGGGCTCCAACTCTTAACTCTTTAAGAAAGAAAATCAAACCAAAACTTATTCACATTCAAATCTCCCTGCAGTGGGTTCTGTATAGTACTTCATGTGTCAAGGGACTTCAAGATCACCCCTAGGATTAGGGATTCGCTGGAAGAACCCGGGACTGAGCATATAGTCATATTCATGGCTGTGATTCGTTACAGCAAAAAGACACAACGCCTTCCTTGACTGTAGTGGGAGCCTGCTCACACATGAGATTTGGGATTTGGTAAATTCTGGCCACGCATTCACTAGCCTACCTGTCACACTGACTATCCTCTAGAGTACCACCTTGCAGAAGAAATACAATATAGGCCATATGTCATTTTAAATTTCTAGTGGCTGCATTTTAAAAGAGTAAAAGAAACAAGTGAAATTATGTTAATAATATATTGTATTTAATCCAATATATAAAACTGGTTATCATGTCCTCATATAATCTATATTAAAAGTTATTCATGAGATATTTTACATTCCTTTTTCATGCTAACTCTTTGGAACCTGCAGTCTGTTTTATATTTAAAGCACATCTTAATTCACACCAGCCACATTCCAAGCACTCAGTAGCCACACGTGGCCAGTGGCTACTGAAATGGACAGTGCAGCTCTAGAGAAAGGCCAAGAGGTTTCTCAGAATCCAGCCATTGCCACAGAGGCCAGGAAGCTGGCAAGCCTGTAATTCATGCTATCCCTGGGCATTCATTTGCAATAGAGACTGATGCATCCAATGCATTGTCCCAAGGAAACACCTGGGCAGGCGCCCTGATACATGTTCAGTAGTTTCACATAGACTAAAGCCAGAGGAGCTTAATTAGAAGAGTACAAAAACAGCTCCTTACCATGAAGTCCACCTTCAACTCCTAAAGACCCCACCTCAAAAAGACAAAAACCTAGCACTCTAAGTAAATTTAAAATGAAGCTCTAAGCAGCTATGGGCCCTTTGAAATTAAGGCCAGAGGCTTAATTCTTCCAATGATTAATTTTAGGTTATAATGGGCTTTGAGATCTAGAAGTCGGAAAGCTACTCTATCCCAGATCATCCATTCAAAAACCTCTGTAGTCCTGCAACTTTGCAAAGATTGGCAAACCTCATTCAGTGACACCAAAAGAAAATCTCTACATCTGTCCATGGTATGCAGAACTCTGGGAATACCCTGACAGTTAGTATATGATGTGAACTGCGAGTAAAGAAGACCTCTAGTGAAACTACAGCCAGTTACTGTCCCAGCAGGCAAGACCTGGATCCAGGCCTTTCTGCTCTGCCAGGATGCAAACTGAGAGGACCACTGGGGCCCTTTCAAGAGAGCTGATTTGACTCATTAGGGACTCTAGTAGTCCCTATGCAACATAACTTCTTTCATTAGTCAGACAAATGCAAAGGATACTCTTGGCCAAAAGATAAGTCAGTGATTCCCAAGGAGCTATTATTTCTTTTCCTGTCCCCTAGGCCTGCTAGGAGACAATGTCATGCAACTTAATCATATACCTGCCTTTTTCTCTGGGTCCATCTCAGGGGTGATAGGGCTATTGATGAAGATAGTTTATGTATCACTTCTACCTGCTCAAACTTGGACTGGAAATTCTACCATGTACCTGCAGGATGCATCTGCAAAATGTGGGAACAGTGTAGACCATCAGATAGGTTCTCTTTCTACAGAACTCTTGGGGAGCAGGAGAATATACTTGGAACCCCCTCATAGGCATTTCGAATCCCAGTCTACTTCCCATCACCACTAAATCCATGGCCAAGGATCCATTAATGGAATACTAGAATAATTCAGATTTATGCCATCTTCTTAAAGGGCACAGTTGTCCTTGGTTAACCAAGCAAACTTCACACTATGGAATTTGTCTATAACTCCATTCAAACAGCATTTAAAATACAAGTATGGATTTCACTCCAAGTAATTCTCCATTTCTCCCATCAATCACCACTCCAGCAATCTATCTAGAGAATTCCATGCAGTCCAGGAGATCCTTCTCGCCTTTTGATACCTAAAAAACTGGACTCAGAAGTCTGAAATATGGCCAAAAAATAATTATCTTATAGATGGCACCCATGAAATTTTTCATTTTACTTGCATTATGTAGTCCTTCAAGAATATCATCTTTTGCTGGGCATACTATGAAAAACAAATAAGCCGGAATGTTCAAATTGCTGTTATTTCTCTCTTCTCATAAATCGTTTTATGACAGTTTACATTCAATATTATTTTGTATTAATTTCAGGTGTACAGCATAGTGGTTAGACAATCATATACTTTACAAAGTGTTCCCCCTGATATTTCCAGTGCCCACCTGGCACCATTCATAGTTATTACAATATTATTGACTATATTTCCTATGCTATACTTTATATCCTTGTGACTGTTTTGTAACTACCAATCTGTACTTCTCAGTTCCCTCACCATTTTCACCCAGTTCTCTAACAACCCCTTCCCCTCTGGCAACCATGAATCTGTTCTCCGTATCTATGAGCCTGTTTCTGTTTTGTTTGTTTGTTTATATTGTTCCTTACATTCTCCATATAAGTGAAATCATATGGTATTTGTCTTTCTCTGACTGATATATTTCACTTAGCATACTAACCTTCTAGGTCCATCTATGCTGCTGCAAATGGTAAGATTTCCTTCTTTTTTACAGCCAAGTAGTATTCAATCCATTGTATAAATGTACCACAGCTTTTTTATCCAGTCATCTACTGATGGGCACTTGGGCTGCTTCCAAATCTTGGCTATTGTAAATAACTCTGCAATGAACGTAGGGGTGCATATGTTCTTTTGAATTCGGAGAATCCCTGGAGAACCAGTATTACTCTAAATTGGGATTGGAGAGACAGAATGTCCATGATAATATTTATTTGATCCTGTTTTTAGCAAGGAAAGATTCTGTAGCCTATTTGTTGGACTTTTTTGGGGGGCTTTTTTCTGTAAACTTTACATTATTTCTTTGTAGTCAATCATTAGTGAGGGAAAGTTAAACCTAATGAATTCCACTTTGGAGTTTATAATTGTTGTATATTCATCATAATAATCATTATTCTATATTTCCTCCAAGCTTTACATTCTTGAAGAATATAACTCTATTCCCCCAATGGTTGTATTCTAAGTAATAGGGTAATCTAACAAAGGATCTATTCTGTATCAAATGGGAGAACGTCCTATAAATTATAGCTTTTCGAAGGTCACATCATGATCTTTATCACCAGGCTTTACTCTGTTTGTTGCTACAAGAGAGAAATTAATTCGTTTTCTTTGACAATAATTTTATGATGTAGGATCATTTTGTGAAGGCAGCCGAGAAAAGGTCTTTATCATAGCACCGAGGAAGAACAGGGCGGGAATAATGGTCACTGTTGTTGCCTACAAGGCACCCAGTTCCATTTTCCTCCCCTTCCTAACAGTACCCTGATTCAGGTACCGCTGTGACTCTTATATCCATCAGGGGAAACTGTTACACCCAGCTCCAGGGAAAGATTGTTTTGAATTAAGGTAACACCATCTCCCCGGCTACAGTGACTGGGGCTGGAACGCAGCTGATCTGCACATGGTGTTCCTCTGGCCACAGGGACTGCTCCTGAGCAGCATAGAAATGAGTTGGGGTCAATAAGAAATGAGAAGAGACGTGCAGAGCCTTCTGAGAGAGTCCCTTGTTCTTCCAGAGAATCACAGGAAGAAACACCCTCTCTTTCTCTGGACAGTAAGGAAAGCAGATGTGAAAGCAGCATTTGCCATGGGAAAAGTCTGTAAGGACGAGTCCAACAAACAGAGGAGTAACAGTCTTGGCAGGCAGGATGAGGCTGAACCTGAGGCCCTCCCTCCTCTGGAATTCCGTTATGCGGACCCGTGAATTCCCAGTTGCATGGGCCAATAAAAACTAAGTGCAGTCTGGGTTTCTGCTACTTTCAGGCAAAAAGTATCCTAACTGAAAAGGCGACCTCGTTTTAATTTTATTTCGCTTTTTAAATATTTTAAAGCTTAAAAATATGTATAAGCACATGGTAAAATTTCAGCAATATAAAAGAACAACCAAAGTAAATGGTCATCTCATTTCGGACACGATTCAGTTCTCTGGAGTCAACCGCAGAGTAGGTTTCGCAACGTGTGTGTGTGTTCTTGTTTCTACTCGATAGAAGCACAATATACACGTTCTACATCTTGCTTTTGTTCTGTATGTATTTTGAAGATCATTTCAAATCAGACATATAGATTTATCTTATTCTTTTTAAAGGCTGCACAGTATTGTGTGAATATACCACAATTCCTTTAACCAAGTCTAATTTTTTGCCACTCTAAATAATGATGAAATGGCCATGCTTAAATTTACATATTTGAACAAAGATATAAGTCTAAATCAGAGGATACATTCCTAGAAATAGAATAGCTGGGTTAAAAAGTGTATATATTTTATATTTTAATAGTTATTGCCAAAATGAATAGAACCTCTTTAGAAGGGATTTTGGCAATAGCTATTAAAACTTGACATCATAACCAAATATATTGTTTTTCCTTATGCTCAAACTTATGTTGTATTTTTAGATTGATTAATATCTAAACCACAACATTACTTCTGGTTTTTTTGTTGGTTTTCCTGGAATTTCTAATTGCCTCCCCCCCCCCACCCCCCCCGCTAATAAAAGTAGCATGCCTTCTTCACCAGACCCAAATATCTTCCAATACCTTATTTATTCTATCTGTGGGTTGGAATTTATTCCTTTCTTATTACAGACATTCTATCTCTCTCCCTCTTTTTATTTTTTATTTTTTTGTTCCCCACTGAATTCATATTCTAATTTAGAAAGACTTATTTCTAGGCCTGCAACACTCCCAGTCATTTGGGATTTCTGTTCATTGAAAGCTGGGTTGCGTCCATGTTTTCTATATGCCAGATAGTTTTCTTTCTGGTTTTCTTCCCTCTTGTTTTTTTCTCAAGTAAGTACATCAAGTAACTTCCTAAGAAAGGAAGTTCCTGAATCCTCGAATATTTTTATCTTGTTCTATTGCCCACTTGACACTTTGACTCCAAGTTTCCAGCCCCAGAACATCTCTGAGGGTTTACTGGGCAGATTGACTCCTCCGGCCCTCCTGATTGTATCTGGGTTGTGGCTCCCTGCCCTCTGTTTAATCCATCACATGGTTGCATCTTTTTTCTGACTTCCCTAAAAAAAAAAAATCTTCATCTGTTAGTGAGCCTCATCCTATCCTATCCTTTTCATTCTTGGATTTTATTTCCTCTTTTTGATTTGTGTTCCTTTACATTCATTTTAATTGCATCCAGATCAAACACATGTGCACAGTGTGCCATTCAAGTGGGAAGCCTCTCCTGAGTCCTTAATTTTTAGTCTCAAAATAATGGTGTTGGCTGTCATCATGCAGAAGAATTTACCTGCCTACTTTTTCTAGCTCACGGTGAGATCTAATCTCTTATATAATTATATGAGAGTGAGCTATGTAGGTGGGAATAAAACATCACATGCCAGAAATATTAGTCACTTAACACTTCAGGATGGTTTTGAAGTATCAGCATAGACATTGCAGGAATTCAGTTGTCTATTTACTACCAAACCACTTAAGGAAACTAAGGAAATATGAATGGGTGTTCCTATTAAGTATTGGTAACAGCCTGAACTTTTTGTAGGCTGATGGAATGTGACTCAGAATGGAGTCATACTGGTCTGGAATTAAGTGGGTGTGAGTGAAATGAAATGATGCATTATTCATATTTTGTTATTATTAGCAATTCATTATAAACATATAACCTATAAGCAGTGGTGTGCTAGTAAATTTTTAATAGCCAACTCTATAGGGGAAAAAAGTGTGTGTGTGTGTGTGTGTTTAGTATAAATTTTTATAATATAAAGGGTGTGTGGCATAGAATTTACAAATAATATAAAATATACAGTACTTATTATAACTTCCATATAGTCAATGGATTCTTACAGAATGACTCTATTGGCTTTTGCCAAACTTTTGTATCTGTAGCCAACATGTGGTTGCAATTGAACTATGATTTGACAAATGCAGTTACATCCCAATATGCTCTTTTCCTAATAAATGGATTGTCATTAAATCTGACATATGCAGTCAATTTTTCATGACAGCTTTGCCTCACAACCAGCTTGCAAAATTCCTGAAAAGTTAACAATCATCTCTTGCAAACTGGCACAAGCCAACTCCAATACACCACTACGTAGAAACTCCCCTTCTCCCACCTGGGGCTCAAAATGAGAGCCCATCTATTTTTGTTGTCCAAATAATACCCCTCTGATATCATAAAAATGTCTTTCTTCTCTGTAATCCCCTACTTCTAACCATTGCCCATCTCCCACGGTAAGAAACCCATATACCTTAGGGACTGGGCAGTTCACTTTCCTTACCTCCAGAAGACATAACTAGAAATTCAACCCTTCAACTAAGGTGGCATATTGGGCTGGGCTAGGCTGTTGTTGGCATCACAGCCACATGGTGGCGCAATTGAGACACAAGTATTGCAGTTGCCTCAGTACCCCCTCCACACACACCCTCTCTCCCACCCCCACCCCACCCCCCACTCACCCCCAGCTTGGCCCCCGTCCTGCAGAGCTTTATAGTGAATCCGCCTACATCTCCTCTAAACACTTAGCACCCCTCTCCCCTTTCCCTCTTTTCCTTTCAGTGCAGGAAATTCCATCACTGTCGTCAAGCCCATGAGCATTCTGCTTGCTACAAGTCATACAGCAGGACTTTCCTCTTTCATCTGTCCTGGCAGCTTCCACTTGTCGACCTCTAATTTTTAGAACCTGTCATCCATTTGTCTCTGGGGCCTCCCTGCCTCAGATTTACCTGTGATGCAGGTAAATCTTTGAATACCAGTCTAGGGCCTGGAGGAGCTCAAGGTCTTTTAATAACGTGTGTGTCCTTCCTTATTTGTGTTTTTCTATTTTTCGCTGTCCACTGTATCCACATGGCCTGCTAGGTTATGTTCCACTTTAGACCCCAGGGGGAAAACTCCATTCTTTATCATCTTCCATAAGAAATCCAATAAAATTCAGCATTTTTGTGTTTGAGCAACTTAATCGAAATGCTCTTTGTTTTGTGTAAATATCCCAGGGAAGGACTTTAATTGGCCCAGCTTGCGTCATGTGCCTAACCCCAGGCCAGTGTGCGGTCAGGAAGATGGGATAGTGTGACCTATATCACGTGACAGCTTCTGTGTTGCAGGAGGATGAGTGGCAGCTCAGAACTGCAAGGAGCCAGGGAAGTGAAATACTCCAAAAAAAGCAGGGAAATGTCACCTGAAGATAAAATACAGAAATGGGGAAAGAAAAAAGGCAACAAAAACCCACCTTTGTTAGAAATTTGACCTTTCCTCATAGTTATTGCTCTCTCTTTGGATGTTTTTATAATTCCTAGAGACCAACGGAAAAATATCCTTTCCGGGAACAAACTGTAAAATGAAAACGTATATAGCAGAAAGTACTGCTGAAGGATGTCCTCTGAAGCATTCCTTTGAAATATCAGCTTTTCTATTATGAAGTTTGAATTTCCGTACAATTAGTGTTCTCGGTGTAAGGCATAATTTTTGCATGCTTTCAGATTGTCTGACACGTGGTATTACTTTAAGTTTTCATTTAACGTGATATCGTAGGTTAGGACCTTCAGTGGAAACATTAAATCAGAAGATGCCTTATTGCTAGTTAGGTAGAGGCAAAAAAATGCAAAATAATCTCAGTGTTATTTACTCACCCACTATTCTAGCTTTACAATTTTGTGTCTTAGAGGCTTTTTCATCTCTAAAAATTTGTGTCTAAACATGAGGATTAGGCCATGGACTGTGAGCTGTTCCGTAAGGGGAGCGTTAATAAAGTAGTTCCCTTTGTCCTGCTGAGTTTCTGGAAGGCCTGTTGCTGTTTGAGAGTCTCCCCACCTGATGGCTGTCTCATATCCTGGATCTTTGTAGCATGTGGGTTCTCTTTTAAAAAGGATTTAGGACAACAGACTTCAAACTGGGCACTCATACTCCTAGAGTACATGAAGACTTTCCAAAAACACATGGCGACTGGATAGTTTTAAGGCCATACCTCTATTTTCAGATTCTCAGATATCCTGAGTCCTGCCAGTACACCCCCTTTTCATGTTCACCCTTCCCCATCTCACAGAAGAGAGACGTATCTCTCTCCCAACCTGAATCTTGTCTTGGTGCGTTGCTCCAGGCTATAAAAATCTTGGAGGCAATTCAAAAGGAATGATTAAACTGGTACTGCCTCTGGGGAAGCATTCTGCCATTCCCCACCCAAAAATGAAGCAAAGAGAGCACCTCCGTTAAAAGTACTCAAGTCTTATTTTATGTAGGCAGCCAACGCTTGGCAAGCCTGCATGCCTTCGCTCTCCCTGGTTTGTCTATGAAGACTGGTTTGACAATACTTAAAACAGTGGACTTTTTCGATAAACTGAATGAGCTAAACCTTCAGCTCCAAGGATTTGTTAAAAACGAAGTTGAAGTACATATTCAGATTATAATACACCAGGAAGTACATTCTCTGCAATGATTTAAAGTTAAGATAAAACATTTTTATATATCAATGTCAAATGTTCAAGCCACCCTATGTTTTTCAAAAATCCTTTCAGGATTACATATGCAAATCATTTTGAAGCTCCCTGGTCTAAAGAACCAGGAAAGCACCTCAAGCAATTTCAGCTCTTCATTTGGAGAACATAATTGTATGACTTACAGCTGTAATTAACTATGAAAAATGTCCCATTTAACAGAAGGATGTAAGAGAACATTACATCCTAGTAAAAGCTCATACTTAACTGAGCTAGAATTTTTCTTACGTTAGCTTAATTTTTATACTCTTAAGTCTAATCAAATGTGGGTTTCTCCCTGTTAAATATAGAGTTTGGCCAGAGGACATGCTAAAGGTTTCCATCCCGCAGTCTTTCAGCCTGTTTGTTTATGCTGTAGGTGGGCAGTGGCTGGTGCTTAAACTCTATTTTCCCAGTTTTTAAGCCTATTAAGCCTATATTTGAACCCCCACAAGACCAAAACTTTCTGATTACAGTTCTCCTGATGGTGCCGCACCCCTCCTCCCACGTGCTAATTATTAAAAAGGAAGAAAATAGCAATTTTTCCAGACTCTGGTAGATCTCATGACTCTTTCTACCCCATGAAAAAGAAAATTACAAAAGCACCACTAACTTTTGCCTCCCCTCTGCCACCTCTGCTGCTCAGATATCTTAGGGTCATTGAACGCAATGCGATGCAAAATTAATGACTGAGGTTTGCTTCTATTAAAATGCCAGACGGGCTTACTGACCCAGAGCCAACCTGGTTTTCTGCTACCAGGATTTTCCTCCCTGTTTCTAATAACTGAAAAATGTTGAAACATATAAAGACATTGTAAACACTTAGCAGCACCGTTTTCTAACTTCTTACCCATTAATTAGCTGCCAGCTGAGAGCAAAACTTAGCCAGGGACACAGAGACCCCTGAGAGCAAGAGGGAAAGAGGAGGAGAGGTGACTACAAAGGGCAAAGGGAGATGTTTGGAGAGTGCATGTGCCAGGGACAGACTTCTCACTGAACAAGCGTGCCTCTGGCCCGGCAGCCCTGAAGGACAAGGCCCTGTTTAATCACCACACTTAGCCTGGCATGACCTTGGCTTGAGGAGAAATCATCATTTCTTAATATACATTTGTAGCAGAGAGTTCATTTTAATTTCGTGTTTCTGTGTTTAATTTTTATTTTCCATCTGCATTGTAAACTTAAAGTTACTTCCTATCGGCATGGTTACTTAAAGCAGTCAGTTGACCCAACTGTATCTTTGGGTGCAAAAATCTAGCTTTCAGAAAGATATCCTACCTATAGAATTTGAGGGGCTTCTCTTATTTTTTCACATTTCCACAAGATTTTCAATATTATGCCTGTTTCATCTATAATTTGCATCTGCTCCCTGCAAAGGTTTTTTTCTGTCCACTCATTTGGGGAGTAAAGGCTCCATCAATTTTTTTTTTCCCCAAGAAAATAATCCCCAAGGGTAATTATGTATTCCCCGGAGTGATAGGAACATGTTCTAGTCTCATCCACAGAGGCTGTGGAACAGTCAGTGCACAGTGAATAATTGTTTATGACGATAAAGCCCAAAATAAGCAGCATTCAGAAGGTGTGGGTTCATTATCAATAGCTGATGCAGCGGTGAACTTGTTACTGAAGAGAAACAGCTTAATTATTCATGCCATGTATTTAAAAAGGGTAAGAGAACCACAGCTTCGGAGAGTAACCCTTCACCAGCTCAGACTAAATGAAGATTTAAGTGCAGCTCAAGGGCCTGCACACGCCCTTGAATACAGGGAATCTTCTCTTAACTGGCTCATGCTTACGAGGACTCTGAGGTCACTGAGGAATTCACTGAGACTTTGTGTACACAAAGCCCTCACTTGGTAGGTTTTGAGACAATGCCTTACAGATCTGTTCTCAGGGTCATGTAGGAATAACCTTAATTTTAAAATGTCAACATGGTCTGCTTCGGTTGCCTCCATCCCTCAGCAGGTGCTGCTGTACTGAAAGCTCCTGGGTTCCCCGGCCTTCTTAGGTGGAACCAACAAATATTAAGAGATGTCCTGGCTTACTTCTTCGAGGCACCATATCTACGTTCCCTCTAAAGAGTTAACGGGATGGTTAATAGAAAGCTAATTGCAGACTAGGGACCGACGAGAGTTAAAGATGAAGTGTGGAATAAGAAAGTAGAGGCAAGGAGAAACGTGGATGGGGAATGTATGTTTGAAAAGATAAATGCAAAGCATTTCCTTTGATGAGCTTCGGATCAAGAGTGAGCTCACTCAGGAGCAACATCCAGCTCCCACGAACTACCTCCTGCCCCCCACAGCATAACAGAATGTTCAATAAGTTATATATAAAACACACCTCCAAGCTTCAAAATGAGATGGGTAAAGGGGTGTGTGTCTGTATGTGTGTGTAGAGGAATAAGAAAAACAATAAAGTTAAATTCATATCTTTTGACTAGTAGACAAGTTTATGATATATTAAGTGAAAGTAGTAAGCTGCGGAGTAATGCGTATAATAGGATTCTATTTCACGGAAAACAAATCCAAAAGCCAATCAATCGCTCTCCCTCTCTCTCCTTATTTCCCATTATGTGTATGTGTGTCTGTAATTTGTGAACAAATTATATAGGTTTGATTATACTATATAATTTGTGAAAACATACGTGTCAATCTTGTAACATGTTTACCTTAGATGACAGGGATAGAATAGAGAGATAAAGTTGTGTGTATATATATACATCACCTTTGTATTATTTCAGTTGTTACAACCAGCCTTTATTAGTTTTCTAACTTGAAAACCCCCAAATTAAGCAAACTGTACAAAAATAACATGAGGCTGAGTTTCACAGTTTCTAGACTTAATGGTAAATTTCATACCATTTCAGGATTCATTTGTAAATTTTCTAAATGTTATCTAATTTAAAAAGTAATCCATATTTATTTTATGAAGACTGAAAAGTACAGACAACCACACACACACACAAAGAAAATAAATATCATCAATAATTCCAGTCCCTAGAATTAAATCCCTAGAGATAGGTGCTATGAACATATTGGTATAATTATTTCTGGCCTTTTTATTTTTCCCTTTGTGTGTCTATGTGTTTGTGTGTATTTTTTAAAAAACAAAAATGTCACATACCGTGCATAAACTACTTTTTATTTTAACCTAACAAAGTAAGATTTGCAAAGAATCAAATATCCTTCTTTAGCAGTGACTTTAGTGGCTACACTGTGTACCGTAAGTGCCACTTAGGATTAGTTTTGATTAAAACAAAATAACAGTGATTTAAACACAAAAGTAGGCAGGTCACAGAGGGTGTGTTGGTTTCACAAAGTCAGAGCTGGCTACATAATTGTGGGGCCCAGTGCAAAATGAAAACGTGGGACCTCCTGTTTAAAAAGTAGGGTAAAGTTCTATTAAAAGTACTAAAATATAAAGGTTCTTCTTTTCTTCTGAGGTCGCCCTCTTGACATGGCATGGCATTTTTTATTTTCTATGTAATGTCATTCTAAGTAACAAAAGAATAAAAATCTAAATTAATTGCAAGAATTTTACCCTTCATCTTCATACTAATGTCAGTTTTAAATGCAAATATAAGAACATGTAGCTTATGTGTGGAATCCCTGAATCACATAATTCATATTTCATAGCGTGTGCACCCATCTGTATCTTGTTCTTACCGAAACAGTCACAGCGGTGTGCAGAATGAAATCAACTGTTCTTTATTTCACTTCTTGATCCACATACCTACTACCAACCCTCTAACTTCAGCTTAATGATGAGTAAGAAGGACTGAAAGGTCAAGGAGCAGTGGGTTGTCTGTCTGTTCCTTCTCTATGTCATCATTTTCAAGATAAATCGTTGACTGCTACTGGGAACCAATATGAGTAAGAAATGATACAGCAGGGCTCCTTGGTTGTCATGCTTCTGGGAATGCCATTGCCGCCTTTCTGGGTAGCAAGTTCTGGTTCAAATGGAAAGCGTGGCTTCCCAGCTTAGTCACTTTTAGATATAACGCACTTTCCTTGCCCTTGCTTTGAGTCTTGCTGAGCTCTGGTTCACTGTGGGACCACAGGAATGCTGAGCTCATGGTCTTATGTGCAAATGCGGTAACAATGAACAGTAAACAAGCATATCGCCTGTGCTCCTCTCCTCACACACATGCTCCGATGTCCTATCAGATCTCGCTTACAAAACACAACTTCAAAGACAAAATTAAGAATTTCACATAGCAACAATAGAGCATGAGCTAAACATACATCCCTTCTGAGCAGGGGTCCTTGTGTAACTGCACAGTTGCATGCCTGTGAACAAAAAAGAGTTCTGTAATAAATCTGGCAGGTTCTGTGACCAAAAGCAACCTCACACGGTGGTGAACTGATCATAAATTCCTATCTGGTTAGGTCAGGTGGTAGTCATGTTCAGGCCTATAAATTCTCTAATAAAAGGTTTATCTTCGCCTTAGGCAAGCCCTGTCCATTGTTCTTGTGCATCTAGGTTAACACATCTTTGAAATGTCAGAAGAATCCTCTTTTTCAGACCCCTCAGAGGCATAACCACCCTCAAGGGAGCACATAAGATCGTTAACTGTCCCGCCATTTAATCATAGAGACTTGCCTGCCTTGCTTTCTTCCACCTTCATGCAAATCTTCCTTATAGTCCTGTGTTAATTTCAGAGGTATGCAAGAAACTGCAAAACTCTTACCCTCCACAGCATTTGAGATCTCACTTCCCAGCATGTCTCACTTTGGCTCATGTAAACTCTTATAGCCCCAACTGGTGTGGTCGGTTGGTTGAGCGCCGTCCTGTGCACCGAAAGGTTGCCTGTTTGATCCCTGGTCGGGGCCCATGCCCGGGTTTCAGGCTCGATCCCCGGTAGGGGGCGTGCAGGAGGCAGCCGATCAAGGTTTCTTTCTCCTATCGCTGTTTCTCTCCCCTTCTCCCTTCCTTTCTCTCTAAAAATCAATTTTAGAAATATTTTTTAAAATTTCTCTACAGGTTTGGACGTTCTAACATCAACATGCTCACGCCATCCTGAATGAAATCAGGAAGTTACTAAGAAATAAGGGTTAGTTGATACAGGTAGGTAACTAATGATCTCTGCCGCATTAACCTAAAGATACAGTTTATTTAATCAAGTCTTAATTTTTATATATGTGGGTTTTTTCTGATGTTTTACCATTATCGATATAATTTACAAAATTTGAAATTGTATCTTAAAGTTTTTAAAAACTTATCCCTAAAGCACCTAGTTTTAAAAAATAAATTAAAAAATTGGAGTGATTAAACATACTGATATTTAGTCCTGACATAAACACTGTGTGAATGGCTGAAGATAAATACGTTTCAAATTATGTACCCGAATCAATCTACTGTCAATATTGGGATACACTGTATTATCTTATACTAATATTATCCATTATTAATATTGAGTATTGGGATGCCTTTTATAATCTGGTTTTAATGTTACCTAGTTTCTAGTATTGAGTATACAGATGCATTGTGTCATCTGGAATTAATATTATCTATTTGAAGCACGCCAAACATAAAACCTAAGTGAAAACTAGCTATTGCTTACTTTTGTATTAACATTTGCATGGCACATAATCAAGCTGTTCTTTACTTGGTGAAAACTAGTTCTCTGTTCAGTGTTAGTAACTCAAGACTAAAATAACTTGAATATTCTTAGCTCATTTGTCACATCTTTGCCAAGTTTATCAAATTATTTCCATATGAAATGTAAAAAAGATTTTACTAGCCTCCAAAACACTTTTATTTGAAGTAAATAACCATGAAAGAATTTACTTATGCTAACTATTTTTAACCCATTCTTAAATGACAAGAACTTGTAATTTATTAATCAGAAAGAACAGTTGTCTGCACATTTAGATTCTGGTGTGAAGTTTTTCTGAATGAATTTGGGTACAATTAGATTTCAGAAATGGAACCATTAAAATCTGAGTATTACGAGCAAACCATTATTTATAGAGTATAGTTCTACATACTCTAACATTTTGTCTTTCACATATAAATATCTGGGTACATGCACCATCTGAGTGTATAAAATTAAACTACCTGAACACCTTTAAAAAATTAGAGTAAAACGTAAAAATGTCTATAAAAAGAAATTCATTAGAGATTTCAAAATATCCGTAAGTGCTAAATAAGGTTTCCAGAAATCAGTGATTATGCTGAAACGTGTCACAAGGGGAACTGTTAACAAGTGTTACTTTGCCAATGGTAGGAAGATTGCCAACCTTTAATTGGCTTTAAAGTTGGTGTTCTATCAATGGTGTATTGTAAAAGGCAATAATGCCCACATTTATGATTTAAGCCTGAACCAGGAACTCTAGATTTGACTAAATGTGGCACTATGCACTAGTCCTTTTAATTAAAAATATTCAAATGCCTGCCTATTACATTTGGTTAGGATGTTGATTATCATGTTTTTATTAAAAAAACAACAACAAAACAAAAGATGTTTGTTTCCACTTTACAATATACAGTGACCAGTGGGCCCCCTCCCCCGCTCTTGCTTTGCTCTGCGTTAACTCTTTTGTTCTAATGGAAATACTGAGAATCATTCTGAAGTAGGCTGCTGGGAAGGTGGGATTCCACTGAATGAAATGGAAACCTGGCATGGCATTATTCACTGGATTCTGTAAGGGAGTGTGCTTATTAATACGTGCAAATGAGAAAGTGTATTATCTTTAATAAGCAGAGTAAGCAATGCTTTCTCCATTGACTTCTAGATTTCTGTGAAGTCCTAACTACCATCTGCCCCTGCCCCTGGGGCAGTGCAAGAGAGCTCATGAGTAACCATCTGAACAAGCAAATACGAGTAGACTTCCAGTCAACCCGTTAGGAGGGAAACCCCAACAGAAAGATCACTCTCCAGGCGTGCGAGGCTTCAGAGAGTGGGAAAAAGATCCAGTGAGCGTTTCGGAGGGGACTCCCGGTATCCAGTACTCAGTATTCAGCTCATTAGCCTGGCAGTTGTGTCCTGCTGACTGGAACAGCGTTGTGAGTTAGGGATAGTTTACAACTTTTCTGACTCTTGCAGGTTACCGATTCATCAGATTGCCTTTCTGTACCAGCCCGTGTTTCCACTCTCTCCTCTTCTGCCGGAACGGGACATTGCGCATTCCACATTTTAGCTCACTGACCATAAGAAATAGGCAAGGCACATGCAGTGACCATAGCTACCAGGTCCCTGTGGCGACACTGTTGGCTGTCTTCCCAAGGTCATACCAGCTTTCCTGTCTTCCTTGCTGGCATGGCTGCCTCCCACGGTGGAGGCAAAAAATGCCAAGTCCTTGAATTCTCTGCCTCCCTTGTGACCCCAGTTCTGGCCAGTGATGTAAGGGGAAATCTGCTTGGAATTTATGAGAGAAGAAAAGAAAGAAGTTTGTCCTCACTTCTCCCCCTTCCACCTTTCTGATTTTAATGTGATTGTGTGAAGATGTGATGCTCAGAGCCAGGGAGACACTCTTGTGACAATGAGGGTCAGAATCAAGAAATTTCGGCCCTGGTCGGTTACCTCAGTTGGTTAGAGTGTCGTTCCGGTACGCCAAGGTTGTAGGTTCCATCCCTGGTCAGAGCACATACAAGAATCAACCAGTGAATGCATAAATAAGTGGAACAGCACAGCTCTCTCTCTCACTCAAAAAATCAATTTAAAAACAGATCAATAAATTGCAGAAAATATTATTGTAGGATATCAGCCATTTGGGTGTTTGTTATTTTTACTTGAGCTCATCCGCTTCTTTTCTCTACTGTAAACCTCTTGTTAATATAAATCCAGTTCTTAATACACTTGAATGAGTGGAATTATACATGTTTGTGTAGAATAAAGGCTTGAGTGTTCACTCTAAAAAAATAAAAAGAAATTGCAGAAAAAACAGTGAAGGGGAACAGAGTTTGCCACCCCAAAATAAGCCTCTTTGGGATATTGATTATTTTAAGCGGATTAATTTTAGCAAACAGCAGACACGGGAGAAGCTCTGAGTACCAAGAACAAGGAACCCTTTGTAAAGGATATTCACATTTATTAGGGAAATCTCCATTTGTAAGAGTGGTTCCCTCACTGCCAGAACTTGAAAGGTGAAAGGTAGAGAGTAATTTTTCCTCCCTAACACTAGCTTAGAGCTTTTTGGACTTTTGTTCTGTGATAAAAGTAAGTTATTTTTTTAGCCACTCTAAATGTTTATTTATATTTTACTTCCACCCAAAAGCATCTTAACTAATATTTACTCTTAAAATCAATATAGTTTGCCAACACCTGCTGACATAAACTGACTGATGATTCAAGTTGGCCTTCAGACAGTTCATGGTATGTACGTGGTTATCTCTCAGTCCAGTTTCTTTGATGCTATAGAAAAGCAGACCTTAACCAAAGGTATAAGGCAGGATAGTAAGAAGCTAGGAAAATTCCTTGGCAAGTGGAATGGGGAAACTAAGACAGATGGCTGATTCAAGCTGGCCCCATCCAGCACCTGACTCACCTGTCTCCTTCTCCCTTGCAAGACCATCCCTTAGGCATTAAGGCCTGAGCACACAATGAGGTTCTGATCAGCATCAAATAATCTTAGGAACAAAGCCTTGGGCCTATCTCTAGTTTGACCAAAACACCATAGTTTTGGTCAAACTTGAGATAACATCTAGACCTTAGTTGTGTTTCAGCTCCAGACCCAGGAAAGAACTAAAACCAAAGTGACACCATGGCTGACATCAGAACCAGATGCATTGACGAATGACCCCTCTACCCTAGTGCCAGCCAATCAGTAGAGATCATGACCCTGACTCTCATCAGCTCATTTTGATGAGTCACTGAGTTAAAGGACATACCAGCAAAGCTGATGAATAGTCTGTTGAGATCCTCCCCTGAGACCTCCCCTAGAATTTCTGCATTTAGGAAATAAATAAAAACCCTAAAGACACACTCATCTTCTTTCTTCAGATGTGTATTTTTGCTTGCTTTCTCCTAATCTCTAAGGATCCCTATGAGACTTGCAACCAGGGGAGCAGTGGGCAGCAGCAGCTTGTGCTGGGCTAAGCCCTGCACTAATCTCCAAGGGTGCTTCTTTTGCCTCAGTAACTTGTTTCCTGAGTCCACGAAGCCCAGCTGGCTCACTTCTTCTGCTTCTGTTTCCCTCCCTCCCTCCCTCCCTCCCTCCCTCCCTCCCTCCCTCCCTCCCTCCCTCCCTCCCTCCCTCCCTCCCTTCTTTCCTTCTTTCTTTTCCTCACCAGAGGATATGTTTTTATTAATTTTTGAGGGAGAGAGGAAGGGGGAGAGAGAGAAATATTAGTTGGTTGCCTCCTATAAGTGCCCTGAACTGACTAGGGATCAAACTTGCAACCTGGGTATGTGCCCTGACTGGAATTTGAGGCTGGCAACCTTTTGGTATACAAAACAACACTCCAGCCAACAGAGCCACCTGGCCAGGGCTTCGACTTTCTTTTTAAAAGGCCAAGGCAACTCTCTGAGCAGCCCACTTGAATATTCTCTTCTAGTGTACTTAAGCTTTGCATTCTACATAAAGTTCCTCACTCAATAGAGTTCTTGGCTCTGAATTTTTTTTTTAAATCCTCACCCAAGGGTATTTTTTTCCTTTGGGAGAGAGAGAGAAAGAAAAAAATATCAATGTGAGAGAGACACTTCGATTGATTGCCTCCTGCACAGGCCCTGACTGGGGCTGGGGATCCAGCTTGCAACAGATGTACGTGCCCTTGGCTGGAATTGAACCCGGGACCCTTCAATTCACAGATCGACGCTCTAACCAGTGAGCCAAACTGGCTAGGGCTTGGCTCTGAATTTTTTGGCCAAATTCAAGAACCTAGAGCCACCATAATCAGTAACAGGTATACGTGTCATTTGTTGAGATTTAAGTAAAATCTACATAAAACAATGGTCTGTGAAACAATCACTTATCCTTTGTGACAAAACAGACCCACTCCAACACCAATGCAATTTTTGTCCTTGATACTTTTATAAACCTAAGGCAGAATGCCTTTAGACATAATGTTATTTCTCAGAAAAACAGACATGTTTTAATCATTGTGGGTAAAATGGTCTGTGGAATGTAAAATATGAAAGGACTCCTCACTATTAAGAGCCAAAAGTAGTGATAAAAACTCAAAAAGAAAAACAACATTGACTTCTATTTTTCTGTTAATGCAACCCATTCTCACATAATCACAAACTACAATAAAAAAATGTAAGTATCTAAACCTGAGTTCACCTCAGGAACATTGGCAAAAGGAATCTTTTGCATCTATTCTCAGCTAGAAAAACTGCCAAAAATCTACTGTCTCCCATAAGAATCACAATTATTTGTTTAGGCAGAAGAATAAAATATGGAAAGGATATTAAATGGGTTTGGGAATTGGCTTCAGAGTCCGCTCTATTTACCCTGAGGCTGTCACTAAATAAATTTGGAGCTCAAGTACCAAATCTTAGCTCAATCACCTTGTCTGGTAGTCCCTCCCTTCTGTTGGGGAGGAAAATGTATCCTCTAACCTTCAAGTTCCCTGGCAGGACTAAAAATCAAATTAACATGAGGCAAATTAGCATGAGAAAAACATATGAAAGTTGAATAATATATGGGCCTCTGGTATATACAAGGAGACCCAGGGACACTGAGTAACTTGCCAAAATGGCAGAAGCCTTCACCGGAAATACCACCCATAGCTACAGACAAAAGAAGCAGTTGGGGGTGGTGAGTGATGGGAGGGTACCCGGGGATGCTCAAGAAACCAGGGCAAGATTGTTAGGCAGATCTAAATCCCAGCCTTCTCCGCTGATAGCGAAGGTAGGCCTGGTACCGAGGGCGAAACTGCACAGTGGAAATTTCCCTTACATATGGAAATGACCTTTAGAAAGGCTAACTTTTTCTTGTTTTTCAGAGCATCACCCATGCTGCTGTTTGTTAAAATTAAAAGCTTTTTACAGATTTTGAAACAATTGATTAGTAAATACAGCACAACCACAAATACTTTCCAACTGTGAATACATCTATTCATCATTCCTTAATACGTTTCGTCATACACTTCAAAGTGCATTCTTTGTGTTTGGTTGGAAAAACTTCAAGGTGGTGCTGAGATAAAATTATTAAACATGGGTGTGATTTTCCTATTATGAAATATAAAATTCTACATGGGACGGTGACCAGTTTACACAGGCAGACTAGGTTACTGAGGAAGAAGTGATATCTCCATTTATTTTTTTCTCTAGTGTTGAATAAGTACTTTGTGACTATGCTAGGCCTTTTGATTATAAAGTAGGAATTAATATTCCACTAAAGACAATATATAGCTTTTCTGCTTTTCTGCATTTGGGTACTTTTGATCACTTAAAGCTTACTGCTTTATTGTTAGCCTTTGCATTCTAAACAGTTGAAATAGTTTTACGAATCATTTCAGTAATCTTCATAACACTTCCTTGAGCTATGCTGGGAATCAGTCATAATCTTTGGGGAACATAAAATTAATACAATATATATTTATATTTATTAATATAAGTATTTATATATTAAAATACACACATACTCTGAGTATGTTTCATTCTTAACATTGTTATTGAGACATAGGCTAAGTAACAGAGCCAATTAAATGAATGTCTTTTATACATTTTTAACCATTGATATCTCCTATGCAAAACTTCATGTTTATGAAAGTCTAAAGACATTTACTTATGATTAAACTTATATTACACATACGCAAAACAGTACTATATTTTTCCTATGTATGTAAGTGCATGGGAACAATCTGGATAGATGCCTGCTTAATTGATAACAACAAATACCTCTGGAGAAGCAGGGCTGGGATCAAGACTGAGCTAGTATTGTAAGAGGACTTTAGCTTTACCTATGGTATAGAGTATATTTATTATTTTAATAATTAAAAGAATTTCTAAAAATGAAGGTGTTTAATGTGGTTGATTTTCTTCTTTGCAAAATAGAATTGCTAACAGTATTAGCCATGCCCATCATCCTGGGCAACTGTAATTTTACCTCAACTCTTGTCACCCTGGCCACCCAGCATATGATTATATAGACTCTTCTCATCACAAAGAAATGGGCATGATAGAGATTCGTTCCGCATGAGGTTCCCCATATGTAGACAATGGCAGAGAAAGAATAATTAACCCACATAGCCCTTGAGGCTCTGTTTGCAGTTTTGTTATGAATAATAATCTGGGTTTAAGTAACATTTATTCAGTGCATATGCTATGCCCAGGACCAGGGAAAACACTGGACATACAAAGATGCATAGAAGTGACCTTGCCCTTAAGGAAAGTGGGAGAGTATGGGTAGACAGAAATTAAAGAATGAAAATATAGTGAAAAAAGCTAATGAAAGTCTGAGCCAAGTCCCCGGAGAACCCAGGGAAGGGGGTAATGAGTGTCGCTGAGGACTGAGAAGGAAAGAGAGTCAGGGAATCCTCATTTGACATTGAAATGGATTCTTGAAGGGAAGTGTGGGAGTGCTAGACACAGAAGACGAAACTGGGCAGAGAGCCAGGCTGGATTGTTAAACCCCCTAACTAAAGATGGCCAGGGGAACCTGTTGGTGGCCCAGAGCTGGGTGTGTGTACACATTGAGCAAGGCAGAGCACAGCCACTGTGGCATCTCCAAAGGGAGGAGCTAAGGAAGGTCACTTAGGGGCTGCAGTTAATCATCAGATGGTGTTAGGTGGCACTAAGTGTGGTCTGGGCAGAAGTTGGTCAGCATTTGTAAACAAGGTGAGCTGCGGGAAGATCCAGTCCTATCTGTGGAGTACATGAGTCTGCTGGGTTAGTGGCTCATTTACCTGAGGTCTGGAAGACGTGAATCAGAAGGAGCTAGGGTTTCAATCCCTTTGATCTTAAATAGTGTGTATGGCACTTTGTGGCTCAATGCAGTTGTCCTACTTTGTGGGGCAGGATGCATTTTTCAAACCGCATTTTTGCTTCATTTCTCAGGGGCCATTTGTGACATGTACAAGGGCATGAAAGGCCATGTCCTGATTGTAAGTGTTGCATGAAAATAATTGCTGAGATTGGATGTCAGCTCCAGGGCCAGGCAGTGATAGATGTTTTTCTGTTCCTTGTTGCCTAGCAGGTCCTTGGGACTTTACTGGCGGTGGGACCATCCAGGGCTTCAGTGTGTGGCAGGAGGGCAAGAACAAATCTGTGAGTGTTCTGATGTCAGAGCCAGAGAAGTGTGTCCAAACAGGTTGTCAAAGCAGGGAAAGCCAAATATGAGGATGCTGAGCCAGTGTAAGAAAGAACAAAATCAGATTTAAGCTGAACAAGTGAGAGTCCTGTGATGTGTTTGCATATGATACCAGAGGCCAAGAAGATAGTCGGAAATCCACACACCAGATTAGAACTAAATGGTCTCTGAAGTCCTTTCCAAATCTGAAACTTAATATATTCAAAGGATAAAGGTAGAAAAGGGCAAGAGAGAACAGAGGGACATAGAGAAGGGGGTGGCCATAAAATACATAAAATGTTATCAAGGGTGACTCCCTGCCCACTCACTGCACCATCCCCCTCATGGGTGGTCATGTACCCTCTCCATGCACTACTTTGAAAGGGGTCAGATACTACTTGGGAATGCGCCCGTGTGTGTGTGTGTGTGTGTGTGTGTGTGTGTGTGTGTGTGTGTGTGGACAGTTTTAATCATCACCAGGGGTGAATCTGGGTCATCTGTAATTTCTGCTTGTTATTTCTGCCTTGAGCACTATATCTTACCTTCTACACGCAAGAGACCTGCAAATTTTTGAAGAAAGTGCTCAATTTTATCATCTTACCAAAGTGCTCCTTATATCTGGCCGAAGTCCATTTAAATTCTTTCTTTCCATTTTTATTCTGATAGTTTCTTATTATGTACACACAAGAATAAGTTGTAAACATACATATAACTTTTTACGTTCTATAGTTTTGAGATTGATAGATTTTTTTAAACAGTTAATAACCTCTTTTATTTTAGAATAGTATTAGATTGTTAGGAAAGTTGCAGTAGCATTAGAGTTCCCATTTACCGCACAGCTAGTTGTTCCTATAGTTAACATTATTATGGTATGTTTGTCACAGCTAATGAAAGACTATTAACTAAAGTCCATGCTTGACTCTTACTTCCTTAGTTTTTACCTAATGTCAGAGAGTTCACATGCCAGTTTTCTGACCTTTATAATCCTGGACAAAGTCCTCTTTAAATGCCCAGAAATAAACATGATTCTCCAGGAATGATTTACCCAGGGCAGATCCCTGATCAGAACTAAATAGTGAACAAAAATAGGAAAGGAAGAATTAGGAAACCCTAAGGACAGATGTGAGGTCAACACCCAGGAGACTGTCTCCAAATAGCTCCACACTTCTCTTCAATTAATTTATTTAATCCTGCCAACAGGCAAGGAGGTAGGTGCTCTCATGATTTCTATCTTTACAGAGGCTGAGAGGTTAATTAACCTTCCCAGGGTCACACAGAGCCAAACCTCCAATCCAGGTGTCTCTGACTCAGAAGCTCAGTGCACCGCACACTAGTATATTTTAAAGAAACTATGCCATGTCTGCTATCCACGAACCCACTCATTGCTCAGGCAAGATGGCAACATGAGGGACATGTAGCCATCCTCTGCCTGTGGGTTCACCTATTTAACAAACATGTCAGCTCCAACTATGTAGCAGAAACGGCTGCATTTTGCAGAAGGGAATTTGGATAGAAAAGAAGGGCGGACTGGGGCAATGGGGCTCCAGCTAGTAGCCAACCGACAGGCCTCCAAGAACAACAAACTTGCTGGGAAGCTTGTTTAGTCATGTGATTGGAACCGACAATAAAGAGGAGCCACAATTAGGAAACCAATAGTACCCAAGTCCATAAACATGCTATTTGTACTTCTGTCTAAGGTGAGCAGACATTTATCCAAGTTCAGAGGTAAACAGGTGACTCTTATGAACCCTGAGGTTGAAAACCACTGGTTCACTAACTAGGTTCTAGGTGGGTGAGAAACTATGTAAAATATAGTCCTTTTTTTAATCTTTGGACATAAATTGTGTACTTAATTGCTCATGTAAAGCAACTGTGATATGATAAGCATGTGGTGGTGATCTCAGCCACCATTTATTCTGCCTCTGGTACTGTAGGCCAATCTCTGTCTTACGTGCCTGACATTCTCTCATTTAACCTTCAGACTGTGAGGGAGAGGGCCTAATCCGCATTCCACAAAGAATGAACCGAAGCTTGGAAAGATTAAGCACTTACTGTTAGTATTTAGTACTGAGCCAAGGCTTGAGCCTGGTCGGTCCGCCTCCTGGATGGGGAGGGGTAGGGTGCAGTCTCCCTGCTCCAACGTAAGCCACAGGAGCTGGGGAGAGCGCGATGAGTGGCTAACCTTGACCAGGCCCACCGCCTGGGTTTGGGAAATGAAGGTGTCCTTCAGAGACAGAACAGACAGAAGTGTTCAGCTAGTCCTGGGATGTGTCACGTTACTAGGGTCCCATGACCCAGATAGTAGGCTAGAACTTTGGGCAAAGAAGCCAAGCTACACCTGTGAGTGGGTTGATGAGTTTAATCTGGTTTATTCCAATTAACCTCTGATATGGTTTTTTTCAAAGTAAAGGGAAGCCTGTTAGAAACATCCAGGTATGAGGACATAAGCTCTAGGGACCTACTAGGGAGGAGGAATGTGGGAAAGAACGGGGTGACCCAGACATAACTGCAGGCCGAGGACGGCAGGCCACGCCTGGTGGCTCTTCAGAAAGCACAGGGCGTGGTCCTCCCGCACTGGATCCCGATAATGATGGCAAACATTTCTTGAATGCTTACCAAGTGAGTGTTCCTGTGAGGCCTTCGCAGCTCTACAAAGCAGGTGCTTTAGAGATGAGAGAGAAAGGAAGGCCCAGAGAGGTGAAGGAGCCGTCAGAAAGGCGCTCAGGCCCGCCTGACTCAGAAGCTAGGAAAGTGTCGCATTTCTCAGCCCGTGTGTCACCCCCTGTTCAGGCAGGACGCCTTTCTCACCTCCGCTAAGGAGGCCTGGAGTCAAAGGGAGGCGGGGAGGGGACTGTGGATGGCCTGCCCTAGAGATTCTCGGGAGAAGACTCACAGAGAGGGCGTGGGCACAGCAGTCGAGAGCCTGGCACGGCTTCGCTGTTCAGGGTTGGAAACCTATACTTTCTCAGCTTGACCAGACGTTCGAACATCGTGTTTTCCTTGCTTATGTTTCTTTGTCTTCGGTGGAGTTGCTTTGGAAAATTCCAGCCTGCTCTGCTGTGCCGGGAGAAACAATGTTCTTTTGTTCGTGCTTGAGCCAGAGAGCGAGAACAACACTTTCTCTGTCAAGGGTGGAGGAAAGGATGGGATGGGGTGGAGGGTGGCCATGGGGTAACAATAGATGGCAAAGGGAGAGAAGCCAAAAAGCAAGACCCACGTGCGCACACTCTCCTGGGTCCTTTCCCCCTCTATGTGTTGTGGCAAGAGGGAGGGTAGGGAAAGGGGGCAGATGCCTTTTTACTTAACTTGTGCTGTTGTTCTCTCTTGACTGTAGATGCTCTTGGTGAAATAAGCATCCTGTGGAGCATATGGAGGGGTCCTTTGGGGGCCTCTATAGTTGATCCCGTCACTAATTTGGGATGCATGAGCCTGATGTCTTATAAAGTCCATCAATTCCTTCTTTTCGCCCATAACATATGTCCCCCACTTGCGTCCTCTTGCCCCACAGGCAGCTGTCTTGAGTGGGGTACCCTCAAGATAGCTCCAGTCTGCTTGTACAATCTTTTTCACTGTGCACTTAGCCAGAGAAACTTCCACATCCTTGCCATGCCTGTTGGAATCTGACTAATTGAAAAAAAAATTGTGTTTTAATTGATGCACTCATGTTTTACCAGCTAAGCGCAAGACAGTGCCATCTCTGAGTACATCCACTGTTCTGCGTTAGCAAAGAAGTGGGTTGCTCCTCAACTGTCCCCTCTCTTCTCCTTGTTACTCCCCAATTCCTTTTTCTTCTGCTTAACTTAGGCACAGCGAGTGGATGAACAATTCCAGGGCATAATCCTAACTTCGGCTGGAAACTGGCTCTCTTTTTGCAGGCACTTCCCAAATTTGTGAGTCTACAGTGGTTCTCTTACTGTCCTCCTGACGTGGGACGGGGCAGGAAGAAGCAGGATAAAAGCCTGGGGGAGTCAGGGAGCTCAGAATCCTGATATTTGTTTTAGGATTTTTGGTTTTCATATATAAGCTGCTGGTGATGGGGGTGATAGTTGGAGTAGCAAATCTAGCTTTGCTTTTAGCAAGTTCTGAGGGCATATATCTGAAGGCTTTCTTCAGAATTGAAGGTGGAAAGTACAAGCACCTATTTTCCTCGCTTTTTGCATCTAATGTTGTCAGCTTTAGGGTTTGCCCAGCAATCAGAGGCAACAGGAAAAACCTTGTTCACCATTCGATTATGTGTGTTACTGCAACAACAAAGGCCGGGAAATGAGATTTTCTCAATTATAGGTCAATGTGAGAGTAAAATGGAACAGTGCAAGGGCTAACAGCACACGGTAGCTAGTAAATCAGTGGTAGCCACGAGAATTCGACAAGCCCTAATTTGAAACCTGTAGGGCCAACTGTGTTCCAGAATTCTGAAGTTTTGGGATTTTAAAATGATAGTTGTATATATTGCATAGCACCCCCAGGGGGTCTGGAGCAAAACCCTCTACTCAAATACATTAATATTTCTGCAGCCAAACATATAAATAGTCACAGTAAGTGGTTTAAATGAAGACATTAAGTAGCCTAATGTCAGTTCAGGTGATGACTCGCCCCTAAATGAGTTCAGACCAGTATATGATTTTGGCATCAAATGAATTGTGAACAAATTTTCAATTTTCAGAGTTCCTAAAATGTCAGTTTCAGACAAAACATTGTAGAATCGAATGAATAATAATACAAGATCTTTGTCCAAGGAACTGAAAACCAGCAAACCAAGTCACTATCTTCACTGCCAGTTCCCAACAAAGCACCATTGATCTGGTCCTTTACAAAATAAACTACTTCATTTGACCCAGTCATGTTTTACTGAGCTGACCTAAAACAATGCCCTTTCTAAGTGCATCTACCACCCTGGCAAAAGTATTTGGTGTCTAGCAGACAGGCCTCTTAGATGACTGTAACAGTACGGAGATTTATTAAATGGTGCCCTGCTGGTTAACAAGCATTCATACAACTCTGAAACATGCCTAATTATGACCAAGGAGTGTTGGGCACAAGGCTAAGTTCATTGGGAATTATACCCACCTTAAAGAATATAGGGTACACCCCTTAGGTATTGGCCCCTTTCAAGTATTATATTCTGGCTACTGTCAATTGCTTATATATGCCATGGAATTTGGCCAAGCTCCAGGTAATCAAGGATTCCTTCTACTTTTGAATGGCTCTTTTTTTTTTTTTTTTTAAGTTTAATAAAAGGTAGAATAAAAACTATAAATTTAATCCACAGAGTTCCCAGATTACTTAAGTTTATTGTTTAGCTTGAGATATTTACTACCAATGAATTGACTCATTTAAAATAATATACTGTAGAAAGCTTCATGTTATGCTAAAAATATTTTTAGTATTAACTTATTAGAGCAATAAGAGAGAGATTTTTAGCACAATGTTAAAAGGGCCCTAGAGCTTTAGAATTGAAAGACTATGTTCATAACCTCCACAGGTTTGGCATGAAATATAATTTTAAAGAAATATATAGGATAAACACTCAATTTAGAATACTAGTTACCCCTGTAGGGAGGAGAATACAATCTCCACTGTATTGAGAAAATTTAACTCTTTAGACTGGATTAAGTGTACATGGGTATTTATTATTCTTCATATTTTTTAATATCTCAAATATTTCACAATAAGTTAAATATATAGATATTGCATTAATTCATTTAGTAAGGGCAAGAGAAGCATGAAATATACTCCTATGTCAAATATATTAAAAATGATGAATTATTTAATCTTCAGCCATCTTCCATGGATTTGCTTCCCACATCCTCTGATAATTCTTGAGCATCGAATGCCCTCTATGCTCAAAATTCTTTGTAGGAATTAGTTAGTAGACAAAGGGAAAGGCCTGCAAACAAGAGTGTCTGTGGAAAATGATTCTGTTCTGAATGTGAAGTTTGACATTTTATTCTTAGAGGCAGACTGAAAGCGCTGGAGGAACCTCTGCCTCCCCCAGGGCCCACTGCGACCCCACTTCTGCCCCTTCGGTCCACCTGCTCTTCCAGGTCTCCTACTAGCCTTACCTTTGCATGATGCAGAAGTCGGTCATTGGTCATCCCGTCTGCGTTTCTTGCTGTACGCTTCCTTTCTCGTGGAAGCCATTGAGAGTAAGACATCATTATTACATGAGAGTGGCCTTTCCCAGAATCCCAGTCTTTTCCCCTGAAACTTTATACGCTAAAAGAGCCAGAGTCCACATCAGTCAGCCTTAACAAGATGTGGGAACCTAACCATGGGCCTATTTGGTAGGCAGAAAAATCTCCTTCATAGCAAATGGTAAACAGACATTATGAAAATGCTTCTTCAGCACTGTTTAGACAAACTTTAGTATATTTGACAGTTTCTCATATTAAAATGTTTTTCTCCTTTTAGATATCATCCCAGGAATTATGTGACACCTCATTATGAGTGTAGTTCAGATAAGGAAGGTCTCTGATATCATGTCCATAGGTGCTCTGTGTAATGCTTGCAATATGAGTGTCCTCAGAACCTTAGAGAAGTATGTTTATTTCTCTGAAGTGAAATGTGCTCAAATTGAAATCTTCAAGTAAACTCATGATTTTCAAAACGTGTTGCCTCATGAAGAGGACGCCCGGGTTTTGTTGGTATTGCTTATCCTCTGCCTGTGGGCTGGTCTTTGGGGAATGGGCAGCCCTGAGGCCCTCTGGCACAGTAGCTGTCCCTCCTGTTAATCCCCCAAAGAGGTGCGGGGAACACCAGGAGCAGAACCGAGGAAGGAGAGGAAGTCCAAGTCTGGTGAGAGTGTCCAGAACTCACTAGTAAGAGCGTTGTCATGTTAAACAGGGTAAAGGAAAGAGAACCAGGAGTATGAGTCTTGCACGGCTCTGGTTTGGTGAATGAAGACGAGACTCTGGTTTTATTGGTTCCATGGACAGTGGCCTGGTCGTGTTTTTTGTGTGAATCTGCACAACTTGTTCTAAGGAAGACAGGTCTACAGCTCTAGGGACCCCAGAGTAAGTTCACTTATATAGAAAAAGCAAACTAAAATTATCTTCAAAGGATAGGTTGGCTACATATCTCCAGCAAAAGGAGACTCCAGAGTTCAACTGTGAAATATCATAATGGTCTATGTTTCTAGGGGTTGAGTTAGCCAGAGTACATTTGCTTCTAGGTGATGGTCTTGACAAGAGCTGATTTTGCAATGGAAGCTTTTCTAAGACATTGCACACTGGCGACCTAACTATAGTAAACTGCTAACTCCGTTTTAGTGTCTCCAAACTTACATAGCACCTTAGCATTTATGAAGTGCTTCCCCCAGGCCTTAAATGCACAAGTAGAACTCTGGACAGAGAATCAATTCATGGTAGATAAAGGAACTCGATATAGCAGGAGTTCTGATCTGGTTTTGATGGGGGGAAGCACTCAGCTGTATAACATGCACATTCATTCCTTTAATTAATATTTGTTGAGTTTCTCTTATGTACCAGGCTCTGTTCAAGGCATGGAGACATTGCAATAAATGAAACAAAAGTCCCTGTCCTAATGGAACCTACATTTTTTACAAATGAAAACATGGCAAATACCAGCCAGTAAGAAGTGCTGTAAAGGAAAACAAAGCAGGATAAAGGGCTAGAAAAGTAAAGCAGGGGGAGAGAAATGTTGTTTTGCCTAAGGTGGAGAAAGTCCTTCTAAGGGCGTGACATTTGGGCAGGACTAGAAAAAATCAAGGAAGTATGCTGTGTGGGTTTCTGGAAGAACAGCATTCCAGAAGAGGTAATAGCACATGCACATCATATTCTGAGGCAGAAATATTTTTGTACCATTTTAACTTTTTATTATGGAAAAATTTGAATATGTCCAAAAATAGAATTGTATAATGAACCCCCTGTATCCATTACTCTGCTTCTATACTTCAAATCAATTCTCTAGCCTGCCCTCCAATATTGGCTTATTTGAAAGCAAACCCAAGACAGCATGTCAATATTTAGTATGTCCCTGGTCGGTTTGCTCAGTGGTTAGAGCCTCAGCCTGTGGACTGAAGGGTCCCTGGTTTGATTCCAGCCAAGGGTACGTACCTCGGTTGCAGGCTAGATCCCGGGCCCTGGTTGGGCATCGAGAGGGAGGCAACCAGTCGATGTGTGTCTCTCACATAGCTGTTTCTCTCTGTCTCTGTCTCTGTCCCTTCCTCTCTCTGAAAAGCAATGGAAAAAATTTGCTCGGGTAAGGATTAAATTAAAAATAATAATAAAATAAATATTTAGTATGTATTTCTAAAATTATGAACAGTTTTCTTTGACATGCCACAATATCACATCACACTTAAATTATCAATAATTCATTAATATCATCTGATATTCAATAATGTTCCACCTTACCATGTTGACTCACATATATATTTACTAATTGGCTTGTTAAAGTCAATTTTTAAATGAGCTTATATTGAATGTCTGAAAAATAGCAAGAGGGATAGTGTGGCTGGAAACACTAGAACTCAGTACCAAGTCTCACAGCCTTATGAGGGGGCGAAAGAAGACTCAGAACCAAAGCATTAGGTAAAGGGAGCGAAGGTGAGCGGCAGTTAGCAGGACAAAAGGAACAGGCAGGTGCTGGCTGCAGAGATGCCCGGCTTCTGTTTCTGTCCTGTCGCCCTGTGGGCCCAGCCTCCAGAAGGAGCACTCTAGGGGGTGAGATTGTCCCATGGCGTCCTTGAATGCCCTGCTCCCAGACACGCCTCCAAGTGGACAGACTGGAGAGAATACCAACATTTCTGCTCAACACTTAACTAGGCACCTTTACACATCAGCCCTTAATCTCACAAGATGCCCGCAAGACGGTAATTGTTATATATAAAAGGTGAAGCTAAGACTCAGAAAGGTCGAGTGTCCTCTAAGGTGTGGAGAATGGGCTTGAACACTGGCTTATGTGGCCCCAAAGCTGGTCTTCACTTTCCGATAATCTGTCATATATTATGTTTATTCTCTTTTTCCTCCCAACCAGAATGTGAGCTCCGTGAGGGCAAGGACTTCGTCTGTTTCGTTCACGGTGACTTTCCTGGGCCCAGGGAAGTGCCTGGCACATCGGTGCAACGGAAAACATTAATTTAATGAATGACGTACAGGAAAGGCTTCTGCAGGGACCAACTCTACAAATTTCAGGGTCTTCACGGCTCATGAAACTTTCCACCCTTATCTACCTGCTTCAATTCCTTCTAGAGCCACGTGGCTTGGGGACAGCTTAGAATGTCGTCAGGGTGGGGCAAGGGGAAGAAAGCTCAGGACTGATCCCAAATGAAATACTATTTTACATCTACTAGATTGCTACAAAGCAGGCCTGATAATATCAGGTGCGAGGATGAAGGTACCAGGAATTCTTACATATCATTGGCGGGAGTGTGAATTGATACAACCACTTGGAAAAACTTCAGCACTGTCCTGTAAACGTCAACTTCCGAATACCCTAAGACTCAGCAGTTCCCCTCCTAGGCCCTAGTCCTAGAGAACTCTCGAACCTCTTCACCAATGGACACAATCTCAGCAGCACTGCTTACAATGGCAAAAAAACAACCAAACATATAGAACTCCGCAAACTAAATAAATCAAGCAACCCGAATGTCCAAGCACTTTGTAACAACTTCATAACTGTGTTATGTTAAAATCAAACTTGCATGTGTGAAATACAGCTGAACGTAACAGCACAGACGAACCTTAGCAACATACCTTCGGGTGAAAAAAAAATCAGGCTGCAGAAGACTACATTAAGCATGATATCATTTTTATAAAGCATAAAACAAGAAAAACAGAACAATACAAAGTTTCAAGGGATATATGTGTGCTAAAACAATTTTTTGAACTAGGAAAAATAAACACAAAAATTCAAGATTGTGGTTACCTCTAAAGAGGAAGCAGGGGAATGAGGTAGGCGAGGGACGTAGGTGTAGATGCAACAACCACCGGATAATGTTTCAGTTCTCTTCGGGTTTGTGCGGTGTGTTCATGGTTGTTTATCACAACGCTTGAAAACTTAGATATAAGTTATGTGACTTCCTTTGAATGCATCGAGTATCCGATCAATCAATCAACCAAGCGGGCCCAAGGTGGAGTGTGTGAAGGCGTCGTGTCTGTATGTCTGTCACTTGCCCAGCCACCCGCGGCTGCTGGCAGCTCTGGCGTCTGGAAGCTGCTGTTTACTGCATCGTGGGTGCCAAGAGGTGAGCTGAGTTCCCTAAGTGAGCAACGAACTACTCACATTTGGAACTCCCAAGGACACACCCAGCAATTACACACCAGAGAGGAAATTTCATCAGGGAAAGTCTACTTTATTTGTATTTAAACATTCCTTTACTGTTTGACAGTGTAGTGATACCACCAAGGGGAACCAGGGATTCGAGTGTTTTCTTTTATAAACATTTGTCTTCATTCCTTCGTGTTGCATAAAGCAGCCAAAGAGCGTGCCTTAGATCATCTTAGCCCCTTCTGCACAGACAGGGAGGCACACACATTCTCAGCTACACGTGTAGAATTAGTGTGTCTCCTGTCACTTGGCCTCCTGTGAGAAAGCCATAGATTTCATGGCTTTTTCTAGCAGTTTCAGGAGTCCTGGCAGCTCTTGCAATCTGTAAATGCCATAACTTCATTAATTCTAATTAAATGTCAGAAATGAAAATGGAAAACACACAGAGAGGCTTTCCCTTAATAAGGAATGTTAACAACGTGACCTTAGCTGTGTGACAAAGACAGTACTTGTACTGGAGTCTAAGGTGTCAGACTCTTTTGGAGAGTATTAAAAGTGCTCTGAAAAGGAAATTTCTTCATTATTTTTAATGATAAGTGTTAGGTGGGGAGAAATGGGTAAGCTGCCTTTTGTTTTTACTTTAAATACATTGAATAAAAAAACTATAACTATGCTTACTCCCTTCAGAATGAAAGTGAAAATTTATGAATCACCCAGAAGATATGATCAATGTAAATAAGCTGTAATTTAGACACATTTATTTTTTGGTTTATATTGTCAATTGAATGCCTTTATCACATGAATCAAATAATTGCTAAATCTCCACTTGAATTTCTCCAGATTAGACACAGTGTTAATCATTGATCCAGGCTACAAGGTAATTTTTTTTACAAATTTAAAAATAGTTTTTAATAAACCAAATAAAGAAGACTTTGTGTGTGTATTAAATATAGCATAATATACATACATATATATGGAAAATGTATTTTTTTAAAATTTCCCACTATTCTCAAAAATAGCAGCAGGTTTATAAAAAGAGTCTTTTTAAACTGATTGTCTAGTAAATGAATTCACATATAATTTTTTAAGAATTATGAATGTCCGAGAATGGTGCATTGTACAGAACATGGTATACATTTGTTACTTTGTAGCTTAAGGATCTGGTCACTTTTCTGGGACTATTTATTATACAGTTATTAGTATTGCCCTTTATAAACTTTTCATTGTTAGGCGCCATGATAATACAATACTCGTTCATTTATCAAGTCATTCATTCAACAAAAAATTATAAAATGCCTGTGAGATGCCAGGCACTTTGCTAGGTGCTGGGGACACGGTGATGAATAAAACCAAAAGGATCCTTTACCTCCTAGAAATTTCTATCTATTGATAAAGAAAAATATTAATGAAAGATCACAAAAAGAAACATAATTATAAAATGTGGATAAAGAAAAGTTTTATGATGCTGAAAGATTATAGAGGGGGAATATATCTTAGTTTGGGAGGATCTCAGAAGGCTTCCCCAAGGATGTGATGTTTGATGTGAGGGAGCCGACATATATATAACCGACATCCTAAATTTTACTTTTTCTAGAATTCCTTTTAATCTTTACTGGAGGATATGTTTTACTGATTTTAGAGAGAGGAGAAGAAAAAGAGGGTGAGAGAGAGAAAGAGAAATACTGACATATGAGAGAAACACCAACCTGGGATTGAAACTGCAACCTAGGTTGTGCCCTGACTAGGAATCAAACCTGCATGGGACAGTGCTCAACCAACTGAGCCACACCGGCCAGGGCTTGTCCTATTTATTTTGATATGTCTAGCACCTCACTTAAGCTTGGCATATGGTTACTGCTTATTAACAGTTAATTCCAGTATTTATCTTTTAATCATTAGGTAGAAACCAATAAAAGTAGGACCAAAGTCCATATATCCTCTTATTTTTCTTATTTGCATTTTTTAAATTACAAAAAGACACTGAACAGGCATAACCAAACACAATGTGTTTTATTGGACCTGGCTTGAAAAAATAAAATTTCCCTAATTACTAGTAAAGCTCAGCATCTTTTCATGTGCTCACTAGTCATTTCTATTTTTCCTTCTCTAAATTGTCTATTTATATCTTTTAACCTGTTTTCTTCATTGGCTAGTCTTTTTCATGATTTGAGGGTATGCTTCATATAAAAATCATTTGACATATATGTTACTAATGCTTAAACTTTAAACTGAGAACTAAAAAACTTAAAAAGCAATGGAATTGTTGTGTGTGTGTATGCACGCACTTCTCTGTGATTAAAAATATCAATCTGGGCTCAGCTGGACGTGGCTCAGAGGCTGAGCATTGACCTGGGATCCAGGAGATCGAGGTTCCATTCTCGGTCAGGGCACATGCCCGAGGTTTCGGGCTCAGTCCCCAGCAGGGGCATGCGGAAGGCAGCCGATCAATGAGTCTCATCATCGATGTTTCTCTCTCTCTCTATCCTTCTCCCTTCCTCTTGCTCTGAAATCAATAAAATATATATATAAAAAAAATCAATCTGGGATGAAAGCTGAACAAAGGCCTATAGTCTAATTAACAGTACTGTGCTAATGTCAAGTTCCTTGCTTGGATATTGTACTATAGTTAAATTAAATATTACCACTGGGGAAGCTGAGTGTATTAGTTTCTAAGGGATGCTGTAATAAATCACCACATTTATCCCTTTGCCCCTGGCTTCTCTTTAAGTCATTTCTTCTGTGGGCTAAATCCCCTCCCCATTTGTGTCAGAAAGATTTTCCATCTATATCTTTTTCCCAAGTCAATAAACCTGTGGTTTTAACAGGGGCACATGTTGGGAAAGTGGCAAGCTATAGAAAGGGGGGGGGGGGGGATAGGCTACTATCTTGAATATATTATCTTGTCTTATAGATGAGTCTTTACAGAAGTTGGGGAGGGAAGAAGACAAGATTGTTGGAAGACGATATGGGGTAAAAGAAGGTTCTCCTGGCATGGCAGCAATTGTGAGTTAAACAGCGCAAGGAGAGTCCCTTACCTAGAGGCCTTCCTCACGGACGCATGAAATTCTACCAGGACAGGCTCATTGCTTCATGCTCATGAGTCTTACTTTGAGATTCTCGTAATTGTGTTAAGTCTCTCATAGGATGAGATGAATACTGAGAATCAGTTTCTGTGTTTTCCCTAGTAAAGACTGACTGATGCCTGAGAGGCAGGGGTGGTTGAGACTGGAAAAGGGTACCTGAAAGAGTGGGACCAAGGTAGAAAAGGAAGACTTCAAGAAAGAATTTCGTCTGCTCTTAGCTTCTTAGAACGTGATATCACGCTCACCAACCTCAAAGTCCATTTTCATGATTAACTAGTCAAATGTACTATAAATCTCTTTCTAAAGATGTCAACGTAAGTACGTTGTAATAATTTCAATTTTCCTTTTGTTCTCGTGGCAGGATCAGCACAGCCACTGGTCTCTTCTTGGAATAAAGGCATTTCTTTCATTGAGGAAATCCAATGTTAAATGGCAATAAATCATTGTTTATTGAATCCTACAACCTAAACTATATGTTACAGAAGAAATTCTAGCCCCTATGCATCATAATTAACATCAAATAGCCTTACAAAATTGCAGGACAACGAAGAGCTACATGCAATAACCCTCTCTGGTCAGACCTAAATTAACTCTCCAAGCAATTATGTAAGGGGAAGGAGAAAAACAGTCAAGACAGGTTCCACCTGGGAAGCTGAAGGAAGGGGTGTAGTGCTTGTGTCAGTCTGGGTCCAATCAGTAGGGAGAAATCGCACGGTGAATTGAACAGGGAAAGTTTAATATAAAGAATTATTAGCTATAACAGGAGATTGGAATAATGAGGCTAGTAAGGAGTAAAGGGAACTGTAAAGACTGTAAGAATAGCAGATATAAGGAGCAGACACTACCCCCATGGCTGAGATTCATGCCCAAGCAAGAGCACCTCCAGGGCTGAGATCCAGACCTTGGAGAGGGCACAGCTGTGGGTCAATGAATGCAGTCCCACAGAGAAACTCACAGAGAAGTCCCTGTGTTGCTGAGATGGTGGAACTTACTGGAAATCCACCCTCTGGAACTTGCCGGAAAATCACTTTTTGGAACTTGCTGGACATCCACTATGTGGAACTTGCCTTCAGAAATCTGCCCTCTAAGATTTTGGAAAAAAATTGGCCGTGGAGAAGGATCTCACTGCAGGCATTCTACCACAAAACTGTCCAGAGGGTAGAGTTGCGGGTGCTGGGTGTTGTCACCTACCATGCACTGCAGGAGCCGGACACTGGGAAAGCTGGGTGGGCACTGGCAGATGGACACTCAAGTCATGTGCACTGCAGGAGTGGGTTGAGCGGGTTGAGTGGGTACACAGAAACCAGGAAGCAGTATCCTTTCCTCTTGCAATGTCTCTCCAGCACTTTCTACAGACAAAGCTTAAATCATCCCAGCTGGCAAAGGAAAAATATTTTAAGGACCTAGATGCATTTTCACAGAGCAAGTAGAAAGGGCGAATTTAGAAATGAGACGTAATAAATTGATAGCTGGCACAATAGTGATCTCCAAATTTCATCCCGCACCCCAATTTTTAGGCCCTTCAAAATTGTTTTATGAAATAGGCTGGATATCAATCAGGTAAATGACTGGACTCTTCAATCATGGACAAAATTCAAATTCCTTTTCATGGATCTCTTGAGATACAGGCAAATTATGGGATGTGGTCAGAAGCCAGATTAGTATCTATCCATGGGACGTGCATGCATGTGGAGATGGATTTGTTGTCGAGAGCACATTATGATATTAATGCAACATGTTTTGGTATGATGGGGACAGCATCCAGAATGAAGTGGGGTAAGGAAGGGTGGAAAATGGCTGCATGGAACATAGACAATTTAGTAGTGAGAAGTTTGTTTGTGAAGGTGAAGACAAGAGTCAGTAACAGCTGGAGGGAAATACGGATTGAGGAAATTTTTAAAAAGTTAAGTGAAAGAGTCTTGAGCATGTTGAAAAGACAATGGGAAAGATCCAGTGGAGGTGCAGGGCTTGAATATATAATAATATAGTGTTCCTGAGAAGATAGGAGGGGATGGGATCTGTGGGAATAAAAACACATTTCAGCCTAAAACTTTTAAAAAATATATTTTTATTGATTTTAGAGAGAGGAAGGGAGAGGGAGAGAGAGAGAGAAACATCAATGATGAGAGAGAGCCATTGATTGGCTGTCTCCTATACGCCCGCTGCTGGGATTGAGCCCAAAACCCAGGCCTGTGCCCCAACTAGGAATCAAACCGCATCTCCTGGATCATAGCTTGATGCTCAACCAATGAGCTATGCCAGCAAGACTCAGCCTAAAACTTTGATTCCACCTTTGTTAAAATTAAAACTTCTAACATTTTCTTAAAATAACTTTTATTAATTAAAAAAACCATTGATATGCAAGTGACTCAAAAAATAAAGGTGTGTTTTGAGAAATACAGAGGAAAGAAAGGACCTTGTTGACATTAAATACCTAAAAAACTCCAAGTACTGTGCTGTGTATTAATTACCCCTCTCAGTAAGATAGGGAAGAGAGGTTAGAGAATGTTTACCTTCCAGTGACCTCTGAGTTGCATAAGGAACAGAGAACATTGTTAGGAGCCAGGTGGGGCAAAGGTCTTACTAAAGTATAAACCTCTGCAGGCCCGGTTTCTTAATATCATAAGTTACATAGTCTTTCTCTTTTATAGGGCAAGAAACTTCCCAAGACACTCAATTTTAACATCAAAATGTTTGCGTAATAGTCCCAGACATCACCTTTAGTGATAGAGTATGTGATGACCTCAGTGTCTGTAATGCGTTTGTTATAACATTGCACTTAATTTGCAAGATAAAAAAACAAGGGAATTTAGGGTATTGGAAATAATGTTAATGAAATGATAGTCCATGGACTCTGAGTCAGATAACGAGGGAAGTATTAAAAGAAGAAGGCTGAATGGATTAGAGATCCTGATGAGTTTGAAAAATCGAGTGGGCAGATTTGAACAAGCAAGTTAGAAGAATAGAGTGTTATTGTCAAAGAGCAGGATGCTTCATTTTGAAGGTGAAACAGTCTCAGGTGATGACAAGGTCTAAGGCATGACCGTGGAAACAGGTATCTGGAGTGCAGTGGAGGAGATTATTGGAGATGAGGGATTCGAAAAATAAAAAGGCCAGGATGTCGGTCTTTTAATTTTAACTGCATCCAAGTCAACACTGAGGGGCTCGAGTGGAGAGAAGGCTGGACAGTAGGTGATGGTCTTCAGTGAATTAGGAAGAGTGACTTGGAGATCAGCAGATGACAGCAACGAGGAGGAAAGAGGGGGTTATAACTGACTGCCATGCACCTCAAAGGAGCAGTTTTTTTTTTTACAAACATCTGGGAGAGTAATGGTAGGAAAACAATACAGAGCAAGAGGTACATTAAACCATCTTCTAACAGCGTAAGAGAAAACAAACAACCCTACTTTAGAGTGTTTTGAATCCTCTTATATATCCAAAACCTACCATTATTCAAATCTCATCTTTAAAAAACTCTTTTTTAAAGAAAGGTTTACAGATGTATTATTTTAAAAGGAAAGAATCATTTCTAGCAAAGGGAACCTTTCATACAAACTCTAAGGAAAACCACTGCTCCAAAAGATGAGAATGGCTTATTTTGCCTGCTTTGAAAACCTGTAATATTTCTATAACATGCCTATTTAAACTTATGTTTTCTAATTTTCAACCCATATTGTACCACTTAATTAATTGTCCCATTTGTGCCCTTTTAATTATTCTTTCTACATAAGCCTTTTCTTCACATTTTCAAATCCTGTTAATCATTCAGAGCTGAGAGTCCAGTTTCTTTAACAAAGTTTTGCTAATTCCAAAATTTATTCTGTATCAATTCTCCTTTCTGTTTTACTTCTCAGAGTCCATTTCCTACAAACTTACTTTACTATACCATCTTGTAATATCTTAAGTAGATTTAAAGCAGCTTCAGGGAAAAGTCCATGATTTATTCTTAGCATAACCCAGAGCACGCAGTAAATGACCCAAAAGCCTCTATCAAGAAGCAGCATGTTTCAACAATAAAGATAAATTAAAACATAAAAAAAAAAAAAAAAAAATAGAGCACATGGTTAATAATGAGTGGTGCCAGTATACATGATGATCTTTTTGTTTTCAAATATCATCCCACTTGCCATTAGCCTAAAACAATAAACACACACACACACACACACACACACACACACACACACACACACACAAGCAGCATGACATGGTAGAAAATGCATAAACTTTGGGAGTCATAGACGATTTGGGTTTAAGTTTGGCTTGCCCTGTTTGTGATCATGGTGTTAAACAGAAAAGCCACAGGCCCCAAATGGCGTCACCTGTGCTAAAAACCTGTGATAATCAAACCTAGATTTAACACCTAACCTAATTGTGGTTTCAGACTCTCCCAGAAGTAGAATTTTAAACCAATCACTATGAAATTTCCTGAACCACACTAATGATGTAATCTGTCTGATAAGACCCCCTGCCTTCCACTTAAGGGCAGATGCCCTTGCCAGAAATAACCCACCCTTAACTTCTTAGTCAAGCCATTTCCTGCCTATAAAAACTTTCCATTCTACTTGCTAGATGAGATGCCGCTGGATTTATGAATTACGTAATAAAACCAATTAGATCTCCAAATTTACTTGGTTTAATTTTGTTTTTTTTAAACAATGGGCAAGTTATTTAACTTTTCTGAGCCCACATCCCCCTGCAAAACAGGGTGGCTGTGAGGAGGGGAGACAACCTAAGTATCTAGCAGGGCGGCCAGAAAGCACTATGTACTCCACAGATGGGAGTTATTATTTTTTGTTAACAATCTTATCCCTACCTGACTCCTTTGCCCAAGCTCTTACACCTTGTCTTGAAGTCTTCTACCTCTTCATCAAAGCCCTACTAACTTTAATAGTCTAGAGCTACCTCCTTCAAGAAAAGTATACTGCTCATGAGAGCCTATGTTGAGTACTCCCATCTCCGAATCTTATTTTATACTTTATTATTTTATTTTATACTATATTTTATACTTTAGTT